>NC_084600.1:36278366-36615606 GCF_033807715.1 Cololabis saira
GTTCTATCAGCATTCTGGGAGCTGATTGGTCCTTACAGCATCATTAGCTGCTAACACTAACCCAAATCAATATCGGAATCGAATCAAATCATGATAATCGATTCTGAATCTCAAGAATCGGAATCGAATCGATTCTTGACATTTGAATCGATCCCCAGCCCTAGTGTCTAGCTGTTGTTTGCTAATTTGTTTGATTTTGCGGCATCAAAATCAACAAATATAAAGAAGACCAATGTATTTCTTACCCAGTACGTCGAGAACGTAGCTGTGAGTGATAGAGCCGTATTTATTCTCCACCACACAGGTGTAGTTTCCTCTGTCTGAGGGCACGACACTCTCCATCACCAGACTCCAGTGCTGGTGTCTTAGCTGGAAAAAAAGCAAAAAAGCAAAACATAAATACAGAAGAAAAAGAAAAACAACTCCTGAAGAGTTCGGGCGATCACAAAGGTCAACCATCCTGACCTTGATTCCACCAATACGGTGCTCCCCTCGAAATTCGCGTCCGTTTTTGAGCCAGCGGATGCTCGGCATCGGGCTGCCCGTCGCGGGGCAGCGGAACTTCACCGTGTTGCCTGCAGGGACGGCATAAAGCTTCTTCTCCATCCGCTGCGTGTGCGTCCAGTAAGGACCTGCGGAGACAAAAGAATAACTGGTGAATCCTTTTTGCCAGAGCTCTTGAAAAACATGGTTTACAGTAAGTGGCATCAATTTCTCTGCTACAAAAAACAAAGAAAGTACACACCTCTGGAGAAGTAAACGTGATCATTTTCAATCTCAGCTGACGAGTCCTCCAAGCCATTGTCTTCGTCATCATCCCCAGACCCTAATGTATCTGGTAAAAGGAGACATAAAAACAACATTAAGCTCCCTCAGTCCGTAATATGTTAACAAAGTGAGCCCTGACTAGGAATGGGTGATATTTTACCGTTCACGATAAACCGTCAAAAAAATTCCCCACAGTAAGAATTTGTCATCTCGCGGTAAAAACGATAAATTCCCGTTAATGACGTTTTTGTGTAAAGCTGATTTATGGTTCTGCGTTAAATCCACGCACAACGTACGTGAAGGAAGGAAGGAAGGAAGGAAGGAAGGAAGGAAGGAAGGAAGGAAGGAAGGAAGGAAGGAAGGAAGGAAGGAAGGAAGGAAGGAAGGAAGGAAGGAAGGAAGGAAGGAAGGAAGGAAGGAAGGAAGGAAGGAAGGAAATGAGCCAGAAAGAAAGAAATGAGCCTGAAAGAAAGAAAGAAAGAAAGAAAGAAAGAAAGAAAGAAAGAAAGAAAGAAAGAAAGAAAGAAAGAAAGAAAGAAAGAAAGAAAGAAAGAAAGAAAGAAAGAAAGAAAGAAAGAAAGAAAGAGATAAATTCCCGTTGATACGTGTTTGTGTAACAAACATGGCGGATCTGATTCATTCCAGTTTTGCAGTACAGGTGTAACTCATTTAATTGGTTTTTATTATTTAAATTTAATTGGTGTAGTTTAGTAGTATTTAGTATTCTTTTAGAGCAGTGTTTTGGGGGCTCCAAAGACTGAATGTGGTGATAGATTTATAGTTACAAAGGTGGAGTTGAATTGGTATTTTTTAATCGTTATCGGGATAAATGCCAGAAATTATCGTGATAAATTTTTTACTCCATACCGCCCATCCCTAGCCCTGACGACCATTAAAGTTAAAACGCAGCTCTTACAGCACGAGGACTTATCGTTATCTCTTACCTGCCACAGTGATGGTGAAGTTCCTCACAGGATCTTTGCTCCCTCGGACCACGCAAACATAAACGCCTGAATCTTCGTACGTCACGCCCGTGATCTCCATAAAGACGCTGCGCGTTTGGATGCGGGGTGTGGGCAGAAGTCTGACGCCGTCCTTGTACCAGTTCACCGCCACGCTGAGCCGCGTGTTCATGTCGCACCGCAGCTTCAGGACGTTCCCGGGCTCCAACAGGAGGTGCTCCGTGGTGTCTTCACTCAGGTCCTCAAAAACCTCTGCTGAAACCAAACACGGAGTTAGCGCCATGAAATGTGGCCTCACTTTTCTGTGAATATTTTTTCACTTTGAGGTTTTCTTTTGTGTTTCTTTTGTTGTTTTACAAACACCACCACAAATCACAAATCACCGACAGGCCTCTCAAATCTAATAGTTATTCCCTCAACTATGACCTTCACCTCACGAACCCCTTTATCTCCCATCCCCACATAAGTGCAAGCACAATGAAATTACCATGGAGACCAAAAGGCCTTAATGACCCGGCCCTCCTCCACTCAAGCCCTCCCCTTCATCTTATTGTTCCTCCGTGGATTATTGTGAGTCTGAGAGCGATATAGCTAACACCGCAAACTCCCTCCCTTTTTCTGGCTTCTTCCAGCAACCAGGGGGAGAAAAGAAACACGGAAGAAGACCGTCTGAAGCTAATGAACATGTTGCAATGTGACAGTGGAAGGAGAGTAAATCTGAGGGGTGGTGAAGGTTCACTGGAGACCTAAGTGAGTGAACAGGCAGCTGTTTATCAGGCCACACAGATCCACATCACACCAACACTAGCTAGCCCGAGCTAGTGTTTTACATCACTGACACCCAGATGGATGAGACTTAGACAAACACGCTCAATCTCAATCTTTTTTTGTGGTTGATCTTGATATTCTGAACATTAACTAAAATATAAAGTCACCTGGGGGGATTTCGGCAGCAGTTAACTCCACCGTTTTGGAAATAATGGTACCTGTGGAAAGAAAAGGTTGTGATTTAGAAGAGTGCAACACAGGGCTCAGAGCTAGTAAACTATTGCTCAGTGACATTATGATCAATGTGTATGGGCGGAAATATGTGCCACTAGAAACTGAATTAGAATAATTTATATTTGAATTTGAATTGCTCAACTTGAATAATTGCATTAGAAAACTGAATCTGAATCACATAATTTGAATTTGTATTGTTTAATTTGAATCATTGCATTGAAAAACTGAATCTACATTCAGTTCTCACAATTAAAATTCAGTTCTTGCAATAAAATTTCAATTTTACTGTGCCAGACATCTGGGTCTTCCGGAGGAAGAGCAATCGAGTGCAGATACAAAGAACTCATTTTCACGTACCCTACTATAACCTCTATTTTCTTTCAACGATATAAACAACCAATGGGAGCTACATATTTCGAAACCTATTGTGTTTTCTCCATTCTGTGTAAAAAGTGTAGATTTATATCTTGCCGTTTTGTAGAAAAATGTCTGCACTTTGTATCTGCACTCGATTGCTCTTCCTCCGGAAGACCCGGATGTCTCGCACAGTAAAATTGAAATTGAATTGCAAGAACTGAATTTGAATTGTGAGAACTGAATGTAGATTCAGTTTTTCAATGCAATGATTCAAATTAAACAATACAAATTCAAATTATGTGATTCAGATTCCGTTTTTTAATGCAATTATTAAAGTTGAGCAATTCAAATTCAAATATAAATGATTCAAATTCAGTTTCTAGTGGCACATATTTCTGCCCATAAATGTGCCGTACCAGGGAGGACGTCCAGCCACGCTGACTGCATGGTCTGAACCGTCTGTCCTGCGTGGATGCTCTCAGCCATGCAGATGTATTCTCCTGCATCCTCCATAGTAACGTTGGACAAATGGAGAACTTTCACTTTGGACCCACTGCTCTCCAGTGGCTGCATAAAAAAAGAGATTACTTTAACAACACGGAATACTATCAATTACTTGGCAGTGTTTCTGAGGTTTTGCACATCAGTTCTCACCGTCAGGGCCTTGATGCGAGGCGTTCCACCCTGGCTCCATCCCGGGACACTGATGTCTCTCTTCAGCCACTGCACCTTGGTAAATGCTGGCCTGTGGACTTTACACGTCAGCTGCACCTGACCACCTACCACCCCCGTGGTGTTTTCTGGGTAACCTGGCACGGTCAGAGGCCTGGACGCTCGAAGATCTGGAGAGAAAAGAAAAAATTTGATTGTGATGAAGTATTTCACTTATTTTGAGATTCATCCTCCTGCTATGAAATAAGCGCGTGCTCAATAAAGCGCTGTTTGCATCTTTGTTTGTTTGATTTTTAGGTTTCGTGGTGCAGATTTTTAACATAATAATTTAGTCTATAGTAGGGCTGTGCGATTATCCATCCATCCATCCATTATCTATACCCGCTTTATCCTTTGCAGGGTCACGGGGGTCTGCTGGAGCCTATCCCAGCTCATTTTCAGGTGAGAGGCAGGGGTTACACCCTGGACAGGTCACCAGTCTATCACAGGGGCTGTGCGATTAATCGATTTTAAATCTAAATCGGATTTATTAATCAAGACGATGTTAAAAAAAGGAAAATCGGAAAATCGATTTTCCTTTTTTGCAGCTGGCTGCATTACAGACAGAGCTCGTCTAGTCATCTTTGTTTGGTCAAGAAAATTGTAAATGTTGTCACTTTACTAAACTCAAGGAGGATTTACAGTATCTTTCAATTGCACTTCATTCCCAATGGGGAAATTTGTTTGCTATTTTTCTTTAAAAATAAAGATAAAATATTTGAAACAATTTATTCCATTGTCTTTTGTAGTTTTACCAAAAAAATAGAAATCGAAATCGAAAATCGGGTTTTCAGAGAAAAAAATCGGGATTTTATTTTTGTCCAAAATCGCCCAGCCCTAGTCTATAGTGTGAATTAACGGTTACAAACCACCAGAGTCTCAAATAAACCAAAGTGAACAAGGCAAAAATTGTCCATACGAGTGCTGGTGGTTTCAGTTTACCAATGAAAGATCTGGCAACAGAAGCACACCATGTTCCAAAACAATCACTGACATCTAATGCCACCAGGATCTGGTGATAGAGTGCCCTGATAACCCGGCTACTATGGTGTCACCATCATCCACAGTGCCATCCATTCAGTGGGTCACTCACCCGTTTATGTGTTTGTGCACCAACTTGTCAGAGCATATGTGCAACCTGGCTCGGACCTTGCTCACCGCTAACTGAACGAGCAATTTTCCAGGGCAATTTTCTGTCTGATTGCTTCCTGCGAGCACTTAGTGAAAAGGCAATCTGTTCCCCAGTCCGACTGGAGTGGTGCCTTTTTCTCTAATCACCCAGAGTGCAAGCAGGTAATGCTTTCAGGAACAAATACACGCTTACAACCCCTGTTAGTGGAAAATCAGACGTGGCAATTGGTCAAATGAAAGAAAACAAATTAAAAGGAACATGTTGGTGGCTACTTTTAAGAGGGACACATATTGCCTGTTTACTAGTCTGAGTCCAAAATATAAATAGCTAGAAATCCTGACAACACGTCCCTTTTTTACCTAAAGGAGCCAACCTAGAAAAGTGCTGTAAATCACAGAGACAAACCGCACACACTCTCCAAACCTGCTAATGAACTTGCAGGGATGGAGACGGTGCCCCGGAGTTGAACTTGCGACGGAGTGTGAATTGTCACCCAGAGGCGAGGGGGCAAACACAACACAAAACACAACACAAACAAACCGCTCAGCTGGTGCAACCCGGCCAGTCAGCCAACCGACCGGTTTGCTGGCAGCGGAGCCATCGGACGGGACAATGAAGCCGCTTTCATGCCCCGACACGGGAACCTACAGCAGAATGGCCCACTGATATGCACCGTCTGCTCTATCTGCTCAGTTGTTCCGCCGATTTAGAATCACCCAGTCCTGTTAATGAACGCTTATGAGAAATGAATGAAATGAATCACTTTGTATGAAGTCAGGCCCCGTTTACACGGAGCAAAAACTGTGGCGTTTTCATGCGTTTTGGCCGTTCGTTTACACGAAAACGGAGCTCAAAGTCACCAAAAATGATCATTTCTGAAAACTCCGGCCAAAGTGGAGATTTTCAAAAACTCCGTTTTCACGTTTGCTTGTAAACGGAGGGAAACGGAGATTTAGGCTTCAGAACGTCACATTATGAGACAGAAACGTCACCAGCGTCATGAGTGCCACCTGTGTTTACAATTTATTTGGCCACCGTCAATATTTTCTTGTATTTTACCGGTTTTATGTTCTAAAGTCACACTTAAAATACTCCACTTCTCCGTCACTCCAAATGAAAGACTCTCGTTCCGTCTTGGAAGTAACTGGCAGTCAAGGCTGATTTATGTCGATTTAACGCGGAACCATAAATCAGGCTTCACACGTGTCATTTGTTGACGTTTTTTTCCAGGATTCTGATTGGCTAGCATGACTTTATGCTTCTCGTTACACTGCCCCCTGTAGGTTTGGCTGCTCATTTATGCGGGTTTGTGTAAATGAAAAGATTTTGAAAACGATCTTGTGTAAACGGTGGAATTTTTCAAAACGTAGAGGGGGAAATATCCGTTTTTGTAAATACCCGGCTATCTGTAAACGTGGCCTCAGTCTGCAGCTGCGCAGCAAGCCGACTGTGGAGGTTTGTAGATATGTGCACGGTAGCGCTGTATTGTAGCAATGAACTTGACCTGCTAAAAGCTTATTTCCCTTTCCTCTGTGATAACGCTTGTGTTTGATGAGCTGAAGGCCAAGCGGGAGTTGCTGGGCAACATAACTGCAAATACTGTTATAAAAATCAGCGACTAACATAATGCAAAAGATTTAGAAGTACATTACATTTTTTGAGCTTTCTTAGCATTCAGAGATAAAGTTTATGTATTCAAATAAGTTGAAAGTTGTTGAGATTCAGTTTATTTGGCAGTGTGAAGGTTACAATAAGCTGCCTGATTCTAAGCCAAATAAGAGCGTGGATCATTAAACTGCAGCTCAAAACCCAAACCAACACCACGACTGCCTTTACCTGAACGGGTTCAAGCTCTGATAGAGATCAATTGTGTGTGCAGTAAGCAGATATCAGCTCAATCCCAGAACAGTGTCTCATCTATGTTTCATGCTGTCGTCCGAACGACAAGCCCTGGTTCGTTTCAATGACCCCTCTGTAAAAGAGACCACTTCCTGTGATCTCAAACATCTGTTTGGTTTCACCTCAATCTACCCACATCCCAACAAAAATTGTTATCCTAAAGTCTTTTCAATCTGACCTAAAAGCTTTTCCGTGTGGAAGACATGCGAGTGTCAACACACGGGGTTTGTTTTTGAAAGATGCTGTTTGTGTCGGACGGATTACAACTCAGCTCAATGGAAACACTGTGATGGAATTGTACACGTACAGTGAATGGCTTATAACTGGAGTGCTGGTTTATGAAGCCCCCGCCTCCCCCTCCCCGCCCTCTAGAGCTGGCACGCAGCCAGGCAGATTTACACTTCCGAGCCCCGGGGCCTCGGACGGATCAGGTAGCGCCCTTCACGGTAGCGGACTCACAGGGAGCTTCCGACTGCACTACCGCGTCCAAACCTTCACCGTTGCCTATCATCATATTTTGTTTTTTTTGCCTTCGTTCCCCTCATAGCCCGTGGCCAGTTCACCTTTCCAAGAATGGAAAGTTCACTGGTCGAGAAAAAAAAGAAAAACATTTTCAAGTACAGAATTTTTGAAACGCTTTCGAAACCACAACATACTGACAATGACAGAGGAAGAATCCCACAGGCTGAGCATATTCAAACCAAACCTCCAACCAAACACTCTGATCAAACTTTCATGCAAAAAGCAGATAAGATATAAAGTCAGGAGGAAAGCTTGTGAAGTGTGAGCCACAGATGTGACAGTAGTTTCAATGATTCAGAACTTTTACAGCACAAAACAAGTCTTACCTCTAGTTCTCACCCGGTCCACCAAACAGATCAGGAAAACACAGAATACACAGATCCTGGCCATCTTCTAGATACGTCTTGTGTGTGTGTTTTATGATTGAACAGCAAATTTAGAGGTTGGGAGCCTGGAGTGGGACCTCAGACTCCCGTCCCTGGCATTGGCAAATTCAGGAACCCAGAAACTCTCCCAAATCTGGATCCTGCAAAAAGGCAAACAAACACAAGGCAGGCGGTTATCAGAGGATCGGAAACCTGATTCTTGAAGGGGATCTGGCAGGGGTATAACTAAAGATCCAAACTTTTCTGTTCAGTTTTAAACCAGACGTGAAAAAACACAAACAATTGCTCAGCCAAATAGCGACACACAGAGCCTGTCTTGACTGTGCAGCTGTATTCTTAAACAGATGTCCTGCTAACTGTCCCCCTCATCTGCCTTACATTGTGCAGGCTCTCCTGCGTCATGAATAAGGAGCAGGGCTGTTACTGCCTGTTGTTTGTCAATGGATGGCGCTCAGACTGTCCCGGGATAATGGGTCCTTACTAGGAAAACACTTGAAACCTGCCAGGAAGCTACAGGATCTGAAGGAGCAGAGTCAGGTTCGACCGGCGGCTTGATGGGGTTTTCAGATAAACACAGAAACAAAAACAGCGAAATAAGAGACTGGCGGAAACTGAGAACGCACTGTGAGCCGAATAAAGCATCCTCTCCCTGGTCGGATTTGAATTGAAATCAAAAATCACTTCATACAAATTTTGGAAAAAAATTAAACTTTGATGCAAACTATAATTATAATTATTATTTAGTCGAATTGCTGATTTTTAATAAGTATATTGAACGGCCGCCTATAATAACTGCGGTGGACTCTTGGGGAAAAAAAGGACAAAAGCAAATTAATTCACTGATAATGTTCAGTTTTACACAACCCAGAGCCCGGAGCAGAGATTAAGGATCTGTTTATGGCTTTTTGGCAGCAGAACGACTTGTTTGTTCAAATTACAGGCTGCGTTAGCTGTGCTGATTATTTAATTACAAATGTTTCAGCTTTAATACCAGCGTGTTTGAACTCATTTTCAGTTGAAAGGCATGCGCAAGGGGGTTGAGGTCTGCGTGCACAAATGTGGCCTGAGACTCATTCTGCAGGCAGACTGTAAACGGTGACAGTGTAAGAGAGCTAAAGGAATATAGTGATGTTTCTGTTCCACGCTGCGCCAACTGAGCACAGGCGCCAGACCCTTGCGCGGTGTAACCCCCCCAAACACACACACACAGAGCATACCTCTTAAAGAACAAGCTTGAATGAAACGTATTCTCTCTCAATTAAGGACTGGAAAACTTTTTTTTTTTTTTTTTTTTTTCTCCTGCTGCTGTTAATTCCGCTGGCACGCTGCGTGGCTGCTGCGCTCCGCTGCGTCCAGCCGGAGCCAAAACACTTCCACTCTATTCTACCTCTTAGCTCGAAAAACCAAGGGGAAAAGGCGTCACTGGGACTTTTTTGTCACGCAGTTCACCCTTAATAAACGTTTTATTTTAGTCTCGGGCTGCCCTGGCCTGGGACGTTGCGGTGAAGCAGAGAGCTGCCAAAAAAACGAGGGAACGCGCTTTCTATTTATGTCACAATAATGTACAGTGTTCGCACGTGTGCGGCGCTGCCGTCAGTCAATGCACTCGATCTGTTCAATGGGATATCAAACATCAGAGATCTACTTAAAGCACAAAGCAATACGACTTTTAAATCCCAATCTTTCACCAGACTGCACCACATAACACTCTTTATCGGTCCCTCTTGTTCTTAATGCGCCTTTTAAGAAAATTCTGAAAATAGCTGACAAAGTTCAAACTCCGCTTTGAATGACACGATCTTTTTTTTCTTTTTCTCTTGACAAATGGTTCATGTAGAAGGTTCAATGTCTGAAAAGTGACTTGTTTGTCTCTGACTGCACAATAAACACACGTTTATGTCTCAAAATCTGCTCACCGGAACGACAAAATGTGATTTAAATGAAATGGTTGACAATGCACATGAGTACAGTCATTCATTGGAAAGAGAGCATTTCTGATGCAATGTTTTAAGGGACACGGCATTTTTTGTTTGTTATTTTTTGTAGAGAGCATTTCAAATAAACGAAAATATAGAAAATATATAGAAAATTAGATTTTTTTTTTCTTATACTGCAATATTTTGGTAATCTAACCATCACTTCGGCATGCATAGTTTACAAAATATGCTTCTCCATGACTGACCAGCTGCTCCAGTCTATTTTCACCCACCTTTCCTCCCAGTCTGTCTTTAAGAAGATGACCGGCAGCAAATCACTCCTTCTCCCGCTCCAAACGAGGGAATATTGAAATCCTCATTTGGAATCTGTTCTGTCCTTCCCCTCCAAAAAAACTGTCTTTGAGAAGGTTTCAGCTTTTTTTTTATCCGACTGAAATCGACATCGAGGTTATAAATCCATCAAACGCAGCCCCAGAACCCTGAACGACAGCTGCCGGGCGCTCCTGGTGACCGGGGGAAGGAGCCGAGATCCCCGGGGGCAAAGTCCGGCGCGGCCGAGCGCTCAGAACGCAAAATCCATGGAGAGGAAAAAAAACAAGCCGAAGAGGGGACTGAATTCGTTGAATCGTAGAAAAAGTTGTATAAATATGTTCTCTTTTGCTCATGAAGTGTTAAAAGAAAAAAGATCAGTTGTGGTGAGAAAAACACGTCCCGGGTTCAGAGTCCCTCTCTTCAGTCACGCCGGTCTCGAGTAACTGGATGCGTGCGTCTTTTACGCAGCGCTTTTACTCGCGCTCCACTACTGCTGAGTGAGTTTTTCCCGGTTAGATTTGAGCTGTGCTGCTTCAGCTCAGCCTTCTCAGTGTGTGTTTCCTCTCAGCCTGTAAAGAGAGTGAGAGGGGCGAGCGACTGCGTCCCTAGTGCTCCAGAGCCAATACAAGCGCGGCGTTGCTCTCCGGATGGCAGTCACAACAACAATGGTCTGAGATCTGCCGGGGGAGCGGGAGGAGGAGAGCTCAGGGGGGCAAAGAGGGGAGGGGTACACCCACACCCCCCTCTCTCTGTCCCAATCCACACACACACACACACACACACACACACACACACACACACACACACCCCTCTATAGCTGCCACACAAGCCCCTCATGCTTCTCCCTCCTCACCGCGGCGCGCACAAGAAATCCGCAGCTGCCCGAGAAAACTTCTTGCAATCAGAGTGTCAACTTAAAAACAACACTCTCAGTTTATTTGTTAATGTCCCAGAGAATTAACAGCATAAACCGAGTCCACATACTTTACGACGAAGTCAGATAATTTATTGCGCGTTAATTGCTCGGAGGACGTATTCAATTAAGTAGCTTTTGTGAGTGAATTGCCTGCGCGCGAATCGCCTCCATGTTTTAATTGCATCAGTGAAAGAACAAGACTGGGTAATCCCATTAGCTGCAGCAGAGAACCAAGATAAATCCTGTTTTTTATCAGTCTAACACCGAGCCTCAAAGTCTCTGCTCTTGTCGAAAGGTTGCTTGAAGTTCTCCCTGAAATTAAACTATATTAAAAAAAAAATAAAAAAAAGAATGCCATGAGATAGTTGTGAATGACCAATAGGCTATATTTTAATTTGGCAGAAAAAATCATCTGTGTTTGCATCCGGACACAAAGGAGCAGGAAGAAAACACCTGATAGTAGCCTAATAAAAGGAGAACATAACATCAGAGACACACTTGCTCACTCATTAACTTTTCCTTTCTCTCACATACGTCCCAGTCTCTTTTCATATGGGGTGGTTTATTCTATCTAAGTCGGAAGTCGGAACTTGGAACTTGGAAAGACTTCACGTCCAAGCTAAATTGGAAGTTGGAACATGGACCTTTCCAAGGATGGGTACTGCTACTGCAAGGCTTATAGCTCACTTACTTCTTTTAGCACATGCAAACAGATACAAAGCAAACAGAGCTATATGTTTGACAAAATGGATGAATAAAATAATAGGGAATTGTTATAAACAGTAAAATTAGCTGATCGTTTACTTTGCTTATGCAGAAAACTTTGGATTTTGAAGTTGGGGCAGGCAAGTTTACTAAATTGGAAACAACAATATATCTCTGTCCTTATCTCACTTTTGCAACAAATGGCTAAACTAAAAAGTTAAAGCTTCCAACTCTGGCATTTTGTAGTTTGTTCAGCTAGATTTGGCCAAGTTTATTGATTTAGCTCATTTGGCCACTGGTGGAGCTTTCACTACTGTAAGTAGGAACATATTTGATTGTTGAGGCGATAAAAGGATAGAAGTCCAAAGCTTTACTAGGAGCAAGATTACCTGCCATTTGATCTTTTCATGTAAACTCTGCATGTATGTCATACATGGAATAGCAACATCACATAATGTCATAAGCTGTTTTACTTTTTTGTATGTTTTTGGCAATATGGTTTTAACTTGATGGCAACGCTTTGGAGACATGTGCATACAGGACCGACGTCTGTGAAGGTTTTGTGACGAGATGACAATCCATTGATCTGCTCAAACCTATCCAGCACTTTTCCTTTGGGATGATTTGAGATTCTGAGTGTGAGCCGGAGGCTGGAATTTGGTGGAAACCTGAAATCAGAGTAATTGAGGATTCTGTGGCAGCATATCGATCTCTTTTGTTTTTCAGTGGACCGCCGTGCTCACTTCAATCACAGATGATCGTGGCTCTCAGGTGGTGATGTACTTTTGATCATGCATTATTTCAAAATGTTAAGAAGAACCAAGTATCGCCAAAAGAGCACTTCATTTTTTATATTTGTCGCAACTTCTGGTTGGCAACTATCTGAACTGTGGTCAAATAAATTCTCACCAGAGTCAAACCCCACCACTAAAGTAATTTCCTCCTCTGAGAAATTGTTTTGGATTATTGTTTTACCATCCTCTGGACATTTTTTATTGTGAGGCAATACTGGAAATCCAAGGGAGCGAGGGGGCAATAACTATCTGCAAATGTCCCACCCCACATTCAACCACAGTGATGATACCTGCGTTAGCCAAGTCAGCTGCCAGCTACCTCACGGAAACGCGGAACTATAAGCCGTGCCCATGTGAACACTCTGTCAGATTCAAAGCAAAAGCTCCAGATAGATCACAAGACGGGGCGAAGAAGGTGCACACTCCGTTTGCTTTTATTTGCAGGTCAAACTCCTCGAGCGGCCCCAAGTATGAGTGTGGTGAGCTGAAGTTTATGTGCTGAAATGAATTCCAGATTTGACCTTTGACACCTCCCAGTGCCACTCCAGGTCAGACAGAGCTTTACAGCGAAAGTCAAAGTACACAAATAAACGAGTCCAAGTGGAAGTCATAAAGCAGATAAGAGCTGTGCTAATGCCAGCCGGCGCTGGAGTCGACCGCTGGGCCGGCTCTCGTTTGCGTCACAGCGGTGTTTGTCTGTAACCACAAGGCAAAGGAGATCAGATTCCACAAATTATTAATTCCAAGTTGGATTGGGATTAGTAAACAATCAACAATTGTGTGTGTTTGAAGAGCTAGATTATTAGATACCTGTGTTTTGGGGCGGGGACGACAGTGTTGATGTTATTGCACCTTGTTGTCATGTTAATGAGATAGAGGTGGAATTGTTGGCACCTCAAGTACTTCACATGCATACTACATTCCTGCAATTAAGCCCCTTGACACACTCTGGGCTGTTTTTCTGGGGGGATTATTTATTTAGTGTCCAAACATTTGCCAAATACTGATACTAAAGCCCCGTTTACACATAGCCAGGTATTTACAAAAACGGATATTTCCCCCTCTACGTTTTGAAAAATTCCATCGTTTACACGAGATCGTTTTCAAAATCTCTTCGTTTACATGAATCCGCATAAATAGGCTGTTAACGTCATGCCAGCCAATCAGAATCCTGGAAAAAACATCAACAAATGACACGTGTAACTTCCAGTTAAGGCTGATTTATGGTTCCGCGTTACACCAACGCAGAGCTTACGGCGTAGGGTACACCGCGACGCACACCGTACGGCGCGCATCGCAGCGTACCCTAAGCCGTAGGCTCTGCGTCGATTTAACGCGGGACCATAATTCAGGCTTCCAAGACGGAACGAGAGTCTTGCGTTTGGAGTGACAGAGAAGTGGAGTTACTTTTAAGTGTGACTTTAGAATATAAAACAGGTAAAATACAAGAAAATATTGACGGTGGCCAAACTAATTATAAACACAGGTCGCACACATGACGCTGGTGACGTTTCTGTTGCATAATGTGACGTTCTGAAGCCTAAATCTCCGTTTTCCTCTGTTTAGACGCAAACGTGAAAACGGAGTTTTTGAAAATCTCCACTTTGGCCGGAGTTTTCAGAAATGATCGTTTTTGGTGACTTTGAGCTCCGTTTTCGTGTAAACGAACGGCCAAAACGCATGAAAACGCCACCGTTTTTGCTCCGTGTAAACGGAGCCTAAAATGTCTTGCTATATGGTTATATTGTATTATATTGTATCATTTCTCATTGAAGGCATGAGCCATAGGAGACCAACTGTCCCTTCACTTTTGGTCCATAAACCACTAACATGGAGTTTTTCCACCAACTCGAAGTCAGTGCTGATGCTAGAGACAGATCCAAAGAGGTTCTACAAATAACCAGGTTGCTTTTCCACTGGCTGGAGAGAACCAGAGAGCCAGGACCCTACGTCATTTATTACGTCACCAAAGAACAAGCAGGAGCAGGAATTCCCTCAGAATGACAGCAATGGAATTTGGAAAATGTTGGTATGTGGAGAGGATGATCCTGGCACTAAAATCTTGTTTGGAGTCTGGAATTGACTTCATGCAAGTTTCCGCCATCAACATCAGTGGCGTTTATGGTTTAAGATGAAAGTAAGGCCCCGGGGGCAAAAACTGAGGCGTTTTCATGCGTTTTGGCCGTTCGTTTACACGAAAACGGAGCTCAAAGTCACCAAAAACGATCATTTCTGAAAACTCCGGCAAAAGTGGAGATTTTCGAAAACTCCGTTTTCACGTTTGCTTGTAAACAGAGGAAAACGGAGATTTGGGCTTCAGAACGTCACATTATGCAACAGAAACGTCACCAGCATCATTTGTGCGACCTGTGTTATACAATTTTACAATATTTTCTTGTATTTGACCTGTTTTATATTCTAAAGTCAAACTTAAAAGTAACTCCACTTCTCTGTCACTCCAAACGAAAGACTCTCGTTCCGTTTTGGAAGTAACTGGCAGTCGAGGCTGATTTATGGTTCCGCGTTACACCAACGCAGACCCTACGGCGTAGGTTACGCGGCGACCCGCACCGTACGTAGGCTACGCCGTCGATTTAACGCGGAACCATATTATTCAGGCTTCACACGTGTCATTTGTTGACGTTTTTTTCCAGAATTCTGATTGGCTAGCATGACTTTACGCTTCTCGTTACACTGCCCCCTGCAGGTTTGAATGCTCATAGCACCTTAACACCGTATTTATCCGGGTTCGTGTAAACGAGGATATTTTTCAAAACGTAGAGGGGGAAATATCAATTTTTGTAAATACCCGGCTATGTATAAACGTGGCCTAAATCTTTTCAGAGTCGCATGTTCGCTGTACTGTACAAATATTTGTCATTGTGTAGTTAAATCAGTAAGAATGTATGCAGAAGTTCCCAGTATTATATATGTTTTAAACAGACAGATGTTGTTTAAATATGGTGGTTGCATGGTTTTGGTTGGTTACAATCATCACAGCCCACACCGTGACGTATGATTCTTGCATCTGGCCCGGCAAGGTTTCGGGGCCATCGTAGCACCAGTTTTCTTGGCACCGAGTCAGTGCTCTCCTTCCATAGCTGGTGCTAAATCTGGCTTTAGCACTGAACTAGCACTGGAGCCCTAACAGACTTACTGACGCAACAACCAGGAGATCATTTCCAGACAATCAAGTCCTGATATTGTCCACAGCTGCCTTTTCACACATGGACGAGACAGTAGGAAAAACTGTCATATTCATCACCGATCTTTAAGCTTTATTTTCTCACATTGAAACTTAAGCGCCATTGTTCCAGTCTGGAAAGTTGTTTCTGAAATGAGGAACTATTTTCTTCCAAGTCTGCACACTCACATTATAGCCCTTCCAGATTTTATGCTTTGAGTAAAACTTTGTTTAGATGAGAGAAGTATATAATTCAGGAAAATAATCTTTTTTGTCTTGTGACAAATTCATAATTTGAAACAATTAAATATTTCAACTTCAGGCCCTCATGGCTTTTTTAGTAGTCTCTTGTCACTTTTTTTATCTGATGGCATCAGTGATAGAGCAGATCCCTCCCGGTGCCTCCAGGTCCAGATAGCACTGATGTCCTGCTGCAAATGCTGATATTAATGGGGCTGTCAGGCTGCTTGGTGCCTGACAGATGATAACAGAGTAGGAGGAGGAGGAGGGGTCTGGAGGGGCTGAATGACAATCACCTGAGGTTAGAGGCTGAGTGTGTGTGTGTGTGTGTGTGTGTGTGTGTGTGTGTGTGTGTGTGTGTGTGTGTGTGTGTGTGTGTGTGCACTCACATGCGTGTGTGTGTGAGTGTGTGGAGGGAAAGTGAGGTGGAACAAAGGTCAGCAGGAGTGTGTGAGGTGTGGTCAGTCGCTCATTAGTCCGATTCACAGCAGGGACACATCACAGGAACATCAGGTCCCATTTATATTTAGATTTGTGGCTCTTTAGATGAGGCTCCTCTCCAACACGGTCCTGATAACAAGTGTGCACCAAATTTTACATCTATTACTGTCCGGATTAAGCACTTCAGTTAAACAGTATCACCAATTTTTAAGCCACTGTTCAAAAATTAACCAAAACCCAGCAGAGAATAACAATCATTTATTGAATATTAATCCAGCAAAAGGATTATTTTCAGGCTTTCTTTAGAAAGATTTCCCATGGCAGATGTCCCACATCCGCAGGAACAGGAGAACGGTGCAATGATATAAGGTGACTAAAAGGGCTTAAATGATGATATTCTCCATCATTCGGCTCTGAGTTTGCTCTGTTTAATGATGAGAAACAATCTGGAAATATACACTGTAAGAAAAAAAACGCTGTTTTTACGGAAAAAAACTGGCAGCTGTGGTTGCCAGAATAATACTGTAAAAGATACACCGGATTGTAAAACACATTACAGAACAACCTGTAAATTTTACAAGTTTAAACTGTAATCCTTTACAAAATAACATTATACAATTTACGTACAAAACTGGTAAATTCAACATCCATTTTCAGCCAAATTAGCATGACTATGCCTTCATTAAAGCTATTTTCTCCTGTACATTTTACGTGCAGCCATTGCTTATTTTACATCTAATCCCATTAAATTTCACTGGAAAACATCCAGTAAAAGCCTCATTATAAGACAGTAATTTGACTGAATTTTTCTGCTTATTTTATTGAAAGATTGTGTGTTGTGTAATATATTTTGTAGTATTAATAGCGGCGTTTTGTTGTGAAATAAATATCTACATACTATCATAGAATTATTTGAGTAATGTTTTAATTAAATTAGTTATTACCAGTTAGACAGACAAACTCTGACACAATGTCAACAAAGATTTTCATCTGTAACATTTACGGTCCTTCACCGTTGCTATTTCACAGTTTTTTACGGTAATTTCTACGGGCTTTTCTTACAGTGTACTATACAACAACATTTCTGTTTGTTTTCATCCACCTTGACTTCATAAAGCCAGACATGATAGCGACTAGCTCCAATAATCAGCTGTTTATACCTACTAACTGGAGGCTGAGCCGACGGATGTGGACGGTAACAGGGCGGTTCAGAAAACATTTGCAAATGACCATAAGCAGCAAATTAAGGGTTTTTATGAAGAAGAAGAAGAAAAAGCACTTATTATTTTAAATGTGTGTTATATTATCTTATTTATGATTATTTGGGGCTGTTATTAAGGGACTGCTCCATCCAAAAGGCCACGAAATCAGTCATCAGTCACATAATCAATAAGCGGATCTGTTACGTTGGCTTCTGGTTTGGCTTTGCCTATTTTTTTCATTTCTTTCCAATCCACAAGACTTTAAAAGTAAAACTTGAATCAAAAAGAATGCCTGGCTTGGTTCAAGTCAGTGTCTTTGCATCCCAACTTTAAGGCCGTCCACTCCCACGCCGGTTGGGCGCTGGAGCTTCCATTGTTGTGTGTTCACGTTAATCATTACCTGCGATGTTCGCAACACAATGGGGCACGCTGAGAGTACAGGCTTTGTGATGCAGGGGGGCTCTGCTGCCAAAACACGAGCTGAAAAAGAGAGCAGAGATGGGGGGGTGGGTGGGGGGGCAGAGAGAGCAGGGAGGAGCGTCCCACAGCAAGGGAGCTGCTTTTCAAACATGCTATCTGAAATAGTAGTCCTGACAGTTCAAGCACATGCTGAGCAGCCGAACTCCCTTCAAACCCACAGAACATGGTGAAGGAATCGTGAAGGAGATCCAAAAGCGTCTAAACCGGGAAAGAAAGTTGGGATTTTGTATAACATGTACATATAGTATACAGCAGAGGTGTCAAGTAACGAAGTACAAATACTTTGTTACATTACTTAAGTAGAAATTTTGGTTATCTACAGTATACTTCACTGGAGTAATTATTTTTCAGACGACTTTTTACTTTTACTCCTTACATTTTCACGCAATTATCTGTACTTTTTACTCCTTACATTTTAAAAACAGCCTCGTTACTCTATTTCATTTCGGCCTTAAAAAAAAACTATCCAGTTAAATTGCTCCATCCGGATAGAGTGAATTTGGTTGTGGTTGTTTCAGATGTTCTTGTCCAGTTTTGTTCTTACATCCGTTCCCTCAGATTCCTGCAACTAAACTTGGATGTACATTCCAATAAAGGTTAGGATAAATGATAACATGCCTCTGAAGTTTGACTTTTTGCATCATTACAATACTTATAGGCAACTAGTCATCATATCTGCTGCTCTCTGAAACACATGTTAATGCTCAATAGTACACATATATGCTTCTTTAATATATTTCCATTATACTAAGATGCATTCATTTTCAATGGCTTTTGTCCTTAATGGCTTTTTTCCCCCTTACATTACTTTTACTTTTATACTTTAAGTAGTTTTGAAACCAGTACTTTTATACTTTTACTTGAGTAAAAATCTTGAGTTGATACTTCAACTTCTACAGGA
The DNA here is from genome assembly GCF_033807715.1 of Cololabis saira. Lineage (NCBI taxonomy): Eukaryota > Metazoa > Chordata > Actinopteri > Beloniformes > Belonidae > Cololabis > Cololabis saira. The sequence goes on from NC_084600.1 coordinate 36,297,218, forward strand.
GTATTTTTAAACTGTAGTATCTATACTTCTACCTGAGTAATGAATGTGAATACTGAAGACACCTCTGATATACAGAGAATACCTTTATCTGCAAAGAATTTACTCCTTTTTGTTCCGTTTACTGATCCAGGGGACGCTCTTCTGTCTGATGTGACTCACCGAGGAGCAGCAGTCAAGCTTCGGCTCAGCAGGAAACATAAGCAGAAGCTTTAAGCACTAAATCTATTTAAGAATACAAGCGTAAGTATAAACTCAGAACACCTCAAAGACAGCAAAACAAACACTGAAACTATTCGGTTGTCCTAGCTGCTGCTTTGCCTATGCCCATTTATATTACAAGATGCTTCAAAAAAGTTGAAACTTGTTCACAAAAAAACAAAATGCCTCAGTGGCAGGAGTGGATATGAGGAGAGAATCCCACACAGGCCGGGAGGCTGTTTTCTCACCAACATCGCCGTATAATAACACAAAGAAGACACTTGTGTTGTGCTTTAATTTGCCAGTTAATAAATCTTCACATTCTGGACACGTGATGTTTAGTTAATTTTAACTGGTTTTCAAACTGCTTGATGCAATGTTTTGTCATGGCAGGAATCTAAATAAACAATACGACGGGATTCAGGAATAAAATCATATAATAAATTACTTTTTCCTCCAAAAATCCAGCAGCGTAGCTGTTACCGTTTACTCTTATTTTAGAGCTCAGGAGAAACTTAATTAACTGAGGCTTTTCTCCTCCTGCCCCGCAACCACACACACACACACACACACACACACACACACACACACACACACACACACACACACACACACACACACACACACACACACACACACACACACACACACACACACACACACACACACACACACACACCTGTTTACATGAAGATGGATATCAATAACAGCCAGTGTTGTTGCTCGGCTCCTCTCCCTTTCTTCTTGGGTTTCTTAATCACATCCAGGAGAGGCCTCCTCTCCTGCTCATCCCCCTCTCACACACACAGAAGGCTGAACCCTGTCTGAACCCTGCCGCTTTAATTAATCTCACTGACTTTGTTAATTATTTGTTTTGCTGGCTGGCTGCCTGTTTGTGCGCTTGAACACATCCGTCTTTGAAGTACGTGGGATGTATGCCACGGCTGAAATAACCGACCCGGCACTGATAACCTCCAGCAGATGCAGAGGATTCCCTCTGGGTTTTTTTATTTTTTTTTATTTTTCGTATATTTATCTTAAGAGATATCTCACAACATGCGGTTTGTTATGAGAGAAAACTGAAGTTTGTGGAGAACTGATGCGACCCTTACAAGATGCTGCTGCGATCCCTCGCACACAGCAAACAGGAGAGAGAGGCCGGGCACCGACAGGGAGCATGGGGATGAATGGTCCGAGTGTTTGTGGGAGAGTGGGTGTTGGATTTTACTCTGATTGGGGCCACTCGTCCAACAACTTCTAAAATTTGTCTGAACATTAAAAACAAGATTTGCAAACATGGATCTTGGTGTACACTTTGGCATGCTGCAATTTAATCAGGTGGCTGGAGAAAGATGTTAAGATTAATTTGCACAAGATGACACCGTGAACACTGAGGCCTCGTTTACACGGAGCAAAAACGGAGGCGTTTTCATGCATTTTGGCCGTTCGTTTACACGAAAACGGAGCTCAAAGTCACCAAAAACGATCATTTCTGAAAACTCCGGCCAAAGTGGAGATTTTCAAAAACTCCATTTTCACGTTTGCGTCTAAACAGAGGAAAACGGAGATTTAGGCTTCAGAACGTCACATTATGCAACAGAAACGTCACCAGCGTCATGTGTGCGACCTGTGTTTACAATTAGTTCGGCCACCGTCAATATTTTCTTGTATTTTACCTGTTTTATATTCTAAAGTCACACTTAAAAGTAACTCCACTTCTCTGTCACTCCAAACGAAAGACTCTCGTTCCGTCTTGGAATTAAAGCCTGAATTATGGTACCAGGTCGAATTAAGGTACGCAGGTACGTACGGTGTGCGTCGCCGCGTACCCTACGCCGTAGGCTCTGCGTTGGTGTAACGCGGAACCATAAATCAGCCTTAACTGGAAATTACACGTGTCATTTGTTGATGTTTTTTCCAGGATTCTGATTGGCTGGCATGACGTTAACAGCGTATTTATGCGGATCCGTGTAAACGAAGAGATTTTGAAAACGATCTCGTGTAAACGATGGAATTTTTCAAAATGTAGAGGGGGAAATATCCGTTTTTGTAAATACCCGGCTATGTGTAAACGGGGCCTGAAGCACATCTTGTTTCTACTTTGTCGCTACGTTTCAAAGCGGAGATGTTTTTAATCAGATAAGCTGACCGTTTACGTCTCTTGTCTCCTGCATCCCAGATTCCTCATCTAAACTGAGCACAAGAGTTACCTGATGTAGCTCTGCTCACATCCAACAATGCCCGGCTCTCCTAACCTCTGCCACTGATGATCATTGGCATCATACAACTGGTTTTCTTGGTGTGTTCATTCCAGTAATCACTTAGGTTTTGCTTCTGCAGAAACCTCTTTCAAGGAGCATTTCATCAGTTTCATTGCACATGATGACTGCATCTAGTACAGTACCACTGATCAACCAGAAGAAGTTTCATCCTGGGCTCAAACTGCCAGCAGTTCCTTTAATTTTCCATCATTCCTGTTACCTACCATAATTTCTTTTTTATTTTCCATTTGTCTGAATGTGTTTTGTGATGGACCATAGTGCTCTTACACCACACAGGTATTGAGGTAATTGAATTGTACGCTAAAGCTGGCTTGTCTTCTCTGAATGTTAGACGATTTACACACTGGATGACTCTGATTTATAAGGCTCTTCTTGGCTTGGTTCCTGTTTATTTATGTTTATTTCTCCAGAGAACTAGTTATGTTTTAAGGTCGAATGACACTTTGCACCTGGCTGTTCCTCGTGTTCGGACTAACTCGGGGAAAAAAGCTTTTAGTTTCTCTGCACCCTCTGCGTGGAATACCCTCCACCATGAACTGAAAATGCCTGAACTTGTTTCTTTTGAAGCCTTTCGCTCACTTCTTAAAAACCGACAACGAGAAGTTGTTGTTTTTTACATATTATTGAAGTCACCACTATTGCACTTTATTCGCTAACAGTTTGCACTCTCATTTTTAATGTTTATTACGTGATTGCTGTTATTTGTGTGTGGACGTGTGCTGCTGCCTTCCTTGGCCAGGTCACCCTTGGAAAAGAGGTCTTGACCTCAATGGGTTTTTTATCTGGTTAAATAAAGGTGATATATAAAAAAAAAAGGTATGCCATCATTTACTCACCATCAAAACTTTGTTTCAAACTCAACATGCTTGAAAAATTGACTCAAGTGTATCATGTTGTACATTTTTAACTTTCTAAACCAGTAAACTACCTCATACTGTGCAATATTCTCTATCCATAAAGTGCAATATTCTTCCACTCATTCATGTGCATTATTATTCTCTCATTCACTCATTTTTTTATAGTGTATATATATATTTATGTTTCTTGTTTCTCATTTTATTGTTTACAGTCTTTTTTTACATAGTCTTTGCATGTGTCCTGCCTAATCTCATTGTATCAGTATAATGATAATAAAGGCTTTCTATTTCTATTTCTATTATGTTAATGGGGCTCCCTGGTTGTTAGCGTCCCCACTTTAATGTTGTTGATGTATTCAGGTAGACTACCTGAACCACCTTATTAGTGGCTTCTCCCTTCTTTTTGAGTGGGATACTTCATTATTTACACATGCCAGTTCAACGCTACTTCACAATATTCAACTTCTGAACTTAAACACAAGGTAGATGTACAACATGTATACTAATTCTCCCCTGAATAGGTTGCATGAAAAAGACTTCAGAGTTTCCCACAGCAGCGCAAGGCTGAAGAGCAACAATCACAAACACATGCAAAAGTAGCCTGCACCTCAGGTTGTGCCTGTACAGACATATTTACCTTCATTTTTAATTTCTTCTTGCTACAGTTTGCACCTCTTACCTGTCTGAAGTCAGCAACAATCACTACTGTTCCAAAGAAGAGCGAAGTGATCTGCCTAAACTAAATATTTTGCGGGTCTCATTCAGTCATATCAAATCTGCCATCCCTGCTGGTCACGACAAACCTCTTTTTTACATGCTGAACAAATACAGTGACAGAGGATGCCATAATAACTGCCCTCCACACAGCCCTTAAACCGAGGACACACCAACCCGACGTCGCCCGCTGTCGGCCGACTGCTGTGTCGCCTCGCGTCGCCTGTGTCGGGCTGGGTCGGGCTCAAAAAGAAGCACTTTGACACACCGCAAAGACGACACCCAACGGCCGACTAGCACGTACGTTCTGCGCAGTCTGCGTTTGAATTTGCTGCGATGTTTTCGGAGAAGAGCCGCCGGTCTGGGGGTGCAGCAGCAGCTCAGATTGCCAGGTCAACCTGCCGTTGTTGAGAAACCTGCAGCTCTGTGGAGAATTACCGCTGGCTGAAATAAATCATTTAGGAAGATAAATTTGGTTTAATAGATGAAATCTAACAGTTGTAGCTACGCCTGTTAAGAAATTTGCTCCGAAAATTTTGGAATTTCTGCCTGCCCGCCGACTTGGGAGCTGATTTATGGCTCTGCGTTAAATCGACGCAGAGCCTACGGCGTAGGGTACGGCGTAGGGTACGGCGTACGGCGCGCGCCACCGCGTAACCTACGCCGTAGGCTCTGCGTTGGTGTAACGCAGAACCATAAATCAGCCTTTATTCTGGCAAGGTTTGAAAAAGACTTCGCAACAACGGGAAAGCGAGTGATTATATACATTCACTGAGTGAATATTAGGAAAGTAAAATATATATTTCTCGCTAGAAATGTAATCGAAACGCATTTTTATGCAGAAACTAACTCAAAATATTGATTTTATTCACTAAAAAATAAGAAATGTCTGCCATGTTTTTTTTTTTGATTCAGGGAAATTCTGGGAACAGCCAATCACAGAGTGAGCTGTTTGATCGACCGCCGACACCGATTCGACATGTCGAATCGGCTGAAAAGCTGCCGACGGGCACCCGACCTGTGGCGACGTGCGGGACACACCGGGAAAACTAGGCCGACAGACGCACCGACGCTCATCGACGGCCCGACGGCCGACAGTCGGCTTGGTGTGTCAGGGCCTTTACACATCTGGATAAAGTGAACATCTCAGTCAGGATGTTTGTTGACTTCAGCTCAGCTTTTAACATGATCATCCCCATAAACTGATGAGATCACCGTGTATGTGGAAGCTGGACTTCCTCAGTAAGGGACCACAGAACATCCAGATGGGGAGGCACCCAGTACATCATTTAAACTGGTCCTAAACACAGGCACACCCCTGGGGTGTGTGCTCAGCCCCTTCCTCAACTCCATATCCAACACACTCCACTTACACCACTGTCACATTTGAGGATAACATTGTTGTAGGCAGTACTGGAGTTGAGGGGGGATGAAAGGGGATGGCACACCCCCTGAAATAAAAACGGTCAAAATCATCCCCCCCTGTAAAACTGCCATCCCACCTTTCCATTCCTTATGTCATTTCATCAATGAATGTGGTTTTACTGCTATTTCAACATTTAGAGTCATCACCAGAAAAATAACACCAGAAAAATAACTTATTTGACAATTTACACCTGTTTCAAGTACATTTTCACTTGAAATAAGTAGGAAAATCTGCCAGTGGGACAAGATTTATCTACAAGCAAAAAAATGTTTTTCCACTGGCAGATTTGTTTTACTTATTTCAAGTGAAAATCTACTTGAAACAGGTGAAAATTGTTGTTTTTTCCAGTGATGAGTCTTGTTTTAAGTGTAATGAGATTTTTTTTACTAAAATGAGACATTTTAACTAGAAATAAGACAAATATTCTTGTTAAGATTTTGAGTTTTTGCAGTGATCCATTTTACTTATCCTGTGAAGGACAGAGTCATATTGATAAGTTCAGAAAACTGTTTTTTATTTTTGTGTTTTGATGTATTTGATGTAAGCCCAGTGGATATTTAAAGCTTACAGAAGGCTGCATTTAACTGATGCTATGTCATTCCTGCAGTATTTCTGCAGCTGTTTTGGTCACTGCTATTATTTGTAATATATTATATTATTTGTAATCAGCACAAATTATCTGTCCCCATATGATAAAATCCACCATCCCCCCTGATTTCTTTTTACAACTCGAGTACTGGTTGTAGGGCTGAGATCTGATGGCTAGGAGACTCAGCAAAAGAATGTTTTCACGATAGCCTGGACTCAAACATCACCAAAAACCAAGGAAATTATAGTGGACTTGAGGAAATCAAAGCGCACTCAGCTGTCTCCGTAAACCAGGAGGATGTTGAGAGGTTAGGCTGACCTCACCTGTATTACACATGTCTCACATTCAGTGTGGAAAGCCCAACAGAGACCACGGCTCCGCCCTCAGTACCAGCTTCTAGTGGTCAAGGATGGGGAGTTTCTTGACCTTCTGCTGCCCGGTGTGCTTCTTTAGCTGTGGATGGAGGACAGGAAGGACCTGAAGAGGGTGGTGAGAGCAGCAGAGAGCATCACCAGGACACCACTGACCACACTCAGACACGTCTAAGTACTACACACCCCCATTAGACATTATCCCTTATCTCCTTTGCACTCTGTCAGGAACAGTTTCCAAAAGAGACTTCAGTGAAATTTGAGTTTAGCTCCAATGTGTGGCCTATCCAAAATAATAATAATAATAATAATAATAATAATAATAATAATAATAATAATAATAATAATAATAATAATAATAATAATAATAATAATAATCCCACTTAATTTAGTCACTTTCTCTTGAGATAACTGTCTTAGTTATTTGCTTTGAAAATGCTTTCCTAATTTTTACACAGTAAAACCTGATAAGTTAGTTGAACTCAAACTGTTTGAGCAAACTGATTGCCTAAAACCATTTAAGTTTATTAACTCAAACAAAAATATTCCATTGAGGTTCAAGTAACTTAAATATTTATTGTTAAGGTAACTTGGTTCAATAAATTTGATAGTACCATTTCATTCAGTAAACTGAACTTAAAACTAATACGTATTATATACTCATATGTAGTATTTCCTTCAGACTTATTTAAAGTGTTGATTGTATTAATTTGCATCAAGCCAGACTAACTTAATTGAATCTTCTTTACATAAATGTTAGCACTTAAAGGAGCTTGAGGCCAGATTGTGGCAAGATTTATGAAAAAAATCCGTATACATTTTAAGTATACGCTTGAGGCTCCTTTAAGAAATGAGACTCTCTAGCGCCATCCTTCACCACGACGGCCGTCGGGGGTACTGCAGCCAACAGTGAAGCCGGCACGGGAGAACGGGGAGAACGCGCATGCAGCGTCATGTGACGTCACATCCGCAGCCCAGCGCGGGAAATTTGGGCCCGAATTGCAGCACATTTTGCAGCACACAGCCTGTTCAAGGCAAAGGAGAGATACACTAGAGGGCTCATTCTTTTGGGTTTGGAACGCTTCATCTGACATTATTACTAGAAAAATTAAAATGTTTACAAATTTTTTTCATAAATTCTGCCTCAATCCTGCCTCATGCTCCTTTAAGTTTATTAACTCAAACAATTCAAGTGTAAAAAATATTCCATTGAGGTTCAAGTAACTTAAATATTTATTGTTAAGGTAACTTGGTTCAATAAATTTGATAGTACCATTTCATTCAGTAAACTGAACTTAAAACTAATACGTATTATACACTCATATGTAGTATTTCCTTCAGACTTATTTAAAAAGTTTTGATTGTATTAATTTGCATCAAGCCAGACTAACTTAATTGAATCTTCTTTACATAAATGTTAGCACTTAAGTTCAAGTTACTCAGTTTTATTCCTCTAAATTAAATGATCACATTCTAGTGGTCACAACTTCTAGCTCCTCAATTCATTCATTCATTCAAACCGATTGCCTTAAACCATTTTAGTTGCCATAACTTAAAGGAGCATGAGGCTCCTTTTAAGAAATGAGACTCTCTAGCGCCACCCTTCACCACGACGGCCGTTGGGGGTACTGCAGCCAACAGTGAAGCCGGCACGGGAGAACGGGGAGAACGTGCATGCAGCGTCATGTGACGTCACATCCGCAGGACAGCGCGGGAAATTCGGGACCGAATTGCAGCACATTTTGCAGCACACAGCCTGTTCAAGGCAAAGGAGAGATACACTAGAGGGCTCATTCTTTTGGGTTTGGAACGCTTCATCTGACATTATTACTAGAAAACTTAAAATGTATACAAATCTTTTTCATAAATCCTGCCTCAATCCTGCCTCAAGCTCCTTTAAATAACTCAACTTTAAGTTGCTTTACCACAATACAAACACAGACATCTTATACCAGCTTCAAACATTTATTTAATTCAATTTTGAGTTATCTTAACTGATGGCAATGAGTGACCACAACTTTTTCCAAAGTTTAAGTTATTTCAACTTACTTCTGTTATTAAGATGCACTGTTAGGTTTTACAGTGTATGGTCTTTGGTGTACATGGATTGTCATGGAGGCAGAATGTGGGATCAAAGTTGATCTTCTTCAAAGTTGGCGGCGGATGTTGTCAATGAGCCAAATGGACGGATCCATGGTTTCTGTGTGATAACCGCGCTGACTCGGCACTGAGTGGCCTTGGTTGGGTCAGCCTGACCACGAGCAGAGCTCAGCAACACTGCCTGAAATAGAGCATCTTTATCAGGCTAATATAATGGGGATGTTGTGTGAAAAGGACGATTGATTCGAATTTGGTCTCCAGGCTTCTCTCGTTACAGTTTAAAGCCGCACCAATCTCTTCTTTCATATTTGCAGTGGAACTGAACAGAAAGATCTTGCATATGAAGCAACGATTCTTTACTTTTCCGGGGATACTCTGTCTTGAAGGTTTAAGGTGTTTCCCCGCTCCAACACATCTGGTTTAAATAAACCCATCAGCTAGACTTCAACCTTTACTGAGGCCAATTCATTCAAATCAGGTGTGCCGTAGCAGAGAAATGTCTAAAACAAGCCGAGCAGAGACCGCAAGGACTAGAATAGAGAATCACGGCCTTCATGAGTGTTCTAGGCTCTTTAGGCTTTTTGTCTTGTGTAAAAGCCCAAATCTTTGCCGTATGGTATCATTCTCGGACTGGGATTACAAACACGATTATAGATGTGGACACAATCAGAGTGTGGGAATTCTCTCCTGTTTTATTAATATTTTCCTAAAGCAGATTAATAGGTGTTTTTATGGCGGAGGTGCTGCAGATGTAGGAAACGTAGAGGCAGGAAGAGCAAATGAAAGTCCGTAAAAAGGCTGGGTTATCCAAGAAAGAAACAAAAAGCATCTACTTCAGGGAAACAGAGCACAAAAACATGACAAGGAATAGAATATGTTTATGTTTAGTTGCGTTGTTGCCGAGACGCGGGTGTGAACAAGAGAGATGAGAAGAAAAGGTGGCCAAATATGATCTAAATACACAATAATACTTTCAAACTAAAACAGGAAGAAAATGCAACATAATACAGGGGAACAGCAGCAAAAAATAGACAAAAAACAATACTTAGTTTTTTGTTCAGAACCCAAAAATTAAACTTGAAAAATAATTACCAATTGCACAACTTAACTTCCCTTCTCCTCATTCTCCTCAGTATTGGCAGACGAGTCTGCAGGATTGCGTCATGGGTGAACTACATCGTCAGAGCGTTCACTTGTAAACACTTACTTGCTATTAAGTGTCAAATTATCATGTAATTAATGCTTGTGTGTATTGCTCCAAGGATTTGCCAGGCAACAGAGGGATTAGTGTCATCCAAACACACTGTGAGATATATGCAGGATGTTCGTGCAGGCACGTGTTTGGTTAACTTCGGCACCGAGGCCTGAGTGAACGCAGACTCCCAGCTGCTGAATTCTGGAGGAAATCCGGAAACGTGTTACATGTGGGGCGTATTATTCATGATTACAGTTCAATAAACAGAAGGAGAGACGGTGGAACCGGATCTGTGCTCTAGCTCTTCCTCTCAGACTCGCTTAACTGAGACTCATACATCTTCCCCTAGCTTTTTTTTCTCAGCTGCTGTTAACTCTATACGGTAATAAACATCCCTTATACCCATCAATTCATTTATATATATATATATATATATATATATATATATATATATATATATATATATATATATATATATATATATATATATATAGCTGTCATGCACAGATTGGAATATGTGCATGAAGTCTCCACACGTGGGGGCTTTATGTAAGTTGTCAAGTACCCCAGACTTCTGGTGGTTTAAAATATTGAGTTTAAATATTGATCAGTGGCATAACAGAGGGATTGTTGTGTTAAAAGAACTGGATAGTGATAGTGTTGAAGTGCATGGACTGTTTTATTCCTGGTGTACGGTGGCCGAGACCCGCTGCAAAGTTATAACAGAAAGAAACGCTGCAAATAAAAAGAAAACTGAAGAAAATAAAAAGAAACGCAGCTGCAAATAAAAGAAACGCTTTGCAAATAAAAGAAACGCTGCAAATAAAAACAAACGCCGCTGCAAATAAAAGACACGCAGCAAATATAAAGAAACGCCGGAAGTGAATTACAGGGGACTATTTTTGCTGATGCACCGGTGTTTTTATGTGATTGGAGAAGAAGAAGACGAAGAGGATGTAAGTGAAAAGGAAGAAATAAGAAGAGCGAGGAATAAGAAGAACAACGAACGAGAAAATAAGTGAAAAGGTTAGTGTTCAGCGTCGCTACGTGTAATTTTGAATGTGCAACACCGGTGCATCAGCAAAAATAGTCCCCGGTAATTCACTTCTGTTGTGGCTTTTTTTATTTGCGTCGTTTTTAAAATTTTATTTGCAGCGAGGTTTATTTATATTTGCAGCGTTTCTTTTTGTTTGCAGCGTTTATTTTATTTGCTAAGCGTTTATTTTATTTGCAGCGGCGTTTGTTTCTGTTTGCAGCGTTACTTTTATTTTCAGCAACGGCGGGTCTCGGCCACCGTACTGGTGGCTCCACGACCAGTTTGCAGTTTCAAGAAGAAGAAGAAAAAAAAGAGGACTAAACACAGTTGCATGAATGTTCATTTTTAAATGAGGCCATTTATTCTGCTTTTGGAGAGTGAATGAAATCCCTCCTGCACGCACCGCCAGGTCTCGTATGTGGAAGCCCTCAGGTCTTCGTTGCTCTGCAGCGCGCCACTATGAAGACATCAAAGGTGTCACAGTAGCTTTTGCTAATGGATCCACCCTCTGCATTGGGGCAGGAAGCGGGACACCCCCAGCTTTCACATTAAGATCCACCCCTTCAGTGAATGACCCTCACACCCCATGTAGTCCCTTGTTGGCCTCCATTAACTCAAAGCCTCATTTACTACCCGGGGTTCATTACTGAAGGAATTCATCTGCATTCATCCACACTGAAATAAAGCATAAGAAGAAGAGCATACTGAATTATGCTAAAACCCAAAGTTATCCATTCTTAATGTTTAGAATAAATTAAAATCAACTGTGAAGATGTCACGTGACTTTGAGGGCTCTTCTCATGGAAAGAGGGATCCCTAAATTCCGACACAGTACAGTCTTGGTTGGTTTCTGTTCATTTTATCCCAAAAGAACACAGTCAATTACAGGAATATCTCAGAAAATTTGAATATTGTGATTTTCTGTAATGCAATTACAAAGACAAAAATGTCATACATTCTGGATTCATTACAAATCAACTGAAATATTGCAAGCCTTTTATTATTTTAATATTGCTGATCATGGCTTACAGCTTAAGAAAACTCAAAAATCCTATCTAAAAAAATAAGAATATTCTGGGAATCTTAATCTTAAACTGTAAACCATTATCAGTAATATTAAAATAATAAAAGGCTTGCAATATTTCAGTTGATTTGTAATGAATCCAGAATGTATGACATTTTTGTTTTTTTAATTGCATTACAGAAAATAAAGAACTTTATCACAATATTCTAATTTTCTGAGACAGTCCTGTATACTAATGTTTAACATTTAAAGGAGCTTGAGGCCGGATTGTGGCAAGATTTATGAAAAAAATCCGTATACATTTTAAGTTTTCTAGTAATAATGTCAGATGAAGCGTTCCAAACCCAAAAGAATGATCTCTAGTGTATCTCTCCTTTGCCTTGAACAGGCTGTGTGCTGCAAAATGTGCTGCAATTCGGTCCCGAATTTCCCGCGCTGGGCTGCGGATGTGACGTCACATGACGCTGCATGTGCGTTCTCCCCGTTCTCCCGTGCCGGCTTCACTGTTGGCTGCAGTACCCCCAACGGCCGTCGTGGTGAAGGGTGGCGCTAGAGAGTCTCATTTCTTAAAAGGAGCCTCAAGCTCCTTTAACTTTTAATGAAATTGAGAATTTAAGAAAAGACTCACCAGAAAACCTGCCTGAGATGAGAAAAACAATGTTACTCTTATTTATAGTTAGAAATTGTGTCAACCTTTGAAATGAGTGCACAATTCATCCAATATACATTTGTCTGTCAGCGCCCTCACGCTCCATCCTGCTTCCTTGCTTCTTTTTCCTTCCCTTCCTCTTCCACCATAAGGCACTGCAGCTTCCATCCATTAATTCCCTGGATCAGTCCACCAGCCCCCCCCAGTCCTCCTCTGCTTATTAGATCAGGCCCTCTGTCAGAAAGCAGGGATCTGGGCCCTCATTGTTTGGCCCCTGATTAAGAGCTTCTCACCCCAGAGGATCAGGCCTTTGCACCGAGTGAAGGAGAAGGAGCTGAGGGTAAAAAAGAGAGAGATCTTTCTCTCTTTGTCTTGAAGGGGTCTTATAGGCCACATTGTTGTCAGGCTCAGAGAAGGTTTCTTTTAATGCTCGCTTGGATTTAGAGGACAAAGGGATGTTAGACGATGAGGGATTTAAATCTCAAGCGCATATTTTCAGGCCCTGTGGCCGCACACTCATCCCCAGCTCAGAAATGTTGCAGCCTCTCATTTGTTGTGAAACTGCTCATAATGATACCCTTACCTTTTATTTGAGTTGTCTTTTTATTAGGGCTGTCAGCGTTAACGCGTTAATCGCGATTAGATTAATGCAATCCATAATGCGTTATTTTTTTTTAATCGCATTTTAATCGCAAACCTTTTTGTCCCTTCTACTCACCCGTAGTCGACTCTTCTGTAATGATCCAGAAGAGGGCGGTAATGCACCGGAAAAAACTGGATGCCAACCGCCAATAAACCTCAAGAAGAAGAAGACTCCTCTGTAGCGCCCGTTTTATACATGGATCTATTATAAATACATCGGTTTTATAATACATCCAGCGCCATGTTTGCTGTTTCCTAAAGTAAACTTCCACCACCACCAACTACAAAGAGACGCCAAACTGAACCACGACCCGTGGATAGAAACAGAAAACGTGTGTTCGCCGAGAAGTGGCTGCATGATGTTACGCGGCGACGCGCAACGTACGTTCGCGCTCCCGCGTATCCTACCCCGTAAGCTCTGCGTTGGTGCAACGCGGAACCATAAATCAGCCAGCGTCCGTCACTGCGTGCAGCAGTTACCTGCAAGACGCTGCTCTGATTATGGCTCAAAGTTTATGAAAACCCCAAATAAAAAATAAATTAGAGAATATTGTATGAAATCAATAAACAATTCCATCATCAAAATTATAACAAATAAAGGTTCAACATATCTTGCTTTGAATGTAATAAGACTAGGTAATATATTAGTTTCACCTTTTAAGTTGAATTATTGAAATAGATTAACTTTTACACCATATTCTAGTTGAATTATTGAAATAAATTAACTTTTACACCATATTCTAGTTGAATTATTGAAATAAATTAACTTTTACACCATATTCTAGTTGAATTATTGAAATAGATTAACTTTTACACCATATTCTAGTTGAATTATTGAAATAAATTAACTTTTACACCATATTCTAGTTGAATTATTGAAATAAATTAACTGTTACACCATATTCTAGTTGAATTATTGAAATAAATTAACTTTGTAAAGGACCATATTGAGCCATTCATCTTTATAAGTGAATAAATATCGTTTTGCCTATAACTTATTCCTGCATCCCTCTTTTATCGATCCGGCGAGACGGGTCACCGCGTTTTTGGAGGCCCAAGTCACATATCCAGGGGCTCCTCTGAGCACCAGACCAAAATAATTATGTGCAGCCCTGTCTATATGGCACTTTGTTTAATTTGAAAAACTGTATTAGAAGTAGACAGTGTTTTAAGTTGGTCTACATGGCACTTTTTTGAAAGAAAATACAAAAAAAAAGGAAAAGGAAAAAAAAAGGAAATTCTTTCTTTGTGTTCATTTGATTCCCAATTAAAACACAATGGTAAGAAATGATTTACATTATGGGCTTAAAACTGCCTTGAAATGCGAAATAACAGAATTTTAAACATGCAATTCAAAATGCGATTAATCGCGATTAACTTTTGAAATTCTGCGATTAATCGCGATTAAAAAAATTAATCGTTTGACAGCCCTACTTTTTATTTTACTTCATGATTTTTGCATATTAAGAATGATAATGCACTAAATGGAGATAGATGGCTATAGTTTACTGTGATTTTTGTTAGAGTGTTTTCCTTATACCTTATATGACCAAACAACCCCCCAAAAAAATCCTGCCCATGCCCTTATTTCACACCACATACTCTCTTTTTTATAGCATAGATGTTATTTCCTCGCCTTTAAGAGCTGTCAAAGAGGAGCTTCACAAAATGCCAAGTACATTGTTGAGAAATTGATCTCATTAATGATTTACGGTAATGGTTTTGAATATCTTCCTGCTTCCACCTCTGAGTTAGGAAATATTCTTTTACAGTTTTGCCAGTGTGATTGGATGCAACGATGTATGTTCCCATCGAAGCTCCTTCAATTACTTTTTCCTTTGCTAAACCAAAATGATTTTAAGTAAATAACCACCAGCCCGCTATGCTTGACTTGCCAGACATTTTTATACTTTTCCCAGGCTTTTTCCCACCAGCGACGTTGCAACTACGTTAAAAGTGAGTCTTACATATAAATGTCGTACATGCCACCACTTGCAATTCCTGCCTGATTTTAAAAGCCATTATTTAATCTCTCCTGATCCTTCACTGCTGCGGCTGTGTTGGATATCTGAAGAAGATGTGTTTAAATTCCTTCTAAAAAGCAGGAGGTATCTCCTCTGTTAAGTTACTGCTGCCACTGTGACTCGTGGTATCAGAAATGCATTGATGACTGCTTTACTGCTAAACCACCAGTTTGGAACCAACAACGACATTCTCGTCCCAGGATTTGTTGACTCTGAGCTACTTTAACGCAGTTTGTTGAACCTCCTTTCTGAAAAAGGCCCCACCCATATATGCTACAGGGTGAAACACAACACAACTTCTGTATGCACACATGAGGGGGACACAAGTGGTTCAACCAGTGAAGACGTTGGAAGACAAGGCACAGCTGGAGACAAGTGGGACAAAGCAGAACAACATGGACGGCTGAGCAGTGGGGTGTTTGTCCAACAAATCAGGGTTGTGTGACTGCAAACGTGTGTGGAGTGCAAATATAAAAGAAATTAAAGCTGCAAGCAGCGATGAACGGGCCCTCGCACTCACGGCCACCGCCCCCCATAAGTATATCAGAAATGACACCACCCACGACTTTCTATGTCAAACCATTCAAAAGTTACTGCAGAAAATAGGGACTATGAAATATCGACCAATCAGAAGAAGGGGCGGGGCTAATTTGCACCAATGAAGGTCAAGTACTAAAAACCAAGTTCGATGACACCCCCCACAACTCTCTATGTCAAACCATTCAAAAGTTATGGCTGAGAAAAGTATTCTAGGGGGCGCTGTTGAGCCATTAGGCCACGCCCATTAATGCAAGCCATGAAATATCAAATTTATCGCCAGGTCTGGCTTGCGTGCAAAATTTGGTGACTTTTGGGGAACTATCAAATATGGACCAATCAGATGAAGGGGGGGCGCGCTTTTTGGCGTCTATAACACACCTGAGTGCACGTTACGGTTCGGGCTGTATTAACTGCCGAAGGAATGGCATAAAGTAAGCCAAAATTACACGATTAATTCAAAATGGCCGACTTCCTGTTCGGTTTTCGGCCATGGCGCCAAGAGACTTTTCTTTAAGTTGTGACATGATACAGGTGTGTACCGATTTTCGTTCATGTACGTCAAACCGTACTGTGGGGCTCGACGCACAAAGTTTTCTCGGGGGCGCTGTTGAGCCATTTTGCCACGCCCATTAATGCAAACCTTTAAATATCAAATTTTTCGGCAGGCCTGGTTTGCGTGTAAAATTTGGTGACTTTTTGGCACTTTTAAGGGGGCAAAGATAGAAAGAAAGAAAGAAAGAAAGAAAGAAAGAAAGAAAGAAAGAAAGAAAGAAAGAAAGAAAGAAAGAAAGAAAGAAAGAAAGAAAGAAAGAAAGAAAGAAAGAAAGAAAGAAAGAAAGAAACAATAGGGCCTTCGCACTGAATAGGGCCTTCGCACTGTAAGTGCTCTGGCCCTAATAATAAAAGTTCCGGTACAATTTATATAATTAAGGGAATGCATAAAATCATGAATTGTTCATCCCACTGGATACAGGTTATCGTTTTGGTGGCACCATCTGGGTGTTTGCAGTGTACTCCACAAACACAGTATGGACAATGTGAACACATTTATGCACTCAAAATAGGAAGTATAAGTGTGGACGTGCGTGCACATCCCAGCACATCCCAACTTTAACTACCAATTTCAATTCCTCCTGTTACTGAACAGGCCTGCTTCATGTCAGGGAAACAACAGAGAGGTTGGGATTAAGCATGTCCCCCTGGAGGATGATGGGATGGAGAGGGAGAGATTAATGCTTCGGTTTGCTTTTCCCACGTGTGCCCTCAGTCCTTCAGGAATGCAGCATCACTGTCCCTTCAGAACAACATCTTTGCATTCAGCCGTAATTAGAATATGAGTCCAGCTCTCAGTGAGACCACAGTCTCTGTGTCCACATGAAAAGAGGCCAGAGCTGATGAACAAAGATGCGGTGAATTGAAGAGTAAATACCAAAGGATTATGCTAACGGTGCATCTGAACAATATGTAAGGTAGGTGACAGACCAGAGAAAAACAGAACGTATTCCACTCCACACAAACAACACACAGACCACACAGCTGGAACTGTAAGCTCGAACTATGATAAACCGCAACATCGTCAGGTTTCGCCTCACTTGTATGTAACAGGCTCAAAATAATTCCACTGATCACAAGAAAATTAAATGCATTTACTCGTGCAGACTTTTCATATAGTCTTCGGGGATTCCTTCGTGTTAGACACGTTTCCCTTCAGAGCTGTTAAAGCTGCAGGTTCACAGCCGGTAGGTCACTGCGGCTAATCCGTCTTCCTGTTTCTCCCTGTAATATTTAAAACCGAGGAAACAGCCGTATCATCTTTTGCAGGCCCGTTTCAGACATTCAACCGGGGTAAGTTAAAACGGCCCTCCCAGATGAACGCCTACAAACGTGGTGCAGAGGCAGTAGCAAGTGTTAGGTCTGCATTGGATAACTATAAATTCAGTTTATCTGATAAAGTGTCAAGTTAACAGGAATAAAAATCAGCTAACGGGAGTTTCAGGACTTTTTTGGTCTTCGGTATGTAAGAAGCGAGACCCTTTGGTCTGAGATCGAGTTGTGGATCAAGCATCAGGAGGATTTTATCCTAAAACTACTGGCTGGTATTGTGTGATTATTCAGGATCATTGTCCTGCTGAATAATCCACATTTACATAAAAACTACTTCATTGAGGCTTTTGTAGAACTTTATCTGACACAGTAAGTTTAGCAACTTAGCAACTCTACTGAAAAGCCACATATTTTAAACAGGATTTTAATGACAATCTCTGAATTCCATACTTTTCTTAAGGCCGTGTCTTGCTGTTGTCATACAATACAGTAAGAAACTGTTTTAAACATCAAAACTCTCTAAAACCTGGCTGAGAAACCAGAAAACAAATCATATCAGTGAGCGGCAAACAAAGACAGTGTGTGTTAGTTCACAGATGAAAAACGGAGGGATTCCTGCTCAGTGATGGAGAAGTGGTGGCAAAGGTGAAAAGACAACTTCCTGTGTGAATGTATGACATCTTCCGCAGTGGTGGAAAACCAGGAGCTGGGTTTCTACGGATGTTTGGATTCTACTGCTTTGTCAAGGGTAAATCAGCACCATAAGAAAAGAAAAGAAAAACACCTCGGAGGAGAGTTTCAGCCTCCATCACGCAACCAAAAATCCTCTTACGAGCAGACACACATTAAACTGGTCAGTAACGGCGATGGCCGGCAGACAGCAGCCACGTCCAAGCTGCAGCCGTTAAATGACTGCGTTTACATGCAGTCAATAACCCTTTTAAAACCCGAATATTAGCAATAACCCGAATTTTGACTGCATGTAAACGTAGTCACTGCCACAAGTAAGTTAATCTTCCTCCTGCTTCTCTCCTGTTCCACCTGTCTCTTTTACATTAGCTGAAACCCCTCGGAGGGTACACTTAAACACGGCCCTGGTCTGATATAAATAGGTCACGGGATGACGGTGTCTTGGTGGGATTTGTTGATATCATGAGTGTAACCCACCAGGAGGAGTGGGGAAAAAAGACCCATGTGATCTAATGGCTTTTAAGCGCAGCTTAGTGTTTACATCTCATCAAATAGTTGATTAGATTGTCTACACTTGTGGAGCCCCCTGCTCCCTAATTCTGGTAAAAGTACTGTTGTTTTCCTTACCTGGGCCACCACCTTAATTCACCTTAATTCTTTTCCCATTTCGATATGAATACATGCAGTCAATAACCCTTTTAAAACCCGAATATTGGCAATAACCCGAATTTGCACGGCCATGTAAACACCAATAACCCCTTTGAATAACCCGAATTTGCTCATATTCCGGTTTTTAAAAACCTGAATATGACCCCTGGGTTACTCCTTTTAAAACTCGAATATTTGGTCATATAAACACCAAACGGAATATCCCCATCAAACGGAACATGAATTTGTTTTCTGCGCATGCTCTGTTCACAAGGAATCCTGGTCTTTTGAGTCCAGGAAGTTCTTATAAACACGGAGAAACGCAAGACCACGCCACACTTTTGGAGTGAGGAGGAGACTAATCACTTCATAAATGTAATGAAGGATATGAACATTTAGGCATTTGTAGACGGTAGAAAGTACCGGGATAGCGAGATTTACAAGAAGGTGAGCGAAAAGTTGCGCGAAGCAGCATTTGTTTTGAATTTGGATACAGGAAGAAGAAGCGGAAATGACGGGAATTGCGTCATGATGTTCTCCGCGCGTTGCTGGTTTGATCCAGATATCCCGAATGATTAATTACCATGTAAACGGAATATTCCGAATGTTTCAGTAACCGGAATATTAGCAATGCAGCGAATTTTGACTGCATGTAAACGTAGTCACAGTAGTCAGGTTCCACAGGATTGAACTTTGATTTTCAGGGGACAGTATCAACAGACCGTCCGAGATGAAACTGCCTTTACGCGACATTGGATAGACACACAACCAATCAGAGAAATGAAGCATGTCATTATGGGCTGAGTGACAGCCACACTAGTATTGGTAAAAACAGCCAAAGTGGTGTGGAGGGGAGTAGGAATGCGTGAGTTGTCTGTTGCAGGTTTCAAATGAAAACATTTTGATCTATGGCGTTACTAGCAAATCTGCCACCATCTTGGGTCTTGGGCACTGCTGGATTTTACAACGCCCTGCGATTAGTTTGGTGCGTTCTGTACCAATGGAAATGGGAGTGGGCGGGAGGGATAACCCGTCTCCCGAGACAGTTTTCAAGAGTATGGCTGTTGAGACTGGTTCTCTGCAGAAATGGAGCGCAGTGTATCTGTACATGCAAATCTGATGAAGAGATTTACGGTACAGCATTTATTTGATCTTATTTATTTTCTTTTTGCCATGAAAAAGAAGTATAAGCAGCAACAAAAATGAAAGGTTTTAAACTAAGCTTACTCTTGTTTGAGTCCATTGTTTCAGTTTGTACACAAAACAAATGTTTGATCTTTATAACATTTTTAAATGGATTTATAACCGTTTGAAGTTATTTCTTTGGTCTTGTGTCCTTCGTGAAGTCCGAATCAATAAGCTGCACACATTTTAACCAACGGGCAATTGTTAGGAGCAGTTTGTCTGCTGGTTGTTTGGTGGGAAAGTGTTTCCCTCACTGAAACTGCTGAATGGAGACAAATGTAGTTTGTGTTTATTTCTCACCAGTTGTCAGATTTGGGTTTGCTTGCGTCCTCCATGCATAACCAGTGTTTCTTTCTTTCTTTTTTTTTTATTATTTTTAAGTTAGCAACTAAAATGGTATGTGTGTGTGTGTGTGTGCACCTGCTTAGTTGTTTAGTAGTTTTTTTCCTTTAAATGTCAACATTGTAACACTAACATTAGTCTGATGTTGCATTAAATGTGATCTCAAGTCTAACATAAAGAAAAAAACCTTCTTTACTGTATCTACCCAAGAAATTCAAGGCTTCCTGGATACTTCCTGGGCTCTTTCCTTGTTTTTGTTTTCTTTAGCCCAGTTTGTTATTTCAGGCTTCTTCTTCTTTGTTTGTTTGTTTGTTTCTTCTGTGTGTTACACCCAGTTATTTCCAGCTGCTCCCTCCAGCATTTAAAAATAACAATGCCTTCGGTGTCTGCGAGCAGAAATGCCACATATGCATGTATTTGCATACAGACTGGGAAGGTCGTATCCTGCAACAAAAGGCGCTCTTGGGTTGGAACACGTCTTACAAGCGCTGAGCACTAGTTCCTCAGGACGCATGTTAATGTTAATGCCAAGTCCGACAGCCACCCGTGATCCCCAGACATCATGACAGCCGCCCCGTCAGTCTGTCAGAATAAATAAAATAAATCCTAATCACTGTGGTGGATCGTTAAGGTGACAGTACAGTTTAAGTTTGTGGTCGTTATTAAGATATATATTTGTTTTATTCTCCCTAATGTTTTTCAGTTTTTAGTCAGTGTATCTGGAGTAATTTTGCTTTAATTACCAGCAGTTATGTATCTGCTCACTCTTATGTACAGGACTGTCTCAGAAAATTAGAATATTGTGATAAAGTTCTTTATTTTCTGTTATGCAATTAAAAAAACTAAAATGTCATACATTCTGGATTCATTACAAATCAACTGAAATATTGCAAGCCTTTTATTATTTTAATATTGCTGATCATGGCTTACAGCTTAAGAAAACTCAAATATCCTATCTAAAAAAAATAGAATATTCTGGGAATCTTAATCTTAAACTGTAAACCATAATCAGCAATATTTAAATAATAAAAGGCTTCCAATATTTCAGTTGATTTGTAATGAATCCAGAATGTATGACTTTTTTGTTTTTTTAATTGCATTACAGAAAATAAAGAACTTTATCACAATATTCTAATTTTCTGAGACAGTCCTGTCTCAGAAAGGACATATTAAGATTAAGATTCCCAGAATATTCTAATTTTTTGAGATAGGATATTTGAGTTTTCTTAAGCTGTAAGCCATGATCAGCAATATTAAAATAATAAAAGGCTTGCAATATTTCAGTTGATTTGTAATGAATCCAGAATGTATGACATTTTTGCATTACAGAAAATAAAGGACTTTATCACAATATTCTAATTTTCTGAGACAGTCCTGTATAATATCTGAAAGTACCTCGGATAGTGAGCAGCAGTGAGCACAATGCCTTGCTCAGGGGTGCGTGACCGGTAGCTGTCGAGGGATGAGGATCGGTCGTCTTATTCCCCGACGCTTCTGCGGGCCTGCCAGAAATCTGAATTTTAAAATCATCATTTCATTCTCGTCCCGGAGAAAAGAGCCCCCCCGCCCCCCCGCCATCATAAATATCTCAGTTCAGAGTCTGACAGCTCAAGCTTGGTTCATTTTCACGCATGTACATATTTGGAATGTATCCTTGTCAAAAACAATTACGATGGTCCCCATAGGATTGTGCCCCCCTCCATCCCCACGCCGCCCCTGGCTCTCCCCCCTGAGAGGCATCTGCTGTCAAAACTGCTTGGATAATTTTCCGGAGTCGGGGTGTCCACATCTGTGCCTTATTAGCACAACAATAAGGCCCAGCACCCCCAACTTAATGAGAAGGCATCTTCAGCCCGGACTGGAGGACCCCTTTGACAAAGATGCCACGAAAATCCCTACACACAAGTGTTTCCCTCCAGATCTATTAGGCCCAAACCTCCCATCGCTGCGTTAAAAAAAGAGACATTTGATTGGAGGAGAGGCATAAAGCAGTAGAACTGATTCTTTGTACTGTAAATGAACAGTAAAGTAAACTGGATGATAAAATGAGGGTGGAACTGAAAGAAAATGAAAACATCACCCGCTGCCAGAATGAGAGGGCGAGCCCACCTCTACAATGCGCCGCCATGGGCCTTTTCATTTGTACAGCAGCTTGCGGTGTTTTGTTTCTTCAATGTCGAATTACCAGAAAACTTTCCCATCTGTGCAGCCTGTTGTTAAGGCGGCACCGAGAAGGTTTTTGTGCGAGTTTGAAATCAAATAACAGAGGAGATGCTCACAGATATGAATACAGAGACGAGCACTGTAAACGCAGATGTCTACGGTTTCACTGATGCTGCCGGAGGAGTTCGGACAGCGGACAGAAGACAATGGCCCCGTTTTGTTTTTTTGCCTCCTTGTAAAGGTGCTCAGTACATGTGCTACTTAAGTTATGGCCTCATCGATCCGTCTTGACTTTGTGGGATGAAACCACATTCACGTTAACATAAATCTTCAGGTTTAGTGTGAAGAAGCGTTAAAGCTTGAGGTATGCATCCAGTAGCTTTGCTCAAGTTGGAAAAAAACTCAGGCAGTCGTTTAACATATTGTTTAAAAATCCTACAATCTAGTTCAGGGGTCGGCAACCCAAAATGTTGAAAGAGCCATATTGGACCAAAAACACAAAAAACTAATATGTCTGGAGCCGCAAAAAATGAAAAGTCTTGTATCAGCCTTAGAATGAAGGCAACACATGCTGCATGTATCTATATTAGTTATAACTGGGGGAAGATTTTCTTTTTCATTATGCACTTTGAGAAAAAAGTCGAAATGCTGAGAAAAAAGTCGAAATGTTGAGAAAAAAGTCAAAATTTTGGGAAAAAAGTCGAAATGTCGAGAAAAAATTCGAAATGTTGAGGAAAAAAGTCGAAATGTCAAGATTAATGTTGAAGTACAATCTCGAGAAAAAAGTTGAAATTTTGAGAAAAAAGTCAACATTTTGAGAAAAACATCGAAAATGTTGAGAAAAAAGTCGAAATGTTGAAAAAAAGTCAACATTTTGAGAAAAAAGTTGAAATGTCGAGAAAAAAGTCAAAATGTCGAGATTAAAAAGGAAAGGAAAAAGAAGAAGAGAAAAAAAGGGAAAAAAAGAGGAAAAAAAAGGTCAAACATTTTTGAAAAAGCTCCAGGAGCCACCAGGGCGGCGCAAAAGAGCCGAGAAAAAAGTCAAAATGTTGACAAAAAAGTAGAAATGTTGAGAAAAAAGTAGAAATGTTGAGAAAAAAGTAGAAATGTTGAGAAAAAAGTTGAAATGTTGAGGAAAAAAGTCGAAATGTTGAGAAAAAAGTTGAAATGTTGAGGAAAAAAGTCGAAATGTCAAGATTAATGTTGAAGTACAATCTCGAGAAAAAAGTCGAAATGTTGAGAAAAAAGAAAAAAGACGCATGCGGCTCTAGAGCCGCGGGTTGCCGACCCCTGATCTAGTTTAATGTTTTGTTTGGATATGATTGTCTTGCACTATTTACCTTTTTTTTCTTTCTGGCCAAACAATGACAAATAAATGTGCCGGTATTTTTCCTGAGTTTATCTTTCCCTGGAAAACAACAACATAAAGATGACTCATTCTGCACTCAGATTGTATAATTTTACGTCTAATGAAAGACTTCAGTGATTTCTGAGCAGACCCTTGCTGACGGATCAAAGCTAACTGTTTGTAAATGTGCAGACGCCGGCAGATCTGTGCAGTTTTTGGGGGATCTTTTAAGAACCTCCATCTGAGCTCAAAAACACTTTTGGCTGATTCACTTATTCCTCTTTGTTGTTGTCTTCATATTATCATGGCTTGGTTGTCCTCTGAAACAGAAGCTGGTTTGATTTTAACAAGAAACAAATAAACCCAACAGTAGCACAACAAGCAATCGGAGGAAAGGAAGAAAGCACAGGACTGTATGTACACAGGTGAAACCCTTTCAAAATAAAATAAAAAAAAGCTAAAGAGCATCAGTTAACTGAGACTTAAGCTTTAAACAAGATAACTGAACAAGGCTCAAAAATTCTCCAAATCAAAATCCCAAGACCATAACTCTCATGGTTTTGGTGTTTAGTTCCTGTTTTATTTTGAAATCCTGTGTCTTTGTGTTTTGGCAAAGATACTCTACACTTCTCTCACCTGGCTGACCATTCGAACCAATTTCGTGAGGCTAGCGGAGTTTTAAGGTAGGTTTCCCACTGTTTGGTTTTTGTTACAGCTATAATAAGCCTTACAACAGCTGTATTTGTTGATCTGTTTTGTTCTCTAAATCTTTTCTGTGAATATGCATGTGATCTTATTGATGTTGTATTTTTTTATTATATTTTGCTGCAGTGTGTCTGAGGTAGCTCAGTGTTTCCTGGAGCTGGTGAAGGATGAGACGAAAAATGGAGAGGCGCTTATGGTGTTCGCGAAAGGAAAAACATATATGCAGTTTCCATCATTGATGTCAAAGTAGCTTATGGATACAATAATTAATGTCAACAGTTAAACGGACTCCTGCTACCAGTGAATAATGCATACATGTTAAAGCTGCAGTATTCATGCTTGTTATTTTCTGCTCAATCTGCTTCTTCACTAATATTTGTTCGTGTTTGTAATCATTAAAGCTGGTGTTCAATCGATGTATATTTACCACACATCATACACAATGTTGTAATTAAAATGCTAGAATATGGAGGATAAGCAGTCAACATGTGTGGCATTTTTGATTTTTAGAATGACTATTTTCCAAAATATGATCTTGATTGCAACAGTTGAAATAGAACAGCGTTTCTATAACTTTGATTAGGGCATGATTACAAATATGTTTTCTGGAGAATTTTTTTATTGCTTTAGCAGAATAAAACAAACAAACAAACAAACAGGAAAAACAGTGGTGCTTTATTTCTTATTTGTTATCTTATCTACAACATCATTTCATGATGGAGAAAATAATGTTTCCGCCCGGTCTCGAACCGGGGACCTTTCGCGTGTTAGGCGAACGTGATAACCACTACACTACGGAAACTGTTGACGCATGCATGACTTGAAGGGGTATTGGAAAACCTGTGAGAGGAGTCGGTTGTCAAACATGTCTTCGTTTATAAATTTGAAATGATCTTCTTCTTTTTCTTCTTGATGTGTGAACTCTCCTGTTCTGTTATTACTAAGGGTGCCAACTCTCTGAAAAATAAATAAGGGACACTTCATCATCAGCAGGGCCGACCAACCCGATTGCCTTCACCTTTCCTGGCGTGGTGAATTTTTTTAACCCCTTTTTTTGTGAGTGTCTCACTGAGTGAAACGATTTTTTTAACTATTTGACTCGAACCTCTAAATGCATATTTTTGAATGCCACGAACACATGGAAAACAAATTATGACATAAACATGACATGGAGGCGGATTGGAAAATGGAAAGACGTCATACATCTGGCGTAAAACCAGGCCCCGGGTCTCGCACTCAGCAGGCACGCCGATTTTTCCCAGTGGCCAGCCGTGGAACTGCAACAAAAAGAGAAGCCTCTAAAACTGTTCACAGGACACCTCCAGCTGTAATCACCGTCAATTACTAATCTTTGTATTCTATATTTTTAAGTCATGGACTTTATATCCGTCAAAAATGTTTTATAACGGCCAGAAAAGTCAAAGAAAAGTCTCTTTCTGGGCGTGACGTCACGGCTGACGTCACGGCTGTGTCCGTGCATTCCATGGATGTATTATATTAATATATATTATATAATTATATTAATACATTAATAATATATGTAATAATATACATTAATTAATATATTATAATAATACATATTATATTAATACTCGCGTCATTGCCCCAGAGCATCATGGGAGGTGACTCAACTGAGCATGCTCTATGGGCCCCTTAAGGTGGAAGTAAACCCGGAAGTCAGGAAATCTTTCGGCGTATGCGCCAGGCGAGCAACTTACATTGAAATGAACGGTGGCCATTTTCCGGTCTGCTATCCAGTTATTAATACATCCATGGGTAAAACCTGTGGGAGGAGTCAGTTGTCATTTCGGTTATCTTGACTTCCCTTGTTCCATCTGCCCTGATTGTCAGCACCTGTGTCTCGTCTAGCCGTATATCTTGTCTTGCCTTTCCCTCGCTCCCTGCTGGTCCGGACTGTTTACTTCCTCCATGTGTCGTGCCAGGTCTTGGGGTTGATTCGTAGACCCTGCTCTTCAGTGCTTTTAGTTTGTTTGTTGGAATAATAAATCACCTTTTTCAAACTCTTGCCTCCTTCATCTCCTGCATTTGGGTCCTATCCTACGGTGGCCGAGACCCGCCATTGCGGAAAATTAAAGAAACGCTGCAAATAAAAAGAAACGCCGCTGAAAATAAAAGAAACGCTGCAAATATAAAGAAACGCCGCTGCAAATAAAAAAAAAACGACGCAAATAAAAAAGCCACAACGGAAGTGAATTACCAGGGACTATTTTTGCTGATGCACCGGTGTTTTTTACGTGAGAGGAGAAGAAGAAGACGAAGAGGACGTAAGTGAAAAGGAAGAAATAAGAAGAGCGAGGAATGAGAAGAACAACGAACGAGAAAATAAGTGAAAAGGTTAGTGTTCAACGTTGCTACGTGTAATTTTTAATGTGCAACACCGGTGCATCGGCAAAAACAGTCCCCGGTAATTCACTTCCGTTGTGGCTTTTTTATTTGCGTCGTTTTTTTATTTTATTTGCAGCGTTTCTTTTATTTGCAGCAGCGTTTGTTTCTGTTTGCAGCGTTACTTTTATTTTCAGCAATGGCGGGTCTCGGCCACTATACTATCCACCACACCCATGATGATTTTTAACCTTTTATTTCATGTTTATTTTAATATTAATGTGCTTTTATTGTCTGAGTGGAAGTGTGGTTGTTTTTTATCTTTTGATGAGCTGCTGGACAGTTGAATTCTCCTTCGGGGATGAATAAAGATCGATCGATCTATCTATCGATCTATCTATCGATCTATCTATCTATCTATCTATCTATCTATCTATCTATCTATCTATCTATCTATCTATCTATCTATCTATCTATCTATCTATCTATCTATCTATCTATCTATCTATCTATCTATCTATCTATCTATCTATCTATCTATCTATCTATCTATCTATCTATCTATCTATCTATCTATCTATCTATCTATCTATCGATCGATCTATCTATCGGAAAGAAGTCTGAATTTTTCGGGGTTTTCTGTCACAAGATATTATTTTTTTTTAGTTATTCAGACTTTAATTGACTGTGATGCTCTTAATCAATAATGCACAGACTCCATCTAGTACTCTACTCAAAAACTGTAATCTTTGCTCAGTCTGGACACTCAGTAGAAATAGGGATGTTAGGATCTGCAGCAACAACCTAATCAACAATTAAATGCAGAATTTGGCCATTGACTGGTTTATGGCCTTTTCTTTTTTAACTTCTTTGACCCCTATTTTTAAAGTAAAAACTGTGGTCACATT
This sequence comes from Cololabis saira, assembly GCF_033807715.1. Classification (NCBI taxonomy): domain Eukaryota; kingdom Metazoa; phylum Chordata; class Actinopteri; order Beloniformes; family Belonidae; genus Cololabis; species Cololabis saira. The sequence continues at coordinate 36,325,021 of NC_084600.1, forward strand.
AGTTTAGTACAATCTGTGTACCCCTAGTCTGGACAGCTGATCACAGGCTCTTTCAGCCTGTGTTTGAACCAACAACCCAACCTAAACTTGTTTAACACTTGCATGAAAATGCACAGTTTAGCTAAAAAGCACTGCATAGATATGTGCATGAAGTAATGCAACATGTCCAAATAATCCTTCGGCCTGGATTAGACTGTCACTATGTACGGAAGAGTATTAGGGCCAGGCAAGAGAAAAAAAATTTGAGAATGGAATTTTTTTTTTTTATTGTGCACTTCGAGAAAAAAGACGAAATGTCGATAAAAAAGTCGAAATGTCGAGATTGTTGAAATACAATTTCGAGAAAAAAAGTCGAAATTTTGCCTTTTTTCTCAACATTATGACTTTTTTTTCGACATTTTGACTTTTTTCCTCAACATTTCGACTTTTTTCTCAAAATTTCAACTTTATTCACGAAATTTTGACTTTTTTCTCAACATTTCGACTTTTTTCTCAAAATTATACTTAAACAATATTCTCGAAATTTTGACTTTTTTCTCAACATTTCGACTTTTCTAAACATTTCGACGTTTTTCTCAACATTTCAACTTTTTTCTTGAAGTGCATAATGAAAAAAAAATCTTCCCCCTCTAAAATATTATTTTTATTTTTATCCTGCCTGGCCCTAATACTCTTCCGTACAACCGTAACTATGACTTCTGCCATACTGCCTTTGTGAAAATCACAACATTTTGCGACTCCCACATCATGACGATAACCAGAGGAGATTCTTTGGTCGCTCTGCTATTTCTTTTTCCTCATGCAAAGGTTTTTCATTATGTTGGTATTTTCTTGTTTTCCAAGTATTCAGCAGTCACCGAGGCTCATTTGCTTCTGGTCCAGAAGTCACTTTCATTTGAAATTGGGCTTTTTATGTATCTATCTTTACTTCATCAGGTTACAGTGTGATCCTGAGCTGAGGACAGTCTGGCAGAATAACAGCTTTACTTTGACACAGATCCTTTAACTTGTGGTCACTCTTGGTATTCCAACTTGTCATTTGGGAGACAAGGAGCAGACGGTTCAAAGCCAACCTCATCTGATCCAGTGAGCCGTGTTTACCCAGCCTGCCTCTTTGCCTGGTTGTAAATGGTCAATTAATCTAAATCTGTGACTTTATTGGTCTCCATTAGGTAAATGAGAGTAGACTTCTCCTCCCTCTTTGGGCTGTAAAATGAAAAATGGTGTTGAGAAAAAAACAAAAAGGCGCTTGTTGATTGGCACTGGCGCCCTGTGTGGCCTTGGAGCCGTGAGGGGAAGGTGGCGGCTGGATTTCTCTGTCAGAGGGAAGTTTTACGAGCCCCTGTAATCACCAGGCGTTAAACTCAACAATTAGGAGCTGCTATTTTGTCGCTGGTTTATGGCGAGAAGGTGAGGTAGCTGCTCCATCAGCACTACAGGGTGGGAGGAAGGTCTGAGCTCAAGCATGTGCCACGATGAACGTTGAGCCTAAACTAGAAGCAAAGTTCTGTTGAATGTGATTATTTATTTATCAAAGTTTAATTAGATATATCAGGTATCAATTTGACAATACATGGTGTAAACCCTACAGAGAGAAATTATACTAATTATATTCAGAGGTGGGTAGTAACGAGTTACATTTACTCCGTTACATTTACTTGAGTACGTTTTGGGAAAATTTGTACTTTTAGGAGTAGTTTTGAATCACTATACTTTGTACTTTTACTTGAGTAGATTTGTGAAGAAGAAACTGTTACTCTTACTCCGCTACATTAGGCTACGTTGAGCTGTTACTTTTCTTTTATCCCTTTTATCCGCGTACGCGTCAATCTAATGACATCACTGAGTGATTCTTTGGGAAAAATGTTTGTTTTTGCATGTTTTGTCACATTTACACAAACTCAAATAAACACACAGTTTCTATGAGTTCATGGGCTTGTTCTAGTTCTGCCTGGTTAAAAAAGAAAAGTACAAAGGCTTGACATTTTGTGCTACTAGTTATTATTTTATTTATTTTATTATTTATTAAAGAACTTGAATTTACTTTAAGATTATTTAAATGTAAGCTATTTTTTTAATTAATTTTAATTAATTTTATTATTTTATTGATTTAATTTGCCTGAAGATGATTATTTTGTACTTTTGTCTGTTTGAATGGTTGTGTTAAAAAAATAAATCAGACGTGCCTGGTTAAAAAAGAGAAGTACAAAAGCTTGAAATTTTGTGCTACTTGTGCTTAATTTATTTTTGTTATTCTGTTATTATTTTATTATTTATTAAAGTACTTGAATTAACTTTAAGATTAATTTAATTTAATTTAGCTATTTTTTATTTATTTTATTGATTTAATTTGCCTGAAGATGATTATTTTGTACTTCAGACGTTACTCAACAGTTACTCAGTACTTGAGTAGTTTTTTTCACCAAGTACTTTTTAACTTTTACTCAAGTAATTATTTAGATGACTACTTTTTACTTCTACTTGAGTCATATTATTCTGAAGTAACAGTACTTTTACTTGAGTACAATGTTTGGCTCCTCTACCCAGCTCTGATTATATTAAAGCTCTCGTGGTTCCATCCTGACTCAGACTTCAGAATGCAGCTTGCTTATGATTTTTAAGAGTATGATGGGAGGCAGAGTCTGCAGCTATCAGGCTCCTCTCTTGTTAAAGCAGCTCCCAGTTTCCACCCGAGACGCAGACATCGTTACTAATAGACTAAAAACATTCCTTTATGACGAAGCCTGCAGTTAAAACTGGCTCTGGTGACCCGAGGCATCCCCTCGTGCTGCTGCTCTGGGACGTCCCATGCATGCACGAGCCATTATCACTGACACAGCCTCTTTTTCTTTCTTATTTTTCTTTCCGTCTTTCCTATGCCAGGTATCCAGAACGTTTTTATGCTTGTTGGCATCTCCGTCCCGTCTTCTCAAGCTCCAACTGGTCAAGGCAGATGGCCGTCCTTCCTTCCTGACTCTGGGCTGTCTTCGTTATTAAAAATGAGTTTCTTCTTCTTTTCCATCGCCTCGTGTATACTCAGGATGGATGATTGAATATTCAACTGTTCTGCAAACTTTATTTTCAACTGCTTCCATCCACCTCAGCACACTTGTCAGGGTAACTGTCCCGGCTACGTGAGTTTTCTATCTCATACCTGTAAAGGAATATTAAAGTGTGATGGCCTGCTGAGCATCTAAATATCATATTTTTTCTTTGCATTTTTTCTTTATCTTTGCAGTAAGTGAAGGCAGAGTTTAAGATTAATTTAATTTAAACACCCCCTTCTGTAAGGCCCAATCCCAATACTCCCCCTACTTTTCTTCCCTACTCCTAATCAGGAAGCTGAGAGCCAAAAGCTGTTTTAATTTCAGCTGTAGCTCTGTTAATATGCCACTTTATTAAGTTTTAATATTTTTTCAGGCGTAAAAGTAACCGTTAAGATCCCCAACCTGGGCTCAGTTTATCCAAATAACGCCTGTTAAGAAATTTGCTCCGAAAATTTCGGGATTTCTGCCTGTCTGCCGGCTCCGGAGCTGATTTATGGTTCCGCATTAAATCGATGCAGAGCCTACGGCGTAGGATACGGTGTACGCCGCGCGTCGCCGCGTACCCTACGCCGTAGGCTCTGCGTCGATTTAATGCGGAACCATAAATCAGCTCCGCTATCTTCACTTCAGCTTTATCTGAAAGTGTGTAAATTACCAAGATAACAGCTGGATTACTTTGTGGTTTCTGAAAACTATTATATCAGAAACATCCAAAACAAATCTGACGAGTCACAGAATTATTTCTCTCTATTTCTTACAAAAAAATGCTTGCTCCCTCGGTCACAATCTGAGACGAGTCTGCAAATGATGTTTGCCCTCGGTCGGCGAGTCAAATCGACGCAGAGCCTACGGCGTAGCTTACGTAGCGTAACGGCGTAACCTAACAGCCTGTATTCCGGCGCGATCTTCGTGAACAACGGGCAAAAAAGTGATTATATACATTCACTGAGTGAATATTATGAAAGTAAAATATATAATTCTCGCTAGAAATGTAATCAAAACTCATTTTTATGCAGAAACTAACTTAAAATATTGATTTTATTCACTAAAAAATAAGAAATGTCCGCCATGTTTTTTTTTTGGATTCAGTCCGCAAATGACGACGAAAAGCATTCTGGGAAATTTTTTGGTCCCTAGATCAGCATCTGAAAACCCTCGCTCTGTAGGGACAGATTCATAGCCACTACACTCGTTTTCTCCACTACCCCTAGGTGGAAAGAGGAATTGGGACACGACTACCCTCACGGGAACGCGCAAAATTTAGGGGAAGGGATGAAAACGAGGGGTAGGGGGAGTATTGGGACAGGGCCTAAATCTTAACCTTTCCAAAGCCCAGCAGAGCTCTTCCTCCACCTCGCATCCATTCATCCATTTTCTTCTCCTTTCTCATCCAGGGTAGCAAAGGTCAGGAAGGTTACAGTACTTTCTGGACAGATCACCCACCAACCCATCGCGCTTCACAGACACAAACAAGATCAACAGGTACCCACATTTGTGCTCAACTCATGTGATCAATAAAGGATCCCCCATCAGCCTGATAGTTGAAGCTAAAGAACCTGGAAAAAAGCCAGACGAGCGATGGGAGATCATGCAAACGCCGCTGTGAAAGGTCCCAGCTGGGATATGAATCAGAACCCTGGAGGCAGCGACGCTAACCAACAAGCCGCCGGGCTGCCTGGCAGCCCCAACGGCTGCTCTAAAATGTGGTGGAGGCAATTTTCCATAGCCAGCCAAAATGTAAGTACTTTTTTTTTTTTCCAACACATCAATGTCGCTTAAGTGACTTCACACACAGCATGCAATCATTTGAAGGAGCCCCCCCCCCTTTAATACTTAAATTACAGGTTTAGTTTACTGGATTGACTGAGGCCCCGGGGGCAAGAATGTTGTGTAATTAAATGTTTCATTGTCAAAATAAACAGTTTCATACAGCAGTTCATCAGCTTCAAATGACTAAGTTTAAATGCCAGCGACTCACCTGCTATCACCGTCTGATATTGTTCCAGGACAACAGAGATGCACAAACCCAAAGTACTGAACAGTTACATTTATTTTCTTTTTTATTTACTGTCTAATTAGGGCCCGAGCACCTTCAGTGCGAAGGCCCTATTGTATTTGCAGGAATTTTTATTATTATTAGGGCCCGAGCACCTTCAGTGCGAAGGCCCTATTGTATTTGCAGGAATTTTTATTATTATTATTAGGGCCCGAGCACTTGCAGTGCGAAGGCCCTATTGTATTTGCAGGAATTTTTAGGGCCCGAGCACTTGCAGTGCGAAGGCCCTATTGTATTTGCAGGAATTTTTATTATTATTATTTTTTTTTTTTTTCTTCTGACAAAGTGATGGCCTTTTTGCCCCCCTTAACATGCCCAAAAAGTCACAAAATTTTGCACCCAAGTCAGGCCTGGCGAAAAATTTGATATTTAATAGTTTGCATTAATGGGCGTAGTAAAATGGCTCAACAGCGCCCCCTTGAAAGCTTTGTGCCTCAAGCCCCACGATACGGTTTGACGTACATGCACGAAAATCGGTACACACCTGTATCATGGGACAACTTAAAGAAAAGTCTCTTGGCGTCATGCCCGAAACCGAACAGGAAGTCGGCCATTTTGAATTAATCGTGTCACTTTGGCGCAATTTATGCCATTCCTTCGAGAGTTAATTCAGCCCGAACCGTATCGTGAACCCAGGTGTGTTATACATCAAAATGTGCGTCTCCATCCTGCGACTACACGCATTACTTTTCTCTTTCAAAAGTGTTACCGTGGCGACGCTAGAAGCCAAAAAGCGCACCCCCCCTTCATCTGATTGGTCCATATTTGATAGTTCCCCAAAAGGCACCAAATTTGGCATGCAAGCCAGGCCTGGCGATAAATTTGATATTTCATGGTTTGCATTAATGGGCGTGGCAAAATGGCTCAACAGCGCCCCCCGGAAAACTTTGTGCCTCAAGCCCCACAATACGGTTTGACGTACATGCACGAAAATCGCTACACACCTGTATCATGGCACAACTTAAAGAAAAGTCTCTTGGAGCCATGGCCGAAACCGAACAGGATGTCGGCCATTTTGAATAAATTGTGTCATTTTGGCAAAATTTATGCCATTCCTTCGGCAGTTAATTCAGCCCGAACCGTAACGTGCACCCAGGTGTGTTATACATCAAAATGTGCGTCTACATCCTGCGACTACACGCATTACTTTTCTCTTTCAAAAGTGTTACCGTGGCGACGCTAGACGCCAAAAGGTGCGCCCCCCCCTTCATGTGATTGGTCCATATTTGATAGTTCTCCAAAAGTCACAAAATTTTGCATGCAAGCCAGACTTGGCGATAAATTTGATATTTCATGGTTTGCATTAATTGGCGTGGCCTAACGGCTCAACAGCGCCCCCTAGAATACTTTTATCTGCCATAACTTTTGAATGGTTTGACATAGGAAGTTGTGGGTGGTGTCATGGGACTCTGTAATGAGTCCTTAAGCTTCGTTGGCCTTAATTAGCCCCGCCCCTTCTTCTGATTGGTTGTCCCGATTTTCTGCTATAACATTGGAATGGTTTGACATAGAGAGTCCTGGGTGGTGTCATGGGACTCTGTAATGAGTCATTGACCTTCATTGGCCAGAATTAGCCCCGCCCCTTCTTCTGATTGGTTGTCCCTTTTTTCTGCTATAACTTTGGAATGGTTTGACATAGGGAGTCGTGGGTGGTGTCATGGGAATCTGTAATGAGTTCTTAAGCTTCGTTGGCCTTAATTAGCCCCGCCCCTTCTTCTGATTGGTTGTCCCGATTTTCTGCTATAACTTTGGAATGGTTTGACATAGGGAGTCGTGGGTGGTGTCATGGGAATCTGTAATGAGTTCTTAAGCTTTGTTGGCCTTAATTAGCCCCGCCCCTTCTTCTGATTGGTTGTTCCGATTTTCTGCTATAACTTTGGAATGGTTTGACATAGAGAGTCGTGGGTGGTGTCATCAGATTCTGTATGGAGTCCTTGACCTTCATTGGCCTGAATTAGCCCCGCCCCTTCTTCTAATTGGTTGTTCCTTTTTTCTGCTATAACTTTTGAATGGTTTGACATAGGAAGTCGTGGGTGGTATCGTTTCTCATATGCTTATGGGGGGTGGTGGCCGTGAGTGCGAGGGCCCGTTCATCGCTGCTTGCAGCTTTAATTATTAGGGCCCGAGCACCTTCAGTGCGAAGGCCCTATTGTATCTGTAGGAATTCTTTGTATTATTTTTCTGACAAAAGGAAGGCCTTTTTGCCCCCCTAAACGTGCCCAAAAAGTCACCAAATTTTGCATGCAAGTCAGGCCTGGCGAAAAATTTGATATTTAATGGTTTACATTAATGGGCGTGGCAAAATGGCTCAACAGCGCCCCCCGGAAAACTTTGTGACTCAAGCCCCACAATGCGGTTTGTCGTACATGCACGAAAATCGGTACACACCTGTATCATGGCCCAACTTAAAGAAAAGTCTCTGGGCGTCATGTCGAGAAACCGAACAGGAAGTCGGCCATTTTGAATTAATCGTGTCATTTTGGCGAAATTTATGCCTTCCTTCGGCAGTTAATACGGCCCGAACCGTAACGTGCACCCAGGTGTGTTATACATCAAAATGTGCGTCTCCATCCTCCGACACCACGCATTACTTTTCTCTTTCAAAAGCGTTACCGTGGCGACGCTAGACGCCGAAAAGCGCGCCCACCCTTCATCTGATTGGTTCAGACAGAAAAAACTTTGCGCCTCAAGCCCCTCAATACGGTTTGACGTACATGAACGAAAATCGCTACACACCTGTATCATGTCGCAACTTAAAGAAAAGTCTCTTGGCGCCACGGCCGAAACCGAACAGGAAGTCGGCCATTTTGAACATTCTGAATTAATCGCGTAATTTTGGAGCAATATATGCCATTCCTTCGAGAATTAATACGGCCCGAACCGTATCGTGAACCCAGATGTGTTATACATCAAAATGTGCGTCTCCATCCTGTGACTACACGCATTACTTTTCTCTTTCAAAAGTGTTACCGTGGCGACGCTAGACGCCAACAAGCGCACCCCCCCTTCATCTGATTGGTCCATATTTGATAGTTCCCCAAAAGGCACCAAATTTGGCATGCAAGCCAGGACTGGCGATAAATGTGATATTTCATGGTTTGCATTAATGGGCGTGGCAAAATGGCTCAACAGCGCCCCCCGGAAAACTTTGTGCCTCAAGCCCCACAATACGGTTTGACGTACATGCACCAAAATCGCTATACACCTGTATCATGGCACAGCTTAAAGAAAAGTCTCTTGGAGCCATGGCCGAAACCGAACAGGAAGTCGGCCATTTTGAAATCTGATTGGTCCATATTTGATAGTTCTCCAAAAGTCACCAAATTTTGCATGCAAGACAGACTTGGCGATAAATTTGATATTTCACGGTTTGCATTAATGGGCATGGCCTAACGGCTCAACAGCGCCCCCTAGAATACTTTTCTCTGCCATAACTTTTGAATGGTTTCACATAGGAAGTTGTGGGTGGTGTCATGGGACTCTGTATGGAGTCCTTGACCTTCATTGGCCTGAATTAGCCCCACCCCTTCTTCTGATTGGTTGTCCCTTTTTTCTGCTATAACTTTTGAATGGTTTGACATAGGAAGTTTTGGGTGGTGTCATGGGACTCTGTAATGAGTCCTTAAGCTTCGTTGGCCTTAATTAGCCCCGCCCCTTCTTCTGATTGGTTGTCCCGATTTTCTGCTATAACTTTGGAATGGTTTGACATAGAGAGTCGTGGGTGGTGTCATCAGATTCTTTATGGAGTCCTTGACCTTCATTGGGCTGAATTAGCCCCGCCCCTTCTTCTGATTGGTTGTCCCTTTTTTCTGCTATAACTTTTGAATGGTTTGACATAGGAAGTCGTGGGTGGTGTCATTTCTGATATGCTAATGGGGGGCGGTGGCCCTGAGTGCGAGGGCCCGTTCATCGCTGCTTGCAGCTTTAATTATTCTTATTATTTTTCTGACGAAAGGAGGGCCTTTTTGCCCCCCTAAACGTGCCCAAAAAGTCACCAAATTTTGCACCCAAGCCAGGCCTGGTGAAAAATTTGATATTTAATGGTTTGCATTAATGGGCGTGGCAAAATGGCTCAACAGCGCCCCCTTGAAAACTTTGTGCCTCAAGCCCCACGATACGGTTTGACGTACATGCACGAAAATCGGTACACGCCTGTATCATGACGTAACTTAAAGAAAAGTCTCTTGGAGTCATGCCCGAAACCGAACAGGATGTCGGCCATTTTGAATTAGTCGTGTCATTTTGGCGAAATTTATGCCATTCCTTCGGCAGTTAATACGGTCCGGACCGTAACGAGCACCCAGGTGTGTTATACATCAAAATGTGCGTCTCCATCCTCCGACACCACGCATTACTTTTCTCTCTCAAAAGCGTTACCGTGGCGACGCTAGATGCCAAAAAGCGCGCCCACCCTTCATCTGATTGGTTCAGACAGAAAAAACTTTGCGCCTCAAGCCCCATAATACGGTTTGACGTACATGAACGAAAGTCGGTACACACCTGTATCATGTTGCAACTTACAGAAAAGTCTCTTGGCACCATGGTCGAAACCGAACAGGAAGTCGGCCATTTTGAACATTCTGAATGAATCACGTAATTTTGGAGCAATATATGCCATTCCTTCGAGAATTAATACGGCCCGAACCGTATCATGAACCCAGATGTGTTATACATCAAAATGTGCGTCTCTATCCTGCGACTACGCGCATTACTTTTCTCTTTCAAAAGTGTTACCGTGGCGACGCTAGACGCCAACAAGCGTGCCCCCCCTTCATCTGATTGGTCCATATTTGATAGTTCCCCAAAAGGCACCAAATTTGGCATGCAAGTCAGGCCTGGCGATAAATTTGATATTTCATGGTTTGCATTAATGGGCGTGGCAAAATGGCTGAACAGCGCCCCCCGGAAAACTTTGTGCCTCAAGCCCCACGATACGGTTTGACGTACATGCACGAAAATCGCTACACACGTGTAGCATGGCACAACTTAAAGAAAAGTCTCTTGGAGCCATGGCCGAAACCGAACAGGAAGTCGGCCATTTTGAATTAATTGTGTAATTTTGGCTAAATTTATGCCATTCCTTCGGCAATTAATACGGCCCGAACCGTAACGTGCACCCAGGAGTGTTATACATCAAAATGTGCGTCTCCATCCTGCGACACCACGCATTACTTTTCTCTTTCAAAAGTGTTACCATGGCGACGCTAGACGCCAAAAGGCGCGCCCCCCCTTCATCTGATTGGTCCATATTTGATAGTCACCAAATTTTGCATGCAAGCCAGGCCTGGCGATACATTTGATATTTCATGGTTTGCATTAATGGGCGTGGCCTAACGGCTCAACAGCGCCCCCTAGAATACTTTTCTCTGCCATAACTTTTGAATGGTTTGACATAGGAAGTCGTGGGTGGTATCATGGGACTCTGTAATGAGTTCTTAAGCTTCGTTGGCCTTAATTAGCCCCGCCCCTTCTTCTGATTGGTTGTCCCGATTTTCTGCTATAACTTTGGAATGGTTTGACATAGAGAGTCCTGGGTGGTGTCATCAGATTCTTTATGGAGTCCTTGACCTTCATTGGCCAGAATTAGCCCCGCCTCTTCTTCTGATTGGTTGTCCCGATTTTCTGCTATAACTTTTGAATGGTTTGACATAGAGAGTCGTGGGTGGTGTCATCAGATTCTGTATGGAGTCCTTGAGCTTCGTTGGCCTTAATTAGCCCCGCCCCTTCTTCTTATTGGTTGTCCCGATTTTCTGCTATAACTTTTTAATGGTTTGACATAGGAGGTCGTGGGTGGTGTCATGGGACTCTGTAATGAGTCCTTGACCTTCATTGGCCTGAATTAGCCCCGCCCCTTCTTCTGATTGGTTGTCCCTTTTTTCTGCTATAACTTTTGAATGGTTTGACATAGGAAGTCGTGGGTGGTGTCGTTTCTGATATGCTTATGGGGGGCGGTGGCCGTGAGTGCGAGGGCCCGTTCATTGCTGCTTGCAGCTTTAATTATTATTATTATTATTATTTTTCTTCTGACAAAGTGATGGCCCTTTTGCCCCCCTTAACATGCCCAAAAAGTCACCAAATTTTGCACCCAAGTCAGGCCTGGCGAAAAATTTGATATTTAATTGTTTGCATTAATGGGCGTGGTAAAATGGCTCAACAGCGCCCCCTTGAAAACTTTGTGCCTCAAGCCCCACGATACGGTTTGACGTACATGCACGAAAATCGGTACACACCTGTATCATGGGACAACTTAAACAAAAGTCTCTTGGCAACATGGCCGAAACCGAACAGGAAGTCGGCCATTTTGAATTAATCGTGTCATTTTGGCGAAATTTATGCCATTCCTTCGAAAGTTAATTCAGCCCGAACCGTAACGTGCCCCCAGGTGTGTTATACATCAAAATGTGCGTCTCCCTCCTGCGACCACACGCATTACTTTTCTCTTTCAAAAGCGTTACCGTGGCGACGCTAGACGCCAAAAAGCGCGCCCACCCTTCATCTCGTTGCTTCAGACAGAAAAAACTTTGCGCCTCAAGCCCCATAATACGGTTTGACGTACCTGAACGAAAATCGGTACACTCCTGTATCATGTCGCAACTAAAAGAAAAGTCTCTTGGCGCCATGGCCGAAACCGAACAGGAAGTCGGCCATTTTGAACATTCTGAATTAATCGCGTAATTTTGGAGCAATATATGCCATTCCTTCGAGAATTAATTCAGCCCGAACCGTATCGTGAACCCAGATGTGTTATACATCAAAATGTGCGTCTCCATCCTGCGACTACACGCATTACTTTTCTCTTTGAAAAGTGTTACCGTGGCGACGCTAGACGCCAACAAGCGCACCCCCCCTTCATCTGATTGGTCCATATTTGATAGTTCCCCAAAAGGCACCAAATTTGGCATGCAAGCCAGGCCTGGTGATAAATTTGATATTTCATGGTTTGCATTAATGGGCGTGGCAAAATGGCTCAACAGCGCCCCCCGGAAAACTTTGTGCCTCAAGCCCCACAATATGGTTTGACGTACATGCACGAAAATCGCTACACACCTGTATCATGGCACAACTTAAAGAAAAGTCTCATGGAGCCATGGCCGAAACCGAACAGGATGTCGGCCATTTTGAATAAATTGTGTCATTTTGGCGAAATTTATGCCATTCCTTCGGCAGTTAATTCAGCCCGAACCGTAACGTGCACCCAGGTGTGTTATACATCAAAATGTGCGTCTACATCCTGCGACACCACGCATTACTTTTCTCTTTCAAAAGTGTTACCGTGGCGACGCTAGACGCCAAAAGGCGCGCCCCCCCTTCATGTGATTGGTCCATATTTGATAGTTCTCCAAAAGTCACCAAATTTTGCATGCAAGCCAGACTTGGTGATAACTTTGATATTTCATGGTTTGCATTAATGGGCGTGGCCTAACGGCTCAACAGCGCCCCCTAGAATACTTTTATCTGCCATAACTTTTGAATGGTTTGACATAGGAAGTCGTGGTTGGTGTCATGGGACTCTGTAATGAGTTCTTAAGCTTCGTTGGGCTTAATTAGCCCCGCCCCTTCTTCTGATTGGTTGTCCCGATTTTCTGCTATAACTTTGGAATGGTTTGACATAGAGAGTCCCGCTTCCTGATTCAAACGTCTGCCGGCCCCGCCCCCCGACCAATCAGTGGCGAGTAGGGTGATGACGGCCCCGCCCCCCGACCAATCAGTGGCGAGTAGGGTGATGACGGCCCCGCCCCCCGACCAATCAGTGGCGAGTAGGGTGATGACGGCCCCGCCCCCCGACCAATCAGTGGCGAGTAGGTGACGGCCCCGCTCCCCGACCAATCAGCTGCCTGTAATATGGTGACGTCAGAAATAGACCCGTGCTCAGCCCGGTTAGAACCTCAGTAAAATGGTTACAGAAAAAGTAATAAAAATAGTAGTGTTTTACTAATATTTATACCTTACAAATATTTAAAAAATTAGGAAAAAAAAGTTCCAGACATTTTATCGCTATGTTGGTCTTAATGGGCGTGGCCTAATGGCTCAACAGCGCCCCCTAGAAAACTTTTCTCTGCCATAACTTTTGAATGGTTTGACATAGAGAGTTGTGGGTGGTGTCATGGGACTCTGTGATGAGTCCTTAAGCTTCGTTGGCCTTAATTAGCCCCGCCCCTTCTTCTGATTGGTTGTCCCGATTTTCTGCTATAACTTTGGAATGGTTTAACATAGAGAGTCGTGGGTGGTGTCATGGGACTCTATAAAGAGTCCTTAAAGGGAAAGTTCGGTTTTTTACAACCTGGACCTTATTTATGCCATTTTTTATGGTTGTATACTCACCCAGAAAAGTTTGGTGTGATTTGGAGTCCTTCGGAAGATATTAGGAGGTTTTTTGCGAGCCGCTTCTCCGTGTAATGGAGCGCATGAGGGCATAGACGGACGCAGACGATGCAGCGTCTAAATAACACATGATTGCCACGAAACTCGTTCATTTCTTTTATGAATCACTAGATCTGCTTCCAGGACCTGTTGTAACATTGTGGCGCGGTCTGTGTATTAAATAAATAATAAATTTCCGTTTGTAAACAAGACCTCTGAACTCATGACGTCATCTCTGTGCGCGCGTCCCAGACACAGCTCCGTGTACAGCTGGAGTTCGCTACTGTTAGTTTACTGTTAGGTATTTGAAACATGTCTGAATATTTGTCAAATTCTGAGGTTGTGGACGACGACTTTGAATATGATGGACGTCCTTACCGTTTTGAGCCAGAGTTTACGGCTGAAGAGCTCACGGAACGGAGGACAGAGTGCGCGCACAGAGATGACGTCATGAGTTCAGAGGTCTTGTTTACAAACGGAAATTTATTATTTATTTAATACACAGACCGCGCCACAATGTTACAACAGGTCCTGGAAGCAGATCTAGTGATTCATAAAAGAAATGAACGAGTTTCGTGGCAATCATGTGTTATTTAGACGCTGCATCGTCTGCGTCCGTCTATGCCCTCATGCGCTCCATTACACGGAGAAGCGGCTCGCAAAAAAACTCCTAATATCTTCCAAAGGACTCCAAATGACACCAAACTTTTCTGGGTGAGTATACGACCATAAAAAATGTCATAAATAAGGTCCAGGTTGTAAAAAACCGAACTTTCCCTTTAAGCTTCGTTGGCCTTAATTAGCCCCGCCCCTTCTTCTGATTGGTTGTCCATATTTTCTGACTATAACTTTTGAATGGTTTGACATATTTGAAATATGCTGGTAATGTGTCAGCCAACCACAAAAATCTCTGCAATTTTGGTGGAATCATTTATTTTTTGTCCTTGCCCGGTGCAAATGACATAAATAAAGTGCGTGGTTTGGTTGTGAAAAAATAAAAGTAATGTTATGTGAACAATAAATCAAACGCTCCCTTCCATGCAGTGTGTGTGTCTAGGAAGTAAAGACTGGAACATGCTATTCACAAAAGCACAAATAGTGGGGTTTTACTAATATTTATATCTTACAAATATTTTAAAAATTACGAAAAAACAATTCGGGACTCAGATTATATCGCTATGTTGGTCTGTCCTCAATCAGTCAGTCAGAAAACGGCCAAGCTGATTCGTGGCACAGGGGTAACGTCACCGTCTTTCATGTGAGAGGTCGCGGGTTCGATCCCAGCACAATGCAAAGTTTATTGTCAGAAATTTTTGTGTTTTTTTTTAACATCAAAATATGCGTCTCCATCTTGCGACGACGCACAATACTTTTCTCATTCAAAAGTGTTACCGCGGCAACACTCGACGCCAAAAAGTGCGCCCCCCTTCATCTGATTGGTCCATATTTGATAGTTCCCCAAAAGTCACCGAATTTTGCATGCAAGGCAGGCCTGGCGATAAATTTGATGTTTCATGGTGTGCATTAATGGGCGTGGCCTAACGGCTCAACAGCGCCCCCTAGAATACTTTTCTCTGCCATAACTTTTGAAAGGTTTGACATAAAGAGTCGTGGGTGGTGTCATGGGACTCTGTATTGAGTCCTTGACCTTCATTGGCCTGAATTAGTCCCGCCCCTTCTTCTGATTGGTTGTCCCTATTTCCTGCTATAACTTTTGAAAGGTTTGACATAAAGAGTCGTGGGTGGTGTCATGGGACTCTGTATAGAGTCCTTGACCATAATTGGTGAAAATTAACCCCACCCCTTCTTCTGATTGGTTGTCCCGATTTTCTGCTATAACTTTGGAATGGTTTGACATAGAGTCCTGGGTGGTGTCATAAGATTCTGTATGGAGTCCTTGACTTTCATTGGCCTGAATTAGCCCCGCCCCTTCTTCTGATTGGCTGTCCCGATTTTCTGCTATAACTTTTGAATGGTTTGACATAGAGAGTCGTGGGTGGTGTCATCAGACTCTGTATGGAGTCCTTGACTTTCATTGGCCTGAATTAGCCCCGTCCATTCTTCTGATTGGTTGTACCTTTTTTCTGCTATAACTTTTGAATGGTTTAACATAGGAAGTCGTGGGTGCTGTAATTTCTGATATGCTTATGGGGGGCGGTGGCCGTGAGTGCGAGGGCCCGTTCATCGCTGCTTGCAGCTTTAATTATTATTATTATTATTTTCCTGACAAAGTGAAGGCCTTTTTGCCCCCCTTAACATGCCCAAAAAGTCACCAAATTTTGCACCCTAGTCAGGCCTGGCGAAAAATTTGATATTTAATGGTTTCCATTAATGGGCGTGGCAAAATGGCTTAACAGCGCCCCCTTGAAAACTTTGTGCCTCAAGCCCCATGATACGGTTTGACGTACATGCACGAAAATCGGTACACACCTGTATCATGGCGCAACTGAAAGAAAAGTCTCTTGGCGTCATGCCCGAAACCGAACAGGAAGTCGGCCATTTTGAATTCATCGTGTCATTTTGGCGAAATTTATGCCATTCCTTCGAAAGTTAATTCAGCCCGAACCGTAACGTGCCCCCAAGTGTGTTATACATCAAAATGTGCGTCTCCATCCTGCGACTACACGCATTACTTTTCTCTTTCAAAAGCGTTACCGTGGCGACGCTAGACGCCAAAAAGCGCGCCCACCCTTCATCTGGTTGGTTCAGACAGAAAAAACTTTGCGCCTCAAGCCCCATAATACGGTTTGACGTACATGAACGAAAATTGGTACACTCCTGTATCATGTCGCAACTAAAAGAAAAGTCTCTTGGCGCCATGGCCGAAACCGAACAGGAAGTCGGCCATTTTGAACATTCTGAATTAATTGCGTAATTTTGGAGCAATATATGCCATTCCTTCGAGAGTTAATTCAGCCCGAACCGTATTGTGAACCCAGATGTGTTATACATCAAAATGTGCGTCTCCATCCTGCGACTACACGCATTACTTTTCTCTTTCCAAAGTGTTACCGTGGCGACGCTAGAAGCCAACAAGCGCACCCCCCCTTCATCTGATTGGTCCATATTTGATAGTTCCCCAAAAGGCACCAAATTTGGCATGCAAGCCAGGCCTGGCGATAAATTTGATATTTCATGGTTTGCATTAATGGGCGTGGCAAAATGGCTCAACAGCGCCCCCCAGAAAACTTTGTGCCTCAAGCCCCACAATACGGTTTGACGTACATGCACGAAAATCGCTACACACCTGTATCATGGCACAACTTAAAGAAAAGTCTCTTGGAGCCATGGCCGAAAACGAACAGGATGTCGGCCATTTTGAATAAATTGTGTCATTTTGGCGAAATTTATGCCATTCCTTCGGCAGTTAATTCAGCCCGAACCGTAACGTGCACCCAGGTGTGTTATACATCAAAATGTGCGTCTACCTCCTGCGACTACACGCATTACTTTTCTCTTTCAAAAGTGTTACCGTGGCGACGCTAGACGCCAAAAGGCGCGCCCCCCCTTCATGTGATTGGTCCATATTTGATAGTTCTCCAAAAGTCACAAAATTTTGCATGCAAGCCAGACTTGGCGATAAATTTGATATTTCATGGTTTGCATTAATGGGTGTGGCCTAACGGCTCAACAGCGCCCCCTAGAATACTTTTATCTGCCATAACTTTTGAATGGATTGACATAGGAAGTTGTGGGTGGTGTCATGGGACTCTGTAATGAGTCCTTAAGCTTCGTTGACCTTAATTAGCCCCGCCCCTTCTTCTGATTGGTTGTCCCTTTTTTCTGCTATAACTTTTTAATGGTTTGACTCCCGCTTCCTGATTCAAACGTCTGCCGGCCCCGCCCCCCGTCCAATCACTGGCGAGTAGGGTGATGACGGCCCCGCCCCCCGACCAATCAGTGGCGAGTAGGGTGATGACGGCCCCGCCCCCCGACCGATCAGCTGTTGTAATGTGGTGACGTCAGAAATAGTCCCGTGCTCAGCCCGGTTAGAACCACGGTGAATGGTTACAGAAAGAGTAATAAATAAAATAGTAGTGTTTTACTAATATTTATACCTTACAAACATTTAAAAAATTAGGAAAAAAAGTTCCAGACATTATAATGCTATGTTGGTCTCTCCTAAGGCAGTAAGTCAAAGAAAAAGTAATAGATGAGTCTTAGCTCAACCAGAGCATTACGGTCTATGGTCCCGGAGGTCCGGAGTTCGAGACCGGCTGTATGCCGAAATTTTTTTTTTTACATCAAAATTTTCGTCTCTGTCCTGCGACGACGCACATTACTTTTCTCTTTCAAAAGTGTTACTGTGGCGATGCTAGACGCCAAAAAGCGTGCCCCCTTAATCTGATTGGTCCATATTTGATAGTTCTCCAAAAGTCACCAAATTTTGCATGCAAGCCAGGCCTGGTGATAAATTTGATATTTAATGGTTTGCATTAATGGGCGTGGCAAAATGGCTCAACAGCACCCCCCGGAAAACTTTTCTCTGCCATAACTTTTGAATGGTTTGACATAAAGAGTCATGGGTGGTGTCATGGGACTCGGTATTGAGTCCTTGAACATAATTGGTGAAAATTAGCCCCGCCCCTTCTTTTGATTGGTTGTCCCTATTTCCTGCTATAACTTTTGAATGGTTTGACATGGAGAGTCGTGGGTGGTGTCATCAGACTCTGTATGGAGTCCTTGACCGTCATTGGCCTGAATTAGCCCCGCCCCTTCTTGTGATTGGTTGTCCCTTTTTTCTGCTATAACTTTTGAATGGTTTGACATAGGAAGTCGTGGGTGGTGTCATTTCTGATATGCTTATGGGGGGCGGCGGCCGTGAGTGCGAGGGCCCGTTCATCGCTGCTTGCAGCTTTAATTATTATTATTATTTTCCTGACAAAGTGAAGGCCTTTTTGCCCCCCTTAACATGCCCAAAAAGTCACCAAATTTTGCACCCTAGTCAGGCCTGGCGAAAAATTTGATATTTAAAGGTTTGCATTAATGGGCGTGGCAAAATGGCTCAACAGCGCCCCCTTGAAAACTTTGTGCCTCAAGCCCCACGATACTGTTAGACGTACATGGACGAAAATCGGTACACACCTGTATCATGGGACAACTTAAACAAAAGTCTCTTGGGGTCATGCCCGAAACCGAACAGGATGTCGGCCATTTTGAATTAGTCGTGTCATTTTGGCGAAATTTATGCCATTCCTTCGAAAGTTAATTCAGCCCGAACCGTAACGTTCCCCCAAGTGTGTTATACATCAAAATGTGCGTCTCCATCATCCGACCCCACGCATTACTTTTCTCTTTCGAAAGCGTTACCGTGGCGACGCTAGACGCCAAAAAGCGTGCCCACCCTTCATCTGATTGGTTCAGACAGAAAAAACTTTGCGCCTCAAGCCCCATAATACGCTTTGACGTACATGAACGAAAATCGGTACACACCTGTATCATGTCGCAACTAAAAGAAAAGTCTCTTGGCGCCATGGCCGAAACCGAACAGGAAGTCGGCCATTTTGAACATTCTGCATTAATCGCGTAATTTTGGAGCAATACATGCCATTCCTTCGAGAGTTAATTCAGCCCGAACCGTATCGTGAACCCAGATGTGTTATACATCAAAATGTGCGTCTCCATCCTGCGACTACACGCATTACTTTTCTCTTTCCAAAGTGTTACCGTGGCGACGCTAGACGCCAACAAGCGCACCCCCCCTTCATGTGATTGGTCCATATTTGATAGTTCCCCAAAAGGCACCAAATTTTGCACCCAAGCCAGGCCTGGCGAAAAATTTGGTATTTAATGGTTTGCATTAATTGGCGTGGCAAAATGGCTCAACAGCGCCCCCTTGAAAGCTTTGTGCCTCAAGCCCCGCAATACTGTTAGACGTACATGCACGGAAATCGGTACACACCTGTATCATGGCGCAACTTAAACAAAAGTCTCTTGGGGTCATGCCCGAAACCGAACAGGATGTCGGCCATTTTGAATTAATCGTGTCATTTTGGCGAAATTTATGCCATTCATTCGGCAGTTAATTCAGCCCGAACTGCAATGTGTCCCCAAGTGTGTTATACATCAAAATGTGCGTCTCCATCCTGCGACTACGCGCATTACTTTTCTCTTTCAAAAGTGTTACCGTGGCGACGCTAGACGCCAAAAGGCGCGCCCCCCCTTCATCTGATTGGTCCATATTTGATAGTTCTCCAAAAGTCACCAAATTTTGCATGCAAGCCAGGCCTGGTGATAAATTTGATATTTCATGCCTTGCATTAATGGGCGTGGCCTAACGGCTCAACAGCGCCCCCTAGAATACTTTTCTCTGCCATAACTTTTGAATGGTTTGACATAGAGAGTCGTGGGTGGTGTCATCAGATTCTTTATGGAGCCCTTGACCTTCATTGGCCTGAATTAGCCCCGCCCCTTCTTCTGATTGGTTGTCCCTTTTTTCTGCTATAACTTTTGAATTGTTTGACATAGGAAGTCGTGGGTAGTGTCATGGGACTCTGTAATGAGTCCTTAAGCTTCGTTAGCCTTAATTAGCCCCGCCCCTTCTTCTGATTGGTTGTCCCGATTTTCTGCTATAACTTTGGAATGGTTTGACATAGAGAGTCGTGGGTGGTGTCATCAGATTCTGTATGGAGTCCTTGACTTTCATTGGCCTGAATTAGCCCCGCCCCTTCTTGTGATTGATTGTCCCTTTTTTCTGCTATAGCTTTTCAATGGTTTGACATAGGAAGTCGTGGGTGGTGTCATTTCTGATATGCTTATGGGGGGGCGGTGGCCGTGAGTGCGAGGGCCCGTTCATTGCTGCTTGCAGCTTTAATTATTATTATTATTATTTTCCTGACAAAGTGAAGGCCTTTTTGCCCCCCTTAACATGCCCAAAAAGTCACCAAATTTTGCACCCTAGTCAGGCCTGGCGAAAAATTTGATATTTAAAGGTTTGCATTAATGGGCGTGGCAAAATGGCTCAACAGCGCCCCCTTGAAAACTTTGTGCCTCAAGCCCCGCGATACGGTTTGACATACATGCACGAAAATCGGTACACACCTGTATCATGGGACAACTTAAACAAAAGTCTCTTGGGGTCATGCCCGAAACCGAACAGGATGTCGGCCATTTTGAATTAGTCGTGTCATTTTGGCGAAATTTATGCCATTCCTTCAAAAGTTAATTCAGCCCGAACCGTAACGTTCCCCCAAGTGTGTTATACATCAAAATGTGCGTCTCCATCCTCCGACCCCACGCATTACTTTTCTCTTTCGAAAGCGTTACCGTGGCGACGCTAGACGCCAAAAAGCGTGCCCACCCTTCATCTGATTGGTTCAGACAGAAAAAACTTTGCGCCTCAAGCCCCATAATACGCTTTGACGTACATGAACGAAAATCGGTACACACCTGTATCATGTCACAACTTAAAGAAAAGTCTCTTGGCGCCATGGCCGAAACCGAACAGGAAGTCAGCGATTTTGAACATTCTGCATTAATCGTGTAATTTTGGAGCAATATATGCCATTCCTTCGAGAATTAATTCAGCCCGAACCGTATCGTGAACCCAGAAGTGTTATACATCAAAATGTGCGTCTCCATCCTGCGACTACACGCATTACTTTTCTCTTTCGAAAGTGTTACCGTGGCGACGCTAGACGCCAACAAGCGCACCCCCCCTTCATCTGATTGGTCCATATTTGATAGTTCCCCAAAAGGCACCAAATTTGGCATGCAAGCCAGGCCTGGTGATAAATTTGATATTTCATGGTTGGTATTAATGGGCGTGGCAAAATGGCTCAACAGCGCCCCCCGGAAAACTTTGTGCCTCAAGCCCCACAATACGGTTTGACGTACATGCACGAAAATTGCTACACACCTGTATCATGGCACAACTTAAAGAAAAGTCTCTTGGAGCCATGGCCAAAACCGAACAGGATGTCGGCCATTTTGAATAAATTGTGTCATTTTGGCGAAATTTATGCCATTCCTTCGAGAGTTAATTCAGCCCGAACCGTATCGTGCACCCAGGTGTGTTATACATCAAAATGTGCGTCTACATCCTGCGACACCACGCATTACTTTTCTCTTTCAAAAGTGTTACCGTGGCGACGCTAGACGCCAAAAGGCGCGCCCCCCCTTCATGTGATTGGTCCATATTTGATAGTTCTCCAAAAGTCACCAAATTTTGCATGCAAGCCAGGCCTGGTGATAAATTTTATATTTCATGGTTTGCATTAATGGGCGTGGCCTAACGGCTCAACAGCGCCACCTTGAATACTTTTCTCTGCCATAACTTTTGAATGGTTTGACATAGAGAGTCGTGGGTGGTGTCATCAGATTCTGTATGGAGTCCTTGACCTTCATTGGCCTGAATTAGCCCCGCCCCTTCTTCTGATTGGTTGTCCCTTTTTTCTGCTATAAACTTTGAATGGTTTGACATAGGAAGTCGTAGGTGGTGTCAAGGGACTCTGCAATGAGTCCTTGAGCTTCTTTGGCCTGAATTAGCCCCGCCCCTTCTTCTGATTGGTTGTCCCTTTTTTATAATAAAATCGCCACGAGCCGCCAGTCGCTCTCGCGCTGACTCCCGCTTCCTGATTCAAACGTCTGCCGGCCCCGCCCCCCGACCAATCGGTGGCGAGTAGGGTGATGACGGCCCCGCCTCCCGACCAATCAGTGGCGCGGAGGGTGATGACGGCCCCGCCCCCCGACCAATCGGTGGCGAGTAGGGTGATGACGGCCCCGCCCCCCGACCAATCAGTGGCGAGTAGGGGGATGACGGCCCCGCCCCCCGACCAATCAGCTCCCTGTAATGTGGTGACGTCAGAAATATTCCCAGCTCAGCCCGGTTACAACCTTGGCAGAATGGTTACAGAAAAAGTAATAATTAAAATAGTAGGGTTTTACTAATATTTATAACTTACAAATATTTAAAAAAATTAGAAAAAACAGCTCCAGACTTACATTACTAAATATCGATATGTTGGTCTCTCCTAAGTCAGTAGGTCAAATAGAAATGAGAAGCTGAGTCTTAGCTCAGCCAGAGTGTTCCCGTCTTTGGAGTCAGAGATCAGAGTTCGATTCCCGCAGTATCCAGACTTTTTTGTCAGCAATTTTTTTTTTCTACATCAATATGTGCGTCCCTGTCCTGCAACGACGCACATTACTTTTCTCATTTAAAAGCGTTACCGCGGCAACGCTAGACACCAAAAAGTGCGCCCACCCTTCATCTGATTGGTTCAGAGGGAAAAAACTTTGAGCCTCAAGCCCCATAATACGGTTTGACGTACATGAACGAAAATCGGTACACACCTGTATCATGTCGCAACTTAAAGAAAAGTCTCTTGGCGCCATGGCCGAAATTGAACAGGAAGTCGGCCATTTTGAATTAATTGTGTAATTTTGGCGCAATTAATGCCATTCCTTCGGCAATTAATACGGCCCGAACCGTAACGTGCATCCAGGTGACTTATACCTCAAAATGTGCGTCTCCATCTTGCGACTACGCGCATTACTTTTCTCTTTCAAAAGTGTTACCGTGGCGATGCTAGACGCCAAAAAGCGTGCCCCCTTAATCTGATTGGTCCATATTTGATAGTTTTCCAAAAGTCACCAAATTTTGCATGCAAGCCAGGCCTGGTGATAAATTTGATATTTCATGGTTTGCATTAATGGGCGTGGCAAAATGGCTCAACAGCACCCCCCGGAAAACTTTTCTCTGCCATAACTTTTGAATGGTTTGACATAAAGAGTCATGGGTGGTGTCATGGGACTCGGTATTGAGTCCTTGACCATAATTGGTGAAAATTAGCCCCGCCCCTTCTTTTGATTGGTTGTCCCTATTTCCTGCAATAACTTTTGAATGGTTTGACATGGAGAGTCGTGGGTGGTGTCATCAGACTCTGTATGGAGTCCTTGACCTTCATTGGCCTGAATTAGCCCCGCCCCTTCTTGTGATTGGTTGTCCCTTTTTTCTGCTATAACTTTTGAATGGTTTGACATAGGAAGTCGTGGGTGGTGTCATTTCTGATATGCTTATGGGGGGCGGCGGCCGTGAGTGCGAGGGCCCGTTCATCGCTGCTTGCAGCTTTAATTATGTCTTGCTGCTTTTAATGTCAATGTAAAGCACTTTGAATTACCTTGTGTTGAATTGTGCTATATAAATAAATTTGCCTTGCCTTTTCAATTATACTTTTATCCAACATGCAAAGACAGGATGGAGGAGATGAGACTTTTTAACCACTTTAGGTTCATAGAAGTTTCATGTTCACAGCAGTTTTATCTAAATCTATCAATATAATAGTAATAATTTTTCTGAGCACCCCTTCAAAATCCTTAAATTTCCTTAAAAAGTATCTCTCACGTCTGGGGATAAGGTGTGGACCCAAACGCAGGAGAGCAGGAGGCAGGAGTCGGCAAAAAATAGGATTTATTTAACAAAAAGGTAAAAAAGTGCTGCTTGGCAGGGTAAAAACAAACTAAAGGGGTCAAAAAAACTTGGAGGAGGAAGAACGTGGCAGGAAACATGAGGAACAAAACAGTACGGTCCGACAGGCAACAAGGGAATGACAAGACCAGATACACACAGGGGATAACGAGACACGACGAGACACAGGTGCAGACACAATCAGGGCAGATGGGACACAGGCGGGGCAAAACAGAAACTGAAAGCTGGGGGGAATGTCAACCTTGACAGTATCTAAAGAACAAAATCTCTCACAGGCTAATGTTAAACAAGCAAATGGTCTATTCATCAGTCCAGGTAATTTAACCAGCAGGTAATTTAATTGGGATCGGACTGGAGAGGAAATAATACTCTGGAACTTGTTCCTGTTGAACCATTAAATGAGCCATTAAACAAGATTTCAAAATTATAAACATTTTTTCTCAACAAGAGCAATCAGCCTCGAGTACGATAAATAAATCGCAGGGTAAATACGAGGCAAAATAACAGCAGCCGTCAGACTGTTGTTACTCTTTCAAAGTTAATTGCAGCGCTGATGACATAACATCTGCATCCACTAATTTAGTGTTTGCAATTTCTTTTGAAATTGTCTGTAAATTCCTGTGTATTTTAAACAGCATTTTCATTTTGAAACAATAACTGAGGAACAAAAAAGGGGCATTCCTTATTTTGCACTGATAACAACACAAGATGGGCCAGTTGCTGAAGAAACATTTTTCTTGTCTATTTTAACAACTCACACATTATTCAGTTCAGTTATCCAGCAGCCCAGGCTCAGGTTAATGGAAAAGGTGTCACTACTTAGGAAGAAAAATCTAAAATCAGCCGTAGATGTTTGGATAATTCTGAGAATAACACACACACAAACACACAGACACACAGATTTCCACAAGTCTGAGTTAAAGTTGAGGAAGAAATCCAGCCTGGTCACGTCCCCCATCTTATAATTTGTTAATAACAAGTCTCGGAGCTGTCTGAAAAATGTGTTCCAAAGTACTAAAAGTGTTGCCAAAGAGCAGCAGCCTGCAGCTTTAGGTGGCCAAACACTAATGGGAAAACATGAACTAAGTTCCTGTTTGCTATTTTGTTTGGTGCTAATGTTGAGGGCTGTAATGGTTTGCACAGACTTCTGTGATTGAGATGGTTAGAAGAATAAAATCTTGATTTACACAATGGTATGTTTCACATTTGCAAACGTCTCCCCAAGGGAAGGGCCAACCCCCAAATTGATTTTTTTCCTTTGCATTATCATTTATCCATATGTACTCTCAGTGGTCTGAAAAGTCATCTATCTTAATAAAACAGAAGTGCACGTGCAACCAGATTGTGTAACCCTTTAATTCCCCTGCTCGTCTGTCTGTTTCCACTGACCAGCATGCACACTGCACTTTTTGTGTTTAGGTTTCTCTTCCCGTCGGCGGTCAGCGTGTGGTTTTGTGGTCTGAGTGCAGTTAATGGGGCACAAACAAGGCAGGTGTTCGGGGCTGTCCAGCTGAGGTGCTCGGGTCAGACGGGTCAAAGGTCAGTGGACACGTGTGCGTCTCCACGTATTCACGCGCACTCCGGTCTATAGGTGGCTGCTCGTATGTTTGTGTGTGAGTCCATGTGTGCACAAGTGACATGTTGTCATCAGTGTGTATGGAGACACAGCTGCACCGCGGCTGATTAGTCCCACGGGAGGAAATGAGCTTTTTGTTTCCGTCAGAGCTCTCTCTCTCTCTTTCTGTCTCTCTCTCACACGAGACAGGGAGATTGCTGTTGAATTTTGGTTTAAAAACACAGACACACATATACAAAATGTAATCAGTGCAGACATGACACTCAGCATCTTTTCTATTCCAGGAAGCACTGGGATTTATGGGAAATGTGGTCTTCCTTGAAAAAAAGGCCCAGTGTTTTCAGACTTTAAGTTAACCTGTTGTTTTCTTTCTTTCTTTTCTGCAAAGACAGGATAGACAGTTCCTTATTTTGGCGATGTCACAATGTGGTAGAAGAAGGGAGTTTAAGAAAATGCACTTCTTGATTACAGGATCAGTCTCCGTCCAAAATAACTCCAAAGTACCTCAGAGTCGTATTAGATGCTAGAGTAAAACCATCCAGACTAAATAGATGAATAATCTGCTCCGGCTCACAGACAACAACCGTATACAACATGACAACATCCATTTTGTTTTTAGTTTAGATATTTTTTTGTCTTTTGCTAAGGAATATTGCCCAGTTGCCTAAAAGAAAGAAAGAAAGAAAGAAAGAAAGAAAGAAAGAAAGAAAGAAAGAAAGAAAGAAAGAAAGAAAGAAAGAAAGAAAGAAAGAAAGAAAGAAAGAAAGAAAGAAAGAAAGAAAGAAAGAAAGACACAAATGAACTAAAATTCAAAATAGCGCCTTAGAGGATCTGTTTTAGGACAAGATATGATGATTTTGTAAACGTAACCACATAACTTTAACACCCAGAACGAATCAAGCAGTGCATGAAAACCAAGCGCATTTACAAATGTAGATAACAAGTGAGAGTTGGTGTGAAACATGCTGGGTGTAGCTCACCTGTGAGAACCCTCTCCCAGATGGGAGAATGTATATGAATGTGTGGAAAGAGGAGGAGGACACGATATAAAATGATACGACCCTGGAAGTTATTTCAGACAGGCAATCTCTGTGGTGAACCTGCTTATTCTCCCCTCTGAATGGTTCGTTCCAGTTACTCAATTTGTTCCTTTGTTCCTCTTAAGGAGCAAGAAGTTTGCATTCTTAGGTGCCTTCAGTTGTTTCAACCTAGCTTGCTGTCAACCCCACCTCCACCACAGATTCCAGTGCTACTCCTACACCCCTGTATATACTGTATGTGTAAGCCTGATACGCTTTGCTTGAATGGAGCCTAAACGCCAAATGTGTGATGAAGCCAAATATGTGTTACAACAAAGTGTTTTAAACTTACTGCGAGAGTTGTCTGACTGAAATGAATGAATGAATGAAAACCTTTATTGTCCCCGTAGGGAGATTTGGTTTGTCAGCCAGCAACAGAACAGTTTAAGAAGAGTTCAAATAAGTTAAAAAGAGTTAAAAAGTAGAGTAGATTAGTCGGTAATAAAAACAGTTTAAGAGAATAAAAGTCCAGTACATGTGCAAGAGCAAGTAGTGTGCAAAAAGTGCAAGTGTGCAAAAAACACAAGTCCTCAGATCCCCCTCCTGTCTGCAGTGGTCCGTTGGCAACGCCTGGTTGTGGAGCCTAATGGCCACAGGCACAAATGACTGCCCAAATGAGCAAATTACAATCGTCATCACTGTCCCACTTGTCTTTTTATCAATACCTGTGAGTCGTTTATCTGGACATTGCTGACGGAGAGAAAAGCATGAAACAGCAGTCGTGAACTCACCCACTCAGTCCGAATCCCTCAGGCGCTTTCTACCACACATGGGGTTATTCTGACACTTAGCAGACTTACTGTAGCGCTGGTAAATGGGCAAAGTTTGGATCAAATGTGGTCCAGGTCTGTGGACATTTGCTGCTCACGTTAAAAAGGTTTGAGAGATTGTGAAGAAAACATTTCAAGGCTGAGGTGTATGAGTTGGATATTTGATTTTTTTAAATTAGTATTTATTTATTATAATCAAACTGAGATATTAAAACATGACATTTGGATAAACTCCCACAAACTGCACACAGTGCACAGTGTGCTGAGCAGAATTGGAGACTTCAGTGTGGGAGCAGTCGGAGCGCTCGGCCCGATTGGTGAACCGTGCAGTTTTGTGGTGCCACGCGTCTTTCCTGTGTTGGTTTATGGTTCTGTGGTGACATAAGTGATTCCAGCTCTGTGCGATAGAGCCCGTGACGCCGATCCAGCCAAAGAAAACCCTTCAGACACGAGTGTTTGTTTTTGTTTCCTAAAAAGAGGCGCCACAGTTGGTCTTCCTCGTTGTGAACTCGTGGATATTTTGGTTCTGCGATGGTGTTTAAACTGGCACAACTTTGTCAGGGACAATTTCTGAGGATAGAGATAATTTGGGTTATGTATTACGGTGAATGTTTAGATACATGTACAGGATGAAATTATTTTGTATAGGAGGCAAATAAATATATGTTAACAAAACAGCATCTTGTTTTTATCTAATTGCTTATGTGTGTGGATCTTTATGTTTGTGCATTTATAAGAGCAACACACACTCTCCTTCTTCCCCTTGGAACTGCAGTCATTATGTCGATTAATTACCTGTGAAATGGCTCTCAGACAGCGGCAGGACTGCTACATTCCTGCTGCCAGCAAGCGATTTGGGTTGGCATCGAGCCACCAGGCAAACTCACGCATATGCCATTAGATTTTACATTTCAGCCTATTAACACATAACCCTCACTGATGTGTTGTGACTGCAAGAGGGGGAAATCCTCTTTGGACCAGGATGTGCATCATGTGACAGACAAATGAGCTACTGATTTTCCCTGGAAATGCTTAAAAGATTAATGTAATCTTTAGAAATCTTTTTTTTTTAAAGATTATGTCAGGCGGCGATATTTCCATCGCTAAAACGTAAACCTCTTCCTTTTTGGTAAGCTGCATCGAACTGGGTTAAAGTGATCAGCTGCTACAAGTGTGAAGAAGCAACAGCAGCATTTCATGCATGATTTTGGCCCTGTCCCGATACTCCCACTACTCCTACTTTTCAGCCCTACCCCTAAATTTTGCGCGTTCCAGTGAGGGTAGTGGTGTCCCAATTCCTCTTTTCATCTAGGGGTAGTGAAGAAAACGAGCGTAGTGGCTGTTAATCTGTCCCTACGGATCGTGGGTTTTCATATGCTCACTAGCTGACCTAAGGCCAGAAAAATTTCCCAGAATGCTTTTCGTCGTCATTTGCGGACTGAATCAAAAAAAAAAAACATGGCGGACATTTCTTATTTTTTAGTGAATAAAATCAATATTTTGAGTTAGTTTCTGCATAAAACTGCGTTTTGATTACATTTCTAGTGAGAAATATATATTTTACTTTCATAATATTCACTCAGTGAATGTACATAATCACTCGCTTGCCTGTTGTTGCAAAGATCTCGCCAGAATAAAGGCTGATTTATGGTCCGCGTTACACCAACGCAGAGCCTACGGCGTAGGTTACGCAGCGACGCGCGCCGTACGCCGTAGGCTCTGCGTCGATTTAACGCGGAACCATAAATCAGCTCCTGAACCGGCAGCCGGCTGTACTCATCTCGAAATTTTCGGAGCAAATTTCTTAACAGGCGTAGCTACAATTGTTAGATTTCATCTATTAAACCAACATTTATTTTCCTAAATGATTTATTTCAGCCAGCGGTAATTCTCCACAGAGCTGCAGGTTTCTCCCCCGGGACGACGGCGCAGGTTGACCCGGCGATCACGTCTGTACTCCGGCTGCTGCTGCTGCTCCGAGCCGGCGGCTCTTATCATCTCCGAAAACATCGGATCAAATTTCTTAACAGGCGTTATTTGGATAAACTGAGCCCAGGTTGGGGATCTTAACGGTTACTTTTACGCCTGAAAAAATATAAAAACTTAATAAAGTGGCATATTAACAGCGCTACAGCTGAAATTAAAACAGCTTTTGGCTCTCGGCTTCCTGATATGGTGTGAAATATGTGCAAACGTAACTACGCAGTCGCTTACGTACCCGAACGTAAACCATGCAGTGACGTAGCAAGCAAAATTTAGGGGTGGTGCTGAAAAGTAGGGGTAATGGGTGTATTGGGACAGTGCCCTGGGAAGATTTCAAGTGCCCTAAAAGCTAGTGGAAGAAAGTAGGGGGTGTATTGGGATTCGCCCTTTATGCTTCTCCATGAACAGAATAAAGGATGATTAAAACAATCATATTATTAGATGATGGGTGTAAACTTTCATCAAGAACCAAAAAAACATGAATGAAAGCAGTTTTGAGCTCCTTAACATCACTCCAATCTGCCTTGTTTTGTGATAATTATATAAGAACAGATCAAGTTCTGTGAAAGCCAAGGACGTGAACGTTCGTCCTCTTGCATCTGTTGACAGTAGCTTGTCTTTGGTGAAAACCCAATGCAAACAGAGGGAGAACATGCAAGCTCTGCACAGAAGCCGGGACTCAAACCTGGGAGTCCTCGATGTGATGTCAGTTTAAAGAAAAAGAAAAGAAAAGTAAGTCATATTTTTACAACACATCCTTTGACCATGTCAATGCGTTTTCCGTTTCCTTTGTCGCAGCAGAAATCCTGAAAGAATAAAGCGAGTATCATGTTTGCCTTCAGTTTTTTAAGGCTTTGAAAGGTTTCAGAGGTTTCCTGGGGTACTGAGCCCTACTTGTCTTAATCACATGGTCCGATGCCTTATTTCATCTGTGAACCGCCTGAACCGTGATATGATGATGTCACTCTTGTTGCCTCGTCATCATCAATGAAACTCCACCTCAATAGTGTATTAACTCTCATTTACCTTCCCATCCACTGGTTTCCTTTTTATGTCTCTTGATGTCTCAACTTCAGACCTCTTTTTCGCCTCGGCATGCAACACCTGTGCCCACTATCTACCTATAAGGACTGCATGAAACCAGAGGTGTACCAATACTTCGTTACCTTACTTCAGTAGAAATTTTGGTTATCTATACTTCACTGGAGTAATTATTTTTCAGACGACTTTTTACTTTTACTCCTTACATTTTCACGCAATTATCTGTACTTTTTACTCCTTACATTTTAAAAACAGCCTCGTTACTCTATTTCATTCCGGCCTTTAATAAAAAACTATCCAGTTAAATTTCTCCATCCGGATAGAGTGAATTTGGTTGTGGTTGTTTCAGATGTTCTTGTCCAGTTTTGTTCTTACATCCGTTCCCTCAGATTCCTGCAACTAAACTTGGATGTACATTCCAATAAAGGTTAGGATAAATGATAACATGCCTCTGAAGTTTGACTTTTTGCACCATTACAATACTTATAGGCAACTAGTCATCATATCTGCTGCTCTCTGAAACACATGTTAATGCTCAATAGTACACATATATGGTTCTTTAATATATTTGCATTATACTAAGATGCATTCATTTTCAATGGCTTTTGTCCTTAATGGCTTTTTTGTCCCTTACATTACTTTTACTTTTATACTTTAAGTAGTTTTGAAACCAGTACTTTTATACTTTTACTTGAGTAAAAAACTTGAGTTGATACTTCAACTTCTACAGGAGTATTTTTAAACTCTAGTATCTATACTTCTACCTGAGTAATGAATGTGAATATTTTTGACACCTCTGCATGAAACTACCAGGAAACAAGAGAAACGACAGACTGATTGGCAGAAAGGGTGACTAATTATTTCCCAAATTGAACCAATTATTTCAATAACTGCTTCTTCTCATGATCACCTATTCCACCTGTAAAATAACACATTTTAGATGCTGTTAAATTCGTATTGAAAAACAGATTGAAATGACTTAGTTGTGAAAAACACACTTGCACACACTTGAGGATGACCACAAGGCTTTTATTCATTCACACACACAGTAGCCAGCAGCAAATAGGTCTGTGGTCCCGACCGCGCGTGGAGAACCACTGTGGCCTGAACCATCTGGGTTTAAGTATCGCACACAAACAGTGTCGCGCCGAGGGGTTTCACCTCAACACGAAGCAAACACAGTTAAAATACACAGTTAAAATACAATCAATCCACGACAGCAGTCCTGTCCTCCTCTCACGGCCGTGGCTTTGCAAGGTTTCCAAGTGAAGTGAGCACGAGCGGCTGTTTTCTGGACACAAGTGGAAGCAAACGAAGAAGAGGCAATATGAAATGGGTAAATACTGTATTAAAGATCACCATCTTTGGACCAACAACGACTGAGAGCAGTTCGCTCTGCAGCCCAGAGTTTTCTGAAGTGGCAAATAAGGGAAAAAAAAATGTTGAAGCAATGAGACTGTATTTTGGCAGGTTTGTTGAAAATGGCAGATATAGTTGAACTTCAAACTTTTAAAATATTGTTTAAAGCAAAAAATAGATCGTTACCAGAACAGTTACAAAATTTGTTCAGATTGGAGGATGGACAACAGACTTAAATTTGATTTCAAACATACTTTTGCAAGGCTAAACATAACACAAATGTGTATTTCTGTTACAGGTGTAAAATTATGGCATGGACAAAGCAAGGAACTGAAAAGTTGCACAAGTTTGTATCAGCTTAAGAAAATGTTTAAAAAAGAAAAGATAAGTGCCTACAAAAAAGAAGGAGAAAGAGAAAAAAATAGATAGAAGAGTGGTATTTTTGTTTGTTTTCTTGTTATAAATATGTGTATAGATAGATTGGTGTTCAGTAAATCAATGTAATTGTATTAACAGAGAGGGGCAGGTATCATAAGTTTTCTTCTTCCTGCTCCTTTTCTTTCATGGTGACAATGTGTACTTCATGGAATTTTTTTACAACATTATTGAGAATATATACCATGAATGGAATAAATGAAATGAAAAAGTGAAGATCTTACAGTAGTAATCGCTGGTTTTAGACTGAAAGGAAAGTAGTTTCAGAATGATGTCACTTTGATCAGCTGGATTATCCCCTTTACAGAAGTGGCCTCACAAGTTACACGGTGTGATTAATTTGCCTGAATGTTCATTAAACATAATGGAGCATCACTTTTGTCTCAGCGAATGTCCCGGGTACTGGCAGGCCCCTCTCTGCAGCGCTGAGAGGCCCCGGGCGGTATGCATCGTCTCAGTGAAAGAACGGCGAGGTGGAGGGGCCCATTCACTACACACTGACCTCGGCTGAATCCCGCTTCCTCCAGCGGCTTCCCTCGCTGCCGCTCAAACGACAGGAGTCTCCCCTCTTCCCCCTCCACCTTCCATTCACCTCCACTGACTGACACGTCCAATCAATGTGCTTTTTGTTCCCAGCTTGAGAGATTTCTGTCCCTGTGTTTCATTTGCTCCTCTGTCCATCTTGTTTGTTCAGCCCCCCCCACACGCCCCCCAACTCTTTTTCTTTTCCACACCAGAACGAATATATCTGTCAAGCTCCATTGATTCCAGTCTTCTTTTTCTCTCGCATGTATCCCTGTTCCTTTTGTATCTCCCTTTCCTGAATGATGAAGATGTATAATGAGGAGAGTTGTCATTTTTAATATATTGTTTTATGTCTTTTTTGTTTTATGCCCATAACAAACCTGAAGTGTGAAAATGATTCATTCATTCTTTCTTTCACTTATTTTCTATAACACTTTAATCCTATGCAGGTTCACAGGGCTTTGCTGGAGCCCATTGGCTCATTGCAGGGGCACATGTGAAATTTTATTTAGTTGATTTCGTATTTTTCACAGAGGTGTCTAAAGTATTCACATTCATACTAGTTGCCTATAAGTATTGTAATGGTGCAAAAAGTCAAACTTCAGAGGCATGTTATCATTTATCCTAACCTTTATTGGAATGTACATCCAAGTTTATTTGCAGGAATCTGAGGGAACGGATGTAAGAACAAAACTGGACAAGAACATCTGAAACAACCACAACCAAATTCACTCTATCCGGATGGAGCAATTTAACTGGATAGTTTTTATTTCTTCCCTTCCTTCCTTCCTTCCTTCCTTCCTTCCTTCCTTCCTTCCTTCCTTCCTTCCTTCCTTCCTTCCTTCCTTCCTTCCTTCCTTCCTTCCTTCCTTCCTTCCTTCCTTCCTTCCTTCCTTCCTTCCTTCCTTCCTTCCTTCCTTCCTTCCATCCTTCTTTTCTCCCTTCCTTCTTTTCTCCCTTCCTTCCTTCCTTCTTTTCTCCCTTCCTTCCTTCCTTCTTTTCTCCCTTCCTTCCTTCCTTCCTTCCTTCCTTCCTTCCTTCCTTCCTTCCTTCCTTCCTTCCTTCCTTCCTTCCTTCCTTCCTTCCTTCCTTCCTTCCTTCCTTCCTTTCTTCCTTCCTTCTTTTCTCCCTTACTTCCTTCTTTCTTTCCTTCTTTTCATTCTTCTTTACTTCCTTCCTTCCTTCCTTCCTTCCTTCTTTCCTTTCTTCCTTCCTTCTTTTCTCCCTTCCTTCCTTCCTTCCTTCCTTCTTTCCTTTCTTCCTTCCTTCTTTTCTCCCTTACTTCCTTCTTTCTTTCCTTCTTTTCATTCTTCTTTACTTCCTTCCTTCCTTCCTTCCTTCCTTCCTTCCTTCCTTCCTTCCTTCCTTCCTTCCTTCCTTCCTTCCTTCCTTCCTTATTTTCTCCCTTCCTTCCTTCTTTCTTTCTTTCCTTCTTTTCATTCTTCCTTCCTTCCTTCCTTCCTTCCTTCCTTCCTTCCTTCCGTCGGTCCTTCCTTCCTTCCTTCCTTCCTTCCTTCCTTCCTTCCTTCCTTCCTTCCTTCCTTCCTTCCTTCTTTTCTCCCTTCCTTCCTTCCTTCCTTCCTTCTTTTATTCTTAAAAGGCTGAAATGAAATAGAGTAACGAGGCTGTTTTTAAAATGTAAGGAGTAAAAAGTACAGATAATTGCATGAAAATGTAAGGAGTAAAAGTAAAAAGTCGTCTCAAAAAGAATTACTCCAGTGAAGTATAGATAACCAAAATTTCTACTTAAGTAAGGTAACGAAGTATTTGTACTTTGTTACTTGACACCTCTGATTTTTCCATTAAGTGCATTTGGGGATATCTATTAAATGGTCGACTTTAAAGTGTCAGTGTTCAAATATCTTGCAGATGCTCTATATTGTCAAATAGGCAGAGTTTATAGCTCTGAAGTGGACGGCATTTCTGCAGCACGTTTACAGTCACTCAACGTAAAATTTATAGAAAAGAATTTAAGAGGTGAATGTGCCGGAAATATGCCAGGCCAGATGTTCTGAATAGTCTCATATTTAATGTTTGGTTTGGTTATGTTCCCCTGTAGGGTGCTCTGCTCGTACTTTATCTTTCTGAGTGTCTAAATGTGTGATGATGACCTGTGCTCCTCGGCCTCTGCAGCCCTGCATGATAAACAAGCGGATGCTTGTGCTGGTTACAGGTGATGTCATGGCTTTGTTTCTCTGCCAAAATAAGTCTGCTACATAATAAAAATGTACTGGGAGGAGGCGGTTAAGTTGTTTAAAACAGTCTTTATATTTTGTTGTTTTAAAAAAAAAAAATCTGTTTTATACTCTGTACAGCACTTTGATCAGCAAAAGCTGTCGTAAATGTGCTCCATAAATACATTTTACTTGTTGTAATCGTCAGATCTTGCCATTTTAAGGACTTGGTTAAATCGACAAATTAAAAGCTACTTGCTTGTGTTTTGTCATCAACACATGCTGGATTTGGAGCAAAGAAAAACACAACAAAATTCTGCTAAATGTGTTTTACTGGATAGAGAAAAATATATCCAAACGAATAAAAACAAAAAAAAAAGATTCACAGTATTCACATGATTCTGGAAAGCATTTTAGGAAGGTCAGTGGGGACGGAGAAGTTTTGATGTGTTAGATTTACGTGCCTCAGTGTGAACATGTGCAGATTCACAGCTCCAGAGGGGGTGGGGTCAGAGGACAGCAGATGACAGCAAAGTGAAAGTAGGAAGTGTGAAGGGTAAACGTCCTGACCCCAATCACGGATGTCTGTCAACTGCAGAAAACTGACCAGAAAAATGGAGCAGAAAGTGAAGACAGACACATAGAAAGAGGCTGGAAGTCATAATAATGCTGAAATCCTCAACGCATTTAGACAACAGAGCTCCTTTGTTCCTTCAAAAAGAGAAGAGAAAAATCAGATCTAGGGAGCGAAATCACACAAACATGGGTCAGATGTCTCGTTCCTTTTTTTTTTTCCCGTGTGAGACGTTTAGATCCGCGATGGCAGCTTTACGGTTTCATCTGTCCGTTGGAGCAGAACACAAAGGCAGCAGCTGTCGTCCAGTCATACTTCAGTAACAGGTGAAAGGTTTGAACTTCACTTCCTGGTGCAAACCAATTGCAGATAGGCCTTGGAGAAAAACACACATAAAACATCGTGACAAGTACCAAATGTGCAAGCAAAATCACAAAGAGATGTGATGGCATTGAAAATGCAGATTAAAAAAAACAGGGGCGAAAGCTGAAATTTTAAATATCAGGATTGAACTAAGGGGCCAAAGTCATAAACACACGGAATTTGATCTGATTAAAAAAAATAAGCTAAAGTTAACACTTAAAGCCTCACTTGATGTGTATGACTGTTTGCATTGACCGAGCAGGCAATGCATTTATCCCAGCCATCAATTTTAGCCTTAAAGATAATAACGTTAGCTACAGTACTCGAGTTGTAAAACAAAATCAGGGGGGATGGTGGATTTTATCATATTGGGACAGATAATTTGTGCTGATTACAAATAATATAATATATTACAAATAATAGCACTGACCAAAACACCTGCAGAAATACTGCAGGAATGACATAGCAGCAGTTAAATGCAGCCTTCTGTAAGCTTTAAATATCCACTGGGCTTACATCAAATACATCAAAACACAACAATAAAAAACAGTTTTCTGAACTTATCAATATGCCTCTTATCTGTCCTTCACAGGATGGTAAAATGGATCAATGCAAAAACTCGAAATCTTAACAAGAATATTTGTCTTATTTCTAGTTAAAATGTCTCATTTTAGTAAAACAAATCTCATTACACTTAAAACAAGACTCATCACTGGAAAAAACAACAATTTTCACCTGTTTCAAGTAGATTTTCACTTGAAATAAGTAGGAAAATCTGCTAGTGGAACAAGATTTTTTTGTTTGTAATGAGAATATAAATCTTGTCCCACTGGCAGATTTTTCTACTTATTTCAAGTGAAAATTGACTTGAAACAGGTGAAAATTGTCAAATAAGTTATTTTTCTGGTGATGACTCTAAATGTTGAAATAGCAGTAAAACCACATTCATTGATGAAATGACATAAGGGATGGATGGGAGGGATGGCAGTTTTACAGGGGGGATGATTTTGACCGTTTTTATTTCAGGGGGGATGCCATCCCCCCTCATCCCCCCTCATCCCCCCTCAACTCGAGTACTGGTTAGCTACCTGTACTGGGTTTAAGCAAAGACACCTTTAGTGGCTGATGTGATCATTTTTGAAGACACATCCACTGTCATCGAGGGAGTTAAACTCTAAATCTCTGTGCAAGCTCAATGGGTTTCCCTTTTTATCTCCTCATTCATACATTTTGAAGATGTTGCTGTCACAGGCCGGTTCAGAGTAGGATCCACAAGCGGACGAAAGGCAGGAGACCGACAAATTTACAATTGAAATACACTTAAATAAACGTGCTGACAAACAAAACCAAGGGCACTGTTAGACAAGCGTGTCCAGCAATTAATCCAAATCTAAATCCAAACAAATGTTGAAACAGGACAGAAAGCAGAGCAAGAAACAAACAGATTGCGTAGATGAAGATCTGGCAAAGAACAATTCAAACCAGGAGGTTCTTGTACAGACTATGAGTGAGGTAATCACAAATGGAGAACAGGTGCCGCAATCAGCAACTGAGAACTGGCGTGAAACTAAAGCAAAAGACGAACCGAAAAGGAAGGATGAACACATGATATGAAAAATGCACTTTCAGAATAAAACAAGGATTAAAGCTCACTAAAGCACAGATTATTAAGAAATCCATTTTCTAAAGCCGTGTGAGGAAGTTTGGGGTCGTAGAGAGACCAGAGACGTGTACAGCTGTCACTGAGTGAGAGGAAAGATTTAGTTTTCATGAATTTCATTTCATTTATTGATTAATTCTAGACATGTCAAAACCATTGTGTAACAACGTTAACTCTAGTATGAATCTATGCATCTATATACAAATACATACACATGTACAAACCGGATTCGGTTGAAGTTAGGAAATGTAAAATTGTAAAATTTAAATAAAAACAAAATACAATGATTTGACAATCCTTTTCAACCCATATTCAATTGAATACACTACAAAGACAACATATTTAAAGGGGACAAAACACGTTTTTTCTTGTTTTAACATATATAAAGTGGTCTCCCCTCACCCTGCCAACACAGGGGAGACAAAATCCCATGAATTTCTGCAAGGTCTGTGACCCCCGCCTTACAGAATCCCCCAGTGTCACGTGATTTTTTTTGAGCCGATTAGAATCTGGGCCTAAGGTTCCCGGGTGGTTTGGGTCCTCGGGGGTCCGTCCCAGGTCGGATCATCTTCACCCTCCGAGATTTTCAGCCAAATCTGTCGGTTTGATCCCCGGTAACCGACGATGCGCAGAGGATGCGCCCCGGAGCCGATCTGTGCGCCGGGCACCCGCCGTGGGGTTGCGGCGCCAGCGCGCAGCATCCCCCGGGCAGATCCGGCTGAAATCCCGCTGGTCGCTCCCCGGGAGTCCCTGCTACCAGTCCAGGCGGGTTCCTCCGGTCCCGGCCGGTTGGAAACGGTCAGATTCCCTGGTTGAAGCCGCGGTGATGCGCGCTGCTCCAGCCTACTTCCAGGTTTCCAAATTCTCCAGGTTCCCGGCCGCTTTGGGAGCAGGGATTTCTGGGGTACGTCCCAGGCTGGATCAGCTCCCCCCCCCAAGATTTTCAGCGAAATCTGTCGGTTTGATCCCCGGTAGTGGGCGATGCGCCCCGGAGCCATGCGCAGGGCGCCCGCCGTGGGGTTGCGGGGCCAGCGTTCAGCAAACGCCGGGCAGATCCGGCTGAAATAGTGCATAAATGTTATTTATATACAACTCATATTTTATTTTTTTAACAATAAAGTTGCCATTTGTGAAAATTCAGTGTTGTGATTTATTTACAGTTAACATGATTCATCTGTCTTGTAACATAAGAAATGATGAGAATTCTTCCTGTGTGAAGACGAGGTGACTAAAGGCTGATTTATGGTTCCGCGTTACACCAACGCAGAGCCTACGGCGTAGGGTACGCGTCGATTTAACGCAGAACCGTAAATCAGGCTTTAAGATCCGTTTACAGGGTGTAACTGAATGAGAGCGTCCGACTATCGAGCTGCGTGACATCGGACGCTCTCTGTCCACACTGAAACTGTTAAACTCGCGGCCAGTTAGGACAGTCCAATACAAAAAAAAATTTATTTTATTTTGTCGCAGAAGCTTCTCGCATGGGACACAGTTTGTGTACGACGCAGGCGACTGCTCTGGCCGGAGCGAGGTTTATTCTCCTCCCCTGCTACACGTCATTCAGGGAGCCAATCAGCGCAGAGCCTCATTATCATAGCCCCCCCTCCCCTAAAATGAAGCACAGAAAAAGGGGTCAGAAGCGGTAAAACTAGTGACAGGGCCCACAGGCTGGATTTCTGATTTATGTAGAAAAAACAAGCTTTAGATTGTTTTTAAGACATTCAAGGCCTGTTCAAAATATACATTAAATGCCATAATATGTCCCCTTTAATGCTCAAACTCATAAACTTTATTTTATTTTTCAAATAATAATTAACTTAGAATTTCATGGCTGCAACACGTGCAGTAGAAAGGGGAAAGGGCAAGTTTACCACTTCGTTACACCACCTTTCCTTTTAATAACACTCAATAAACGTTTTGGAAGGGGGGAGACTAATTCTCTAAGCTTCTCATGTGGAATTCTTTCCCATTCTTGCTTGATGAACCGCTTCAGTTGTTCAACAGTCCGGGGTCTTCTCTGTCGTATTTTACGCTTCATAATGCGCCACACATTTTCAATGGGGGACAGGTCTGGACTGCAAGCGGGCCAGGGGAGAACCTGGACTCTTTTTCTTCCAAGCCACGCTGTTGTAACACGTGCAGAATGTGGCTTGGCATTGTCTTGCTGAAATAAGCAGCGGCGTCCATGAAAAAGACGTCGCTTGGATGGCAGCATATGTTGCTCCAAAATCTGTATGTACTTTTCAGCATTTATGTCGCCTTCACAGAAATGTAAGTCACCCACCAGGCGGTGTAGGCATCCCAGCAGCAATGAAGAGCGACAGGAGGCACCCATGAGAGCGCGGTGCTCCATGCAACCCCCCCAAAGTCCACAAGGACCCCCATAACTCTGCCCCCGCCACCAAGGGGCTCCAAATGTGGACCACTGTTGGAACCCAACAACCAGTACTGGAGTTGAAGGGGGATGGCATCCCCCCTGAAATAAAAATGGTCAAAATCATCCCCCCTGTCAAACTGCCATCTTCCCTTTCCATCCCTTATGTCATTTCATCAATGAATGTGGTTTTACTGCTATTTCAACATTTAGAGTCATCACCAGAAAAATAACACCAGAAAAATAACTTATTTGACAATTTTCACCTGTTTCAAGTAAATTTTCACTTGAAATAAGTAGAAAAATCTGCCAGTGGGACAAGATTTATCTTCTTATTACAAACAAAAAAATCTTGTTCCACTGGCAGATTTTTCTACTTATTTCAAGTGAAAATCTACTTGAAACAGGTGAAAATTGTTGTTTTTTCCAGTGATGAGTCTTGTTTTAAGTGTAATGAGATTTTTTTTACTAAAATTAGACATTTTAACTAGAAATAGGAAAAATTCTTGTTAAGATTTTGAGTTTTTGCAGTGATCCATTTTACTTATCCTGTGAAGGACAAAGTCATATTGATAAGTTCAGAAAAGTGTTTTTTATTGTTGTGTTTTGATGTATTTGATGTAAGCCCAGTGGATATTTAAAGCTTACAGAAGGCTGCATTTAACTGCTGCTATGTCATTCCTGCAGTATTTCTGCAGGTGTTTTGGTCAGTGCTATTATTTGTAATATATTATATTATTTGTAATCAGCACAAATGATCTGTCCCCATATGATAAAATCCACCATCCCCCCTGATATTTTTTTACAACTCGAGTACTGCCAACAACCATGGAACCAGACCAAAACACAGAGGGACCAGGAAAAGCGAAGGAGATCCAACTACCTCCCAATCCAACGTGACTTATCCACAAACACACACACACACACACACACACACAAATATACAGTCATACTCACATGTACAATCCTGCTTACAGCATTAAAGACACCTGTTCAACTTCACCTCAGATCATCATCCCTGAATGTCATCAGTCTGAGTCTTTTCTTAAACAAACTCCTGCTTGGATGTTGCTTCAGTTCTTGGCTGAGTTTATTCCAAACCTTCACCCCGCTGACGGAGGTGCAGGTTCTCCTCATGGCTGTTCCAACACTCCTGGTTCTGAAGTTCAGGCTCCCCCTGTAATCATAACGCCCCTCTCTATCAGTAAAGAGTTTCTGTACGTTATCTGGTATAGTTGCTTGTTTTTGGCTTTACATTAGCTGTACATTAGCTGAGCTGAAATTTGCAGGAGTTAAATAACTCATTGGTGTGGTCCTGGTAACGGTTGGGGTGGGGATTTGTAAGTGTTGCCTCAAACTTCCACACAATAATTCAAGTATGGAAAAAAAATGGATATTAAGCTTTACTGAGGACTGAAATACTTTAGCTTGAACATGTTGAATGTGAGGTTTCCAGCAGATCTTGTGGTCGATCACCACACCCAGAAACTTAATTTCATTAACTCTGTTCATATTTACACCCTCTATCAGACTATAGAGGGGGTGACTCACCACAAAGATGCAATGAGAAACAATCATCAATACTCATTTAGGATCTCCAACCGGTCGAACATGCATGTTTCTAGACCAACGTGCATGTTTCTAGACCAGGGGTCGGCAACCCAAAATGTTTTAGAGCCATATTGGACCAAAAACACAAAAAACAAATATGTCTGGAGCTGCAAAAAATGAAAAGTCTTGTATCAGCATTAGAATGAAGACAACACATGTTGCATGTTAGAACTGGGGGGAGATTTATTTTTTATCA
Source organism: Cololabis saira (assembly GCF_033807715.1). Classification (NCBI taxonomy): domain Eukaryota; kingdom Metazoa; phylum Chordata; class Actinopteri; order Beloniformes; family Belonidae; genus Cololabis; species Cololabis saira. Next base: position 36,366,631 of record NC_084600.1, read on the forward strand.
TGCACTTCGAGAAAAAAGTCGAAATTTCGAGAAAAAAGTTGAAATGTCAAGATTAATGTTGAAGCACAATCTTGAGAGAAAAGGCAAAATGTTGAAAAAAAAGTCGAAATGTTGAGAAAAAAGTCGAAATTTCGAGAAAAAAGTAAAAATGTCAAGATTAAAAACGAAAGGAAAAAGGAAGAAAGAAAAAGAGGAAAAAAGAAAAAGAAAAAAAAGAAGAAAAAAAGGAAAAAAAAGAGGTCAAACATTTTTTAAAAAGCTCCAGGGAGACCACCACACCAACGTCCTGCTCAGCTCGGGACATGTATCTAAAAGACAAGATCACAACCAAAACAAAGGGACCAATCAAAACCACAACGGCTCCAAGGAATCTTTAGCACAATAATTTTAACTTCAAATCAGAAAAAAAGGCAACATTAAGTTTAATATGAAACCTTCTAAACATGGTTGCAGGAAATTAAGTCTGATACTTCCTGAGAAAATCAGTTCTTGTTGGTTTTTCAAATTAAGATGCAGCAGCACAGCACACCTTCATGGGGAAAATAAGAGCATTAATTTGTAATGGTGGCAACAATCAACATTTAGAGTTCATGCTGATATTTTAGGGCAGGTAGTTAGATCACTCCTTCAACATGTGTAAACTGAAATGTTAGAAGTGCTCCCTGCTTTTCCTCAGCCTCGTCTCTGTCTCTTTACTGTGTACTCAGCTGACGGAGCATGAAACCTCAAAGGAGTACTCGCTCTGTAACAGCCTGGAACGGGGCCTGAAACTAGTGCACTGAACATTCAAAAACTTTTCAGGATCAGTACAGAGTTCTGTTTCACTTTTATTACCCAAAGTGAATAAATGAAGTAGCAATGAAGTCATGGTTAGATGACTACTGTTGACATATGTGTGTTTTTCGGGCTGTTTGGGTGCCGTCTCTCTGTCCTCCTGTTATTTTAGGACTGAACGCTCGTAACCCGGCAGCTGCTATCAGCCCTGCCTGCGGTCGCTGATTGTCTGCAGCTGCTTGAACGGGCCCGCTTATCAAAGAAGGCGCATGTTCCTGTGATGTGGCCCTTCAGGCCATTATCAGCGGAGAAGAGTCGACCTCGGCCTCCAGCCAGGGCGACCTATAGGTGGGTACGCTTCTTCAAGCAGTGTTAGGGTGTGGATGAAGAGACCCGAGGACGGGGACTGAATCCAAGTCAGAGTACGTTTTCAGGATATATTTAACTACATAAATGTGTTAAATATGAGAAAGTATATTTCCTTGACTAATCGACTTACTTTAAACTCAGGTTCCTGATACTGGGGTTTTGTCACTTGTCCAATATTGTTTTGCAACACATGTGCAAAATGTCTGACATGTTATTGAAGAAAAATATAGTCTATAAAGTCAGATATTCAGATATTCTTTTTTTTTATTTTTGAGTTTTCGCAAAAAAATTCTTTTAATTTTACCACCCACTCCACTATGCCTTATATTAAATATTCATTGGTCTACTGTACTTAATTACTATTATATCCTAATTTAAAAATGTACTTGCTATTTACTTATTTATTATTATTATTATTATTTTATATATTTTTTTCATTGTCTTTCTTCAGTGTTTTCTCATAAGACTGAAGATGGATGTGTGCCATCGTGATAATATTTATTTTTTTATTTAACCTTTATTTAACCAGGCAAGCAGATTAAGAACAAATTTCTTATTTACAAATGCAGCCCATAATATGTGGTGGTGGTCGAAGTTGGGAGAGTTCTTTCTTTTGTTTTGTGTCTTTTAGTTATGTAAAACACTTTGGGCCTGATTTACTAAAGGTTTGCGTGTGTTAAAACGTGTGCAAACTTGACATCACCCGCAAACCAATGTGCAAGCTGATCTACTAACAGCGTGCAAAGAGGACTGCGCCTCTCAAATGAGCAAAATAGCACACGCTGTTCATTTAGTACTTTTGCCCTGATGAATAATCAATATGGGGCGTACCCGCCAGAAAGCGCTAAATACTGGGAGGGGAAAATGCAAATAGGTTCATTTACCACACGCAATGAGATTTACCAAGCCTGAAAGTTATTGCAGGGATTGTGATTGCGTCTGTATTTAATACGTTCGAAAGGAAGGTGCTAATCTGCCCAGCATTACGCACCGATGGCTGCTGTTATTGTGGCAAGGAGGCGACATCGCCAAAATCAAAGAATACGCAGAGAGAGAGTCTTTATTCTGCTGCATGCTATTTTAAAAATGGTTGCAGAAGTTTTATTAAAGGCCACTTTTTCTTTAGTTCTTCGCCTTATATCTTGCCACCTTCTTTTAACCTCATCTGCCGTTTCTTTTTGTCTTACCAACTGCATTTATTCTATCGCAGATTTTCTCCCATATTGCGTTTCTTTTGGTAATGTTTACATTTCTTTGCTGTAGTTCATGAATGTGTTTATTTGCCTCTTCCACTAATATCTCTAACTCCAACTCGTCAAATTTTCATTTTGCGCTTTTGCGACTATCCTGCTTTCCATCCAGACTCTCCATGGCGCAAACCGTAAGACACGCAACACCTCATTTAAATACTGAGGTTTGCACCTGTTATCAATTGCGCAAGCATTCTTAGTTGATCACCCGCAAAACACACACAACAGCACGTGCAAACTTTTTCAGTGCACACGCAATTTAGTACTCTTTATTTAGGATCTTAGTAAATCAGGCCCTTTGTGTTGCACAAGTTGTATGAAAATTGCTATAAAAATAAAGTATGATTGATTGATTGATTGATTGCTCCCCCTTCAAAATACTTTAGAAATGTACGGTATGTTTGCCATCTAAGTTTATTCCGTGAGCTGAACTTGAAATTGAACTTTAGATTCACAAATCAGGCCTGTTTTCTCCTTGAAGTGCAACAGAATGATGGATCGGCACAGACCATCCTAAATGCACTCAGGGTTAAATAAAATAGCCCAGCACCCAACCCCTCAAAAGAAAAAGAAAGAGTTACACTCAGAGCTCCCAAACAGCTAGAAACAACCCTGCTGTGAACTTTCTATCATGTAAGTCCCAAAGCTTTATAAGCTGTATTTCTCTTTAAGATCGGCATACGGAAGAACTTAAACGTTTAACATCCAATCCTTTGAAATAAAAAGAGGAAATGTCTTACACAAACTGTCTCTGGCTTGCTACTAAGAGGGTAAATATGCCACAGGAGGATGATCCTCATACTGAGTGCATTAGTTGGGTAGATTAGGGTAGATTAGTAGATTTATGGCTTTTATGACTCCCGAGGTTGGAAGCGTTTTTCTCCACTTTTGTTGTCCATTGATGAATCTCAGCCAGCAGGGTTATGGGATAAACCAGGAAGAGGTCTGCTTCTTCCCTAGATAAGCTGTGGTATGTCACGCACATACTCACACACCAAATCCTGGCGCTGATAGCGCTCCGCTCTTTGATGTGGCTCCTGGAGGGAAGATAGAGGGAAAAGAGAAAAGGATGATTGAGTGGGAGGGAAATTGAGAGAGACGACAGGAATAGCTTCAGGGACTTGGTTTGTCCTGAGTCACTCACACACACACACTCGCAAAAGGTTTAATCCTTATCAGTTCACCTTCTTCTTCTGTCCTTTTAGGTGGAAATGGGGAAGTAGCTGCCCCAGACGAATTTCAGTGTTTGACGATGTTTTGCGGCCACAGGCGTCACCGTCAGGACGGAGAGAACTCTGGCTTCCTGCCCCGTCAGTTAATACTGCCATAAATTCAAAATGTCAGGGATCGTGCTTCCAACGAGAGTTCAGAGAGGATATTTGCATCATTCTCAGCAAAATCTTGTTTCAATTATTTACCACCATGCTTTTTCTTATTCTATTTGCTTTTTAACCTGCTAGCAATTTTACCCATCAGTTAACTCAAAGTGATGGTCAAAAAGTGCCTGTTTGTTTGTTCATTTTCTTCCCTTCCTTTCATCGAAGGATTTTGGAGGTCACTGGCAGTATGTTCTCCACTCTGGTGGTCTAAAATGATGAGGATCCTTCTCTTTCTTCATCTATGTTTGCAGGAGTGTCGCCTGAAACTGCAAAGAATGTCCAACCGGGGAATGTCCAACCGATGAATGTCCATCTTCTCTGATCCTTGTACAGTGCATACCGAAAGGTCGGAGAAAAAATTAATTAATTCATGGTGTCACGTCCTTTAAAGCGACACTACGTAACTTTTCCACCTTAATATCATATTTCCAGAGTCATTGTGATGGTACATCAACTTCCAACAGGTTTAATGAAACCTCTGTCATGGTCTGAGGGGTCTGTATCGCCTTCACTGGCACTATGTAAATTTGAGGAGCATGGTAGGAACCCTGCCACACTAAAAAACTACAAATCGTTACGACTTTGACTGCTTTACGGCATACGTCACTTCCCCCTCCTTCCCGATTCGCAGTCGAGATGAAAATGGGCGGGGCTTGGAGCGCAGAGCTCAGCAGAACCTGTTGCTGCGTTATGGCTGCAGCAGCTCCACATAACAGACGTGGGGAAAAGATCCTAATGGTTTAACTTTTCAAAGGTTTCCTGCTCGGAGGCAGAACCACGCAGGCCAAGTATCTGATATAACAAAGTAAAAGAGTGAAAGAGTCGTCGGCTCGCTTTGGATCGCGGCTGTAACGACCAAACACCGGCTTCCACACAGTAAAGCCTGAATTATGGTTCTGCGTTAAATCGACGCAGACGGCGTAGGGTACGTGGCGACGCGCAACGTACGGTGCGTCGATTTAACGCAGAACCATAAACACTCACACAGACGGGTCGGTTCAAAACACGGGTTTTATTCCCCACTTCTCCAGCTAAACGCAGTTGCTGGCCAGCTCTCTGCGGTGCAATTAACCCCAATCTTCAGATAAAACTAGTTTGTTGAGGAAAAAATATTAACTCTTATTTGTAGCTGCAGAGGAAAAAAAATAATCTCACGAGGAAAACAAAAATAATCACGCCTCGGAGCCTCTTCAACATAATATAGCGGTCAAAAAAAAGAAAAGAGAAGTAAGAGGGATACAAAACATGTACTGTATGTTGTACTACTATACAAATTTATTGAAACACATGGGTCTTCAGTAGGGATTAATTATTATTATAATCAATAATAATTAATAATCATTATTTTCTCCATATACTGCTCCCTGGCTTCCTTGTTTAAGGTATCCCGGTAAATTCCAGTTCCTTTCCAGCAGTTTAACATCTTTTTTTTGCGTTCTGTCTGTTCACTTGGTGAAACAGAAAAGCGTCCCGTCTCCTCTCATCAAAGCAAATGCAGCGACGGGGACAGGAGTTTTCCGGCAGTACGCGCTGGTGCTCATGGGAGACGTAGTGTTCTTTCTGGTAAAGCACTACCGCTTTTGTCCAAAAGATGCCGCCAAACTCAGAAAAGCTGAAAGTTACGTTGTGCTGCTTTAACGATGAAATACTAAAATAACCATTTTACTCATGCATTCAAACTCTTCATTTAGTGAGTTTCCATAACCACAAGAGCTGCCCAAAACCTAAATATCACAAGGAAAACCCCGTAATGGAAACACTTTCTGAAAATTCGGAAAAGCTTTTCATGTTTTCATGGTCTGGTTTTCCAGACGTGTCGACAGTCCCATTTAAAGGAGCTTGAGGCAGGATTTATGAAAAAAAAATGCATATACGTTTTAAGTTTTCTAGTAATAATGTCAGATGAAGCGTTCCAAACCAAAAAGAATGAGCCCTCTAGTGTATCTCTCCGTCTCCTTGAACAGGCTGTGTGCTGCAAAATACGCTGCAATTCCGGGCCCGAATTTCCCGCGCTGGGCTGCAGATGTGACGTCACGTGACGCTGCCCGTTCTCCCGTGCCGGCTTCGCTGTTGGCTGCAGTACCCCCAACGGCCGTCGTGGCGCTAATGAGTCTCATTTCTTATTCTTGCCTCAAGCTCCTTTAAGCAAAAGAAATGGAATGGAAACTTTTTTTACGCATTTGCGCATCTCTGGCACCACTGGATTTGACACAGTTGGTCATGTGACCCTTTATCTTCTATTGTCTATTGACTGTTTTGTCAACAGCGGTAGAGACAGTCTCAAGAATTCAATTTGTCTGAAACTAAAGATGTCTCCGTCCATCTTCTCTCGAAGTTGAGATCGTCCTCTTCTTTGTTTTCAAAAGAAGTCTCAAAGAATGAGATCCTAGGACAGTAACGTTCATAAAAGTAGTAGAACATTTGCCATTCAATGGAAACACCAGCCCCCCCCGCAGTGGAAACTGTCTTGCAAAAAAGGGTTATGACATGACATTTTATGACAGCTGCTGTTGTTTGCTGCATACTATAACTATTTAAGACATAATATCTTTTCTAAAAGAAAAAAGAGAGACATTGTCTGGAAACAACCTGACAGAGATGATGATGGTAAGAAGAAGACAGTTACATGTCTTAAATCAGTAGATATTACAGAGGAAATGTTCACATTCCTCTGATTGTGCTTTGGTTTACTTTCTAACTAGATATTTTTTATTAAAAAGCGGTGTGTTGAGAGATATGTATTCATCCATTTATAATTTCCTGAATTAATACATTGAAGTTGTTCATGTGGCCAATGAACTATAATTATGAAGGCACACTCCTGTTTACAAGGTATTAATAACTATTGATTGTATATGTCAAAAATATACAGGTTTGTGTGAAAGCACTAATGTGGGAGAAAAGACATGGTCTAACAACATTTATTCTACATTTAAGAGCACACACCCTTCCATCAGTCTCAAGTGGAGGAAGAAGGAAAAATAAACTTCTTCAGTCTGGCTGCCACCCTGAAGTTTAGTTTAGTTTAGTTTAGTTTATTTTGCACATAAAACATAACAGTAAAAAAACAAAAGTCAAATGAAGCATTGTGCAGGAGAGGTGGAAGCCAAAAAGGCTTATGAAAATGCTTCCTCTTAAGAGAAGAGAAGAGCCGTGTTCAACAGCTAATCAACACACTGAAAACAGCTCATTTCCTTTGTGGTGATACAAAAACACTTAGCAAATTTGCAGAAAATCCTCTGATCAAATGAGACGAAGGTTTAAACATTTGGGCCTGTGAGTTTTCACGTCGTTTTTCCGCTCAGGTGGACGCATCATTCTGTGAGGAAAACTGATAAAAGAGCGAACGATGGGTGAAGGAAAATATAAAACAATGATATTTTAACTAGACCCCGTGGCACAGAGCGACCTCAGGAACTGGGGAAACCTGTGAGAGTCCTGGACTGAACCAGAGTCTGGACCCGATCTGGACCGAAAAACATCCGCAAGGCCTGACGCTTTCCATTTGACTTGTTTATGCCTGAATGTCTCTTCCAAGAAGAATGAAAGCAACTTCCAAATGAAAAGATGAGCCAAGTTTGTAGACTTGAGGCTGCTGTTGCTGTCAAAAGCTGAGACAAGTGTAACGTGAGAGGAATGATTAATGTACCTCAATATACTTAATTTAAATACATTCAAACAAGCACTCCAAACAACATGTCTTTGTTTTCTCATCCTGAAAAAAGATGAAAGATAGAGAAGAAGTAAAATGTGGTTTTACACTAATTCAAAATGAGTATATAAAACTAAGATCAAAGGAAACCTGGAATTTTCCGACTGTTTTCCAAATAAATTTGAATGCAAAACATCAATAAATCTCTATAAACCTTGTGTGAGTCCTGTAGTTGTTTTTCTTCCCTCTCTCTTGTTTCATTATTCAGTTGTCCTTGACGTCTAAGGGAGCGAATTAATTCACATTTGTCATGGGAGGGTTGTAATAATGTGCACAAGTCAACTTAAATTTTCTCAGGACAACCAGTACTGGAGTTGAGGGGGGATGAGGGGGGGTGGCATCCCCCCTGAAATAAAAACGGTCCAAATCATCCCCCCTGTAAAACTGCCATCCCCCCTTTCCATCCATTATGCCATTTCATCAATGAATGTGGTTTTACTGCTATTTCAACATTTAGAGTCATCACCAGATAAATAACTTAATTGACAATTTTCACCTGTTTCAAGTAAATTTTCGCTTGAAATAAGTAGAAAAATCTGCCAGTGGGACAAGATTTATCTTCTTATTACAAGCAAAAAAATCTTGTTCCACTGGTAGATTTTTCTACTAATTTCAAGTGAAAATCTACTCGAAATAGGTGAAAATTGTAGTTTTTTCCAGTGATGAGTCTTGTTTTAAGTGTAATGAGATTTTTTTTTTTACTAAAATGAGACATTTTAACTAGAAATAGGACAAATATTCTTATTTTGAGTTTTTGCAGTGATCCATGTTACTTATCCTGTGAAGGACAGAGTCATATTGATAAGTTCAGAAAACTGTTTTTATTTTTGTGTTTTGATGTATTTGATGTAAGCCCAGTGGATATTTAAAGCTTACAGAAGGCTGCATTTAACTGCTGCTATGTCATTCCTGCAGTATTTCTGCAGCTGTTTTGGTCAGTGCTATTATTTGTAATATATTATATTATTGGTAATCAGCACAAATTATCTGTTCCCATATGATAAAATCCACCATCCCCCCTGATTTCTTTTTACAACTCGAGTACTGAAGACAACCATCATTCCTCTGCAGCATGAAACTAGTCAAACGCCGCTTCGCCATCACCACAGGATGGAATGCTGTGAAATTTGAGGATTGACGCGAAAAAGTGCAGGAGAAAGGAAAGGGGAAAGGTGTGCGTGTTTACTTCCTGGAGGATGTTACACTCTGACCTCTGAGGATGAGCCTGGTCTGAATGTGGAGGCTCTTTAGGGCCGCATCCTGACGCATAAGTGTGTGTGTGTGTGTGTGTGTGTGTGTGTGTGTGTGTGTGTGTGTGTGTGGGGGGGGGGGGGGGGGGGGCAAAAGGAAGTGATAAGTCTATTTGTGCCTGTCCATGTTTGTGTCTCTGAAGCATGCAGATAAACAAACGTCTGCTTGAAAGTCTGGACAGGAGTCTCTTTGTGTTTGAGTGGAAGGAAGTCGTTGAGCAGACTGATGCATGTGTGTGTCTGCTTGTGGACGGCAGGATGAAACATAGGTCTGCACAACCAGTGTGGTTTTTAGCAGAAAAATGTTGGGGGTGGGGGGCGGGGTGTCAAGCTCACCTTCTCTTTCATAGACATCTGTCCACATACAGGACTGTCTCAGAGAATTAGAATATTGTGATAAAGTCCTTTATTTTCTGTAATGCAAAAATGTCATACATTCTGGATTCATTACAAATCTACTGAAATATTGCAAGCCTTTTATTATTTTAATATTGCTGATCATGGCTTACAGCTTAAGAAAACTCAAATATCCTATCTAAAAAAAATAGAATATTCTGGGAATCTTCATCTTAAACTGTAAGCCATAATCAGCAATATTAAAATAATAAAAGGCTTGCAATATTTCAGTTGATTTGTAATGAATCCAGAATGTATGACTTTTTAGTTTTTTTAATTGCATTACAGAAAATAAAGAACTTTATCACAATATTCTAATTTTCTGAGACCGTCCTGTAGACGGATGGACATGTGTCACAAGGAAGCACACCTTCTGTCATTTTTGAGGATTCACATTTAATAGCACTATTTCATTTCATTTTTCATTCATTTATTTATTTATTCAAACAAGTTAAAACAAAAACAAAATAATCAGAATGCATAAAATGTATATACCGAAAAAAACAAAAAAACTAAGAACAACAAAGAAAACCATAAGCAAAACAAAGCAAATTAAAGAGACAAATCTATATGTAAATAAATATTTCCTAATGTTTAATAGCACTAAAATATATAAAAATATGATCATTATAAGGTCTTAAAAATTAGGATGAACCGCTCATGTTACACTATGCAGTTGTTTATCAAAATCTAAAGCAAAATGGAGAAGAAGGGTGTCTAGTAAATACACTAGCTAGCATACAGTTTTACTGGTCTGAAGGTTTCCAGTGTTTTTTTAACATAATGCCAAGGAGGAAAGATATCAGCTTTTGTCTTTGCCACCTGAGCATACTGGCCCTCAGCTCAGCTGTTATAGTTCATTATATGTTTATTATCTTCTCCAATAAATGTCCTGTTTATTGTTCCTGTCCAGTAAAGAATACACTTTATTCTCCGTCTTTTCTGTCCTCTCTTACATTTCTTTCCACATCTAACACTGACCTTCTCCGATTCTCACAAACATCCGCATACCATCTTTTCTGTCTCCATCTTGTCTACTTCTTAATTTTGTTTCTTTCAAATGATGTAATGTGGTAATATGTGTTTTTCCTTTGAGATTGTGAAGGTGATGGGATGGTATGTAATCCCGAGAGTGCACATCTTCACAACAGAGCAGTTCTGTCAGCATCTTTCACACGTTTGTATTTACTTTGAACTGTATTGCGTAATTGTGTAAATTCCCGTCATGTTGTCCAGATTGCAGCTTGCACGGCCAGTTCCACCGTGTTGCAACCTGCTCCACGCTGATACGGTGCAAGCATAAAGGCTGACATTTATGTCAATTAAGATATGTGTTGCAAATAAAACAGCCCAAAACTCCATGGAAGGGGAAAAAGTGTGGACGCCACCAGGAATGCTGTTCTATGTCCCCATTGTACAGTTAAAATAAGAGCACACTGCAACCAGAAGAGCAAGCTGGTGGCAGAAATATTAAAAGTCTGGGGAAATTTCTTAAAATTGGAAAAAATAAAGTTTACAATTAGAGGTTCATTAGAAAGGTTCTTCTCGAGCTGGCAACCATTTATGACCTATTTTGAAAATTTGAGGGTACTTCCAAAGGACTGAGCTGATGTCTTTGTTTTTTGTTGTTTTTCGTTTTTCTATCCCTAGAAATAGTAACAGCCCAATTACATTGGTATATAACTCTGGGGGTGATATATGACAACATTCCCACTCAAGTGTTTACTAGTATAACTTGTGACTACTACTGGAATTGCTAAATATTGATCTAAGAAATAATTATTAATCTCTAGATAACCCATTTCGGTTTCATTCTCATTTTATTTTCTTATTTAAGTTTACATTCATTGCACTACTACTACTTTTTTGTTATGTCACAATATTAATGTATTTTTATTTTTATTTATTTACTGTTTTTTAATTTTTATTATTATTATTTGTTTTATTTTTTATTTTAATTTTATTTATTTTTTTGCTATTCCCAAAGAAAATGAATGATGATAACCGTGGGGGGAGGGATGGGGAGAGGGAGAAAAAAAAAAGGTATGTTCATCTGTTTTGCTCTGTATTGTGGAAACAATCTGCCAATAAAAACATATATCAAAAAAAAAAAATAGTCTGAGGAAAACAGAGTAACCTGTTGTTGTTTGGACAGTTTGAGGGGATGGCAGAGAGTGTGGATGAAGAAGAAGAGGAGGAGGAGGAGGAGGAGCAGGAGGAGGAGGAGGAGGAGGAGGAGGAGGAAGAAGAGGAGGAGGATGAGGAGGAGGAGGAGGAGGAAGAGGAGGAGGAAGAGGAAGAGGAGGAGGAGGAGGAAGAGGAGGAGGAAGAAGAGAAGGAGGAAGAAGAGGAGGAGGAGTACAGCAGCAGAAACACATGGTCCCAATTTCACGGCTGTGGATGGAGGAGTGCCGGCGGATGCAGGGGCAGGAACAAGGCTTGCAATCTGGAGACATTAAACCCTCAGTAATAGTCACATTCACTTCCACAACCAGGAAACAACCACTCCGGTCCGAGCACATGCGTATGCGTGCTTTCATGTCTATCTTTGTGAGGACCAATAAGAGTTTAACAACTTTGCTGTGATAATGTTGGACGGTTCTCGGTTTAGAGATCGGCCTGACAATTGAGGTCAGGTTTAGATTCAGATTGAAGATCTTTAGTCTGAAATATTAAGATAAGGTGCAAATAACACGCATTTCGCAGTCTGTGTTATAGTGAAGCATTCTTTTATAGCGTTCCTTCACTCTCTCACACACACACACACACACACACACACACACACTGCGGCAGGGCAGACCATAACAGAGTAGTAAAAGGCAGGCAGCAGGGCAGAGCAGGACACCGAGGAACTGACTTCCTGTTGCTTTGTGTTCTTCCTGAGCTCATAATGAGACCTGTTACAGTAAAACACCACCTCCACTTTGGGTCCATCTCCTCTCTCCTTCAGCATTCCACCACCAAGCCCCCGCCTCGCTCCCGCCTCCACCACATTCTTACGTTTTTACCCCATGTTCCTGTGCGCGTTGTTGGATTCATAACTTAGCCAGGCTGGTGTTAATCAATGTTTAAACTGCCGTCATGCAGGGATGAAAGTGGGCTGGGATGGATACGAGAACCACTTTCCTGTAAAGATTCCAGTTTCCATTTCCCATTCCAGTCATTAACAGTTAACTGTAGACAAATATTATTCTACACTGTTAGCTAAACAATAGAGGATGCTTATTCTTCTATAAATAACATATTGCTCCCTGCTTCCCTGATCTTTTATGTATTATATTTTCCACAATTACACATTCATTCAAATGTTTGTTTTGTTTTTGCCAAGAAACCAGGGGCCGGATTCACCAATATGTTCTTAAGAACGATCTAAAGAAATGTCTTAAGATCTAAAATTAAGAAGTTCATAAGAAAGTTCTTAAGTGTAATTCCTCAATATTTTCTTAAGAACCGTCTTAAGAACTGTCATTTCTTACGAATTTCTTATTTTTCCTACTTAAGAACTTCTTAAAATATGTCATAGCATTGCACGCGCCAACAAACAACATTTATATACAGGTAGTTTGCGTCTTAACCATCAGTCACTCACTAAACATGGAGAAGGAGAAAAAGAGATGCAGGAACTTTTCAAGGTTATGATGGATGAGATTAATGTGCGAAAAAAAATACTATTGGGGAAATTAATAATATTTAACTACCACGCTAACTAACATGCTAACAAACAGTTAACAGGCTCTTTGTGTAATTAATTACAAAGTATATCCTCAAACTATGACGTACTAGTCTAAACTTGTCTAAAATGTGTTGAAAAAGGTGATATTAGAGGCTTACCTTTTCACAGAAGAAATGTTAAGACAGGCCAAGGTTGTCTTAAAGTTAAGAAAAAAGTCAAGAACACATTTGAGAACTTTTATTTCAAGAATACCATTTATTCTTAAGTTTTTTCTTAAGAAGAAACTTAAGAAGAAAGTTGAGAAAATACTTAGGAACTTTTTTGGAGAATATGACTTGAACTTGAGAAAAAAATGACACTTAAAGGGAAAGTTTCATTTTTTACAACCTGGACCTTATTTCTGGCATTTTTTATGGTCGTATACTCACCCAGAAAAGTTTGGTGTCATTTGGAGTCCTTCGGAAGATATTAGGAGTTTTGTGCGAGCCGCTTATCCATATAATGGTAGCGAATGGGGGCACAGCGGGACACAGACGATGCAGCGTCTAAATAACACATTATTGCCGCGAAACTCGTTCATTTCTTTTGCCCACTCTTGCTACATCTTAGTCCCCAGGTTTTTATTCAGTTAAACACATAATAACTCACTAACAACAAGGAAATCAGTTTGTAAACAAGACCTCTGACCTGCATGACGTCATCTCTGTGCGCGCATCCCAGACACAGCTCCGTGTACAGCTGGAGTTCGCTACTGTTAGTTTACTGTTAGTTATTTGAAACATGTCTGAATATTTGTCAAATTCTGAGGTTGTGGACGACGACTTTGAATATGATGGACGTCCTTACCGTTTTCTAGTCTAAGTTACCGTTTTAAGTCTAGCTGTACCTGTCCGGGATGCGCGCACAGAGATGACGTCATGCAGGTCAGAGGTCTTGTTTACAAACTGATTTCCTTGTTTGTTAGTGAGTTATTATGCGTTTAACTGAATAAAAACCTGGGGACTAAGATGTAGCAAGATTGGGCAAAAGAAATGAACGAGTTTCACGGCAATAATGTGTTATTTAGACGCTGCATCGTCTGTGTCCCGCTGTGCCCCCATTCGATACCATTATATGGATAAGCGGCTCGCACAAAACTCCTTATATCTTCCGAAGGACTTCAAATGACACCAAACTTTTCTGGGTGAGTATACGACCATAAAAAATGCCAGAAATAAGGTCCAGGTTGTAAAAAACGAAACTTTCCCTTTAAGAAGATTTTTTTTGTTAAGAATGTTTTGTGAATCTGGCCCCAGCTCTTAGTTCTCTTTTAAAAGATGTGATGAATTTGACGAACGTGATGCAGATGATGTGAGAGCTTCCTCCGTGCAGATCCTCCAGGTTTTGACAGTTTTGAACTCTCTAACACTTTTGCCACGCTTTTGCAGCAGTCTGTGTCCAAAAGTTTTTTTTATTTTAGTGAACCACCTCCTTCGGGTGTTTTCCGATACTTCTTCCCTCTGGAGCGCATTTCGCTTTATATCTTTTTGTGTATAATGAGGTTTCCCGGTGAGGAAGTGGTTTATCTGAGCAGCAAAGCATCCGCTGGGTTTGCAAGTTGGTCCTGTAACTGCTCGTTAGTTTTTGCACAGTCCTCAAGCAGCACGCTGGAGTAAGCGGTGGTCCTATATCAGTGTTCTCCCGACCCACTGCATGTTTTAGATGCTTCCAGGCCTTTATTCGGCAACCAAAAACGGCTTGATGAACACTCGACGGGCAGCTGTATGATATCAAGCAACGCAGCTGCTTCCTGCACACTGGCACTGTTCCACCGGCCTGGCAACAAACAGCTTTGGGACACATTTAGGAACCCATTGGTCGGACATTAAAGCGTAAAATGCTGCAGGTTTTTGTTTTGAGAGATCGCGGTCAAAAACCAACCTTTTTAAACTGGCGAAAGTGCAAACAGGCAGGAAGAGTAAATAGGAAACGTCTTAAAGCTGATTGTCGGTGGCGGTCCAATTACAGCACAGAAGCGGTTCAAGTCTGAGCCAGAGCAGGTTTGGTTCATTATAATGGAATCGGAAGAAACTGCCTTTGATGAAATGAGGGAAATAAGTAAGATAACGTTCACGGTAATCACTTTATCCAAAAAGGGGCCGATCAGGGATTTCCGTCCTATAGTAACAACAAGGCATGACTTTCTCAAAAACCTGAACAGACTGGATTTAAAAACAGCCGGTAGGGCTGGGCGATATATCGAGATTTTAATATATATCGATTATATTTTCTAACGCGATATGGTACGAGACAATATCGTTTATATCGATTTAAAAAAAAAAAAAAAAATGTTTTTATGATTTTGATATCGCTTATTTTGTGACAAATTGACTTGAATGTTTTATTTGAGATTTGCACAAATGTTTTGTTATTTGCACAACTGTCAACCTCAGTGGAAAAGTCTGCCTGTTACTGTCTACATCAGGGGTCGGCAACCCGCGGCTCTAGAGCCGGATGCGGCTCTTTAGCGCCGCCCTAGTGGCTCCTGGAGCTTTTTCAAGAATGTTTCACCGTTTTTTCCTTTTTTTCCCCTTTTTCTTCTTTTTTGCTTTTTTTTCTTCCTTTTTTTCCTCTTTCTTTCTCTTTTCTCTTTTTTTCCTTTTTTTCTTTCTTTTCTTGTTTTTTTTGCTTTTTTCTTCTTTTTTTCTCTTTTTTTCCTTTTTTTCTTTCTTTTCTTGTTTTTTTTTCTTTTTTATTCTTTTTTTCCTTTTTTTCCCTTTTTTCTTCTTTTTTCTTCCTTTTTTTCTCTTTGTCTTTATTTTCTCTTTTTTTCCTTTTTTTCTTTCTTTTCTTGTTTTTTTTTTTCTTTTTTCTTCTTTCTTTCCTTTTTTCCACTTTTTTTCTTCCTTTTTCCTTTCCTTTTTAATCTCGACATTTCAACTTTTTTCTCAACATTTCGACTTTTTTCTCGACATTTCCACTTTTTTCTCAACATTTTAACTTTTTTCTCAAGATTGTACTTCAACATTAATCTCAACATTTTGACTTTTTTCTCTAAATTTTGACTTTTTTTCGACATTTCTCCTTTCACCATTTGTCTTCATTCTAAGGCTTATACAAGACCTTTCATTTTTTACGGCTCCAGACATATTCGTTTTTTGTGTTTTTGGTCCAATATGGCTCTTTCAACATTTTGGGTTGCCGACCCCTGGTCTACATTGTATTAATTGCACAGTGTATTTTAATTTAATTGTTATGCAGGAAAGGGATATTTATTTTATTTTATTCAAGAAGTATTTTTATTCTGTATATGCAGGCAGTTTATTTTTATTTCATTTGTTTTATACATTTTGATATTGTGCAGACCTTTGTTAATAAAGGAACCTGTGTGACATTTGGCACGAGGCTTTGTATTAAAACTGACTGTTTTTTTAAGGGTTTGCCTCAGAAAAAAATGAAGCTAATAGAGATGCTATGCTATAATGCTTTGGGGGAAACCCCAATTATGGCACAGAAAAAATATCGATATATATCGAGTATCGCCATTCAGCTAGAACAGGGGTCGGCAAGCCAAAATGTTGAAAGAGCCATATTGGACCAAAAACACAAAAAACTAATATGTCTGGAGCCGCAAAAAATGAAAGGTCTTGTATAAACCTTAGAATGAAGACAAATGGTGAAAGGAGAAATGTCGAAAAAAAAGTCAAAATGTGGAGATTAATGTTGAAGTATACAATCTCGAGAAAAAAGTTCAAATGTTGAGAAAAAAGTCGAAATGTTGAGAAAAAAGTTGAAATGTCGAGAAAAAAGCCGAAATGTCGAGATTAAAAAGGAAAGGAAAAAAGGAAGAAAAAAAGAGGAAAAAAAGGAAAGAAAGAAGAAAAAAGAAAAAAAAACAAGAAAAGAAAGAAAAAAAGGAAAAAAAGAAAAAAAAAGAGAAAATAAAGACAAAGAAAGAAAAAAAAGGAAGAAAAAAAGAAGAAAAAAGGGAAAAAAAGAAGAAAAAAGCAAAAAAAAAACAAGAAAAGAAAGAAAAAAAGGAAAAAAAGAGAAAAAAGAGAAAAAAAGAGAAAATAAAGACAAAGAAAGAAAAAAAGGAAGAAAAAAAGAAGAAAAAAAGGGAAAAAAAGAGAAAAAAAGAGAAAAGAAAGAGAAAAAATAGAAAAAAGGAAGAAAAAAAGAAGAAAAAGGGGAAAAAGGGGAAAAAGGGGAAACCCGCGGCTCTAGAGCCGCGGGTTTCCGACCCTTGAGCTAGAAAATATCGAGATATGACTTTTGGTCCATATCGCCCAGCCCTAACAGCCGGCATGAATGGGTGCACACTATCCATCTGAAATGGGCCACCACCAAAGTTTATGACGATTCAGTTTCACACATCAGATGGTTTCTGTTCATCAACTGACCTAAGGAAGAAAAAAAAAAGCTCTACTTCGCTATTAACACAGAGACGCACACAGAGAAACGCACGGAGACACACACGTCGGCGACGTGGAGGCTCAGTCAACACTCTCTGCACTGTGTGTTTTAACTGCAGCTCCTGGACTTCACTGGAGGCATTTCATCAATGTCAGGGCAGGTTTGAAAACGTCCTCTGTCAGGCAACACTCGCAGGAGACGTAGGCTCCTAAAAAAGAGCCACAAACCTGAAGACATGCTGAAAGGGGCCCTTAGTGTGTCAATGGACCGCTCTCTGTGGGTGACTGAGGAAAGGAAGGAGGGAGCATGCAATCTGTAAACAGAGAGAGGAGTGAGTGGACAACTTTGATAACATCAAGAAGCAGCAACAGAGCCTTCTTTATTTTATATGGCTGCATGGATCAACACCACATTCCTCCCATTTGCCAATCTGTCAACTAAAACGTTAAAAGACCTTTACCTGATTGTGGCATTTTAATGACTTCAGTTTGAAACAACGTCCATCAAATTCCACTGAAAACTTAGCTATACATTTGAGATACTTATTTTAGGCGTCACAACTAAACTGATTCGTTTTATTAAGGAGTTTTAAGCAAATCCAGATTTTGATGCCACCAACATGCAGGTGAGGCAGTGAGGGTGGGGGTCAGGATCGGGCGGGAAAGAAACATCCAGCAAATGTTTTGTCTTTCCAGAGGAGGTTAGGTGAGGAAAAAAGGGGGAGAAAATACATTTCTCATTGCAAAATTGCATTGGCCTTGCATTGCATTGCACTGTGCTCTACAGTTCATAACTGGTTGTAGCATCTCACTCACCACTGTGAATTGTATGCTAAAGCTAGCTTGCCTTCTCTGAATGATAGACGATTTACACACTGGATGACTCTGATTTATAAGGCTCTTCTTGGCTTGGTTCCTGTTTATTTATGTTTATTTCTCCAGAGAACTAAAAGTCATTATGCTTTAAGGTCGAATGACACTTTGCACCTGGCTGTTCCTCGTGTTCGGACTAACTTGGGGAAAAAAGCTTTTAGTTTCTCTGCACCCTCTGCGTGGAATAACTTCCAACTTGAACTTAAAATGCCTGAACTTGTTTCATTTGAAGTCTTTCGCTCACTTCTTAAAAACCGACAACGAGAATCCTTTCGGCAGTGCCTGTGTTTTTAAACTACATGTGCCCGTGTTCTTAAATTTTAAATTATTTCTGAAGTTGTTGTTTTTTACATATTATTGAAGTCACCACTATTGCACTTTATTTGCTAAACAGTTTGCACTCTCATTTTATTTAGTTTATTACATGATTGCTGTTATTTGTGTGTGGACGTGTGCTGCTGCCTTCCTTGGCCAGGTCACCCTTGGAAAAGAGGTCTTGACCACAATGGGTCTTTTTTATCTGGTTAAAAAAAGGTGAAATAAAAAAAATTAAAAAAATTGTAATATGTGGTAGATAATTCTTCATAAAGATTCACTGAGTTTCAAGAAATCTCAGTGTGAAAAGGCATAAGACAGGAATTACTGCTGGATTAGTAATGATGATCAGTAATGACAATTCTTTTTTAGTTAACCAAATCTCTAGAATCAATTAATGAATGATTTATCACTGACTGGATGCGCATCTTCAATCACTGACCTGAAATATGGCCTTGATGATGCCCGACCCGGCTCATGATTCCCAGTTCATGATTCCCAGCTCATGATTCCCAGCTCATGATTCCCAGCTCATGATTCCCAGCTCATGATTCCCAGCTCATGATTCCCGGCTCATGATTCCCAGTTCATGATTCCCAGCTCATGATTCCCAGCTCATGATTCCCAGCTCATGATTCCCAGCTCCTGATTCCCAGCTCATGATTCCCAGCTCATGATTCCCAGCCTCCAGCAGTGCTGAGAGTCCTCATATCAATCTTAATTTTCTAGAAGTTTCACTGAAATTAAGGTCTGCAGTTCAGCATTGTTGCTTGACTGCTGTTCTGGCAGTTTAAGCTGCTGACTGTAATCCTGGACCCACTTTCACTCACGTCTTCACAGAATAAATCAGTGAGTCTGCTGAGATCTGAGAGCCCCCGCCGGCTGTGTTTAAACATTCCTGGTTTCAATGTAAACGACAAAAGGTGGTAAGATCAGAGAGCACCAAATCTTTCGTTGACTCTCCGCTCATTTGCTGCTTACCGTTTCAGCGAGGGATGTAGTTCAGTTTGTTCACCCAAAAGCTTATGACCAATTCAGCTCTATGTTGGATGTATATGAACCTTTGGCCCTCGGGCGGTATGACTGTGTGGAAACATCTGTAAGAAACAGAACAGTTATCTTTGTTTCATCACGTTGAATTGTTCTGTCATGTTAGATTTAGTCAACTGCTCAAAAAATTAACTGCATTCTTTTAAAACCAAGAAAAGGCTTGAAGTTCTTGGAGGAAAAAGTCCCTGGAGGGAAAAATAAGATAAAAACATCCTGGTCTCGTGAAATACTGTTACTAGCACATCAAGCACGTTAGCACGCCATCACCAGCTGTTTCGTCTTTCTTGCATGTCATTTTATCCCACTGTGAAAGATTGCCCCTAACTTTAACGGTCACCCATGTGCTTGTCACTGTAACTGCGTAGATAGATACACAAGAAGCTTAAAATATACATCATTTTGTACATGCGTAAAAATGCAAACAGGGCAAAGTAATGAGGATGGAACAGAGGTGTCAAGTAACAAAGTACAAATACTTCGTTACCTTACTTAAGTAGAAATTTTGGTGTAAGTAATTATTTTTCAGATGACTTTTTACTTTTACTCCTTACATTTTCACGCAATTATCTGTACTTTTTACTCCTTACATTTTAAGCTTACAGCCTTGTTACTCTATTTCATTTCAGCCTTTAAAAAAAACTATCCAGTTAAATTGCTCCATCCGGATAGAGTGAATTTGGTTGTGGTTGTTTCAGATGTTCTTGTCCAGTTTTGTTCTTACATCCGTTCCCTCAGATTCCTGCAACTAAACTTGGATGTACATTCCAATAAAGGTTAGGATAAATGATAACATGCCTCTGAAGTTTGACTTTTTGCACCATTACAATACTTATAGGCAACTAGCATCATATCTTAGTACACATATATGGTTCTTTAATATATTTACATTATACTAAGATACATTCATTTTCAATGGCTTTTGTCCTTAATGGCTTTTTTCCCCCTTACATTACTTTTACTTTTATTCTTTAAGTAGTTTTGAAACCAGTACTTTTATACTTTTACTTGAGTAAAAAACTTGAGTTGATACTTCAACTTCTGCAGGAGTCTTTTTAAACTCTAGTATCTATACTTCTACCTGAGTAATGATTGTGAATACTTTTGACACCTCTGGGATGGAATATATAACCGTTTTATTTCACTGAATCTTCATTATTTGGACAAAAAGCCTCCAAGAAAGAGGGACAGGAACCAAACAGAAATGTGATGCTGTACTTGCTCAACTGCTCAGAACTAAAAATAGCTGTTGGCGTAGATATTTCAAAGGCAAAGACAAAATCCTTTTTGGCCACAATGACCTATTTTTATCTCCCATATGGCAGGGAAGTAAAAGAATAAAAAATGAAATAAAATTACAGATAAATCATATTTCGTAACCCGCTGCTTTACTGTCCCACAACCTTTGCGCCTCCCCCTCGACCGCACGCGCTCAGATCCTGGTGTGGTGCGTCTGCGTCAGCCCAAGTCTGTGTGGCGTCCAGCATACCGCTGGTCCAAACCACAAAACACACGCTCTTCAATGGCTGCCCTTTAATCGAAGACACACACACACACACACACTCACACATTCACACACACCACTCTCTGACCTTTAATCGTAAAAATAGCCTCCGAACACTTGAGAAGAAAAGACACTCCGCGCGCGGCTGTGGAGGAGCGGCGCTGAAGTTTGCTCACACGGACCAACTGTGAAAACATTTCATTGTCAACACTTTGATCTTGCCAAACCTGATAACGCGTCACATCTTACGTCCGTCCTTGGAGGGAGAACATGTCACGGTCACACTTCACATCCCTGAGGGGTTATACGGAAACTCTTAAATGTGAGATGGCACATGAAAGTGTTTCCTAGGAAAAGGCTCAGACCTTTTTGGTTGAATCTTTGGATTAGGGTCGCCACCTTTCAGAAATAGAAATAAGGGACGCTCTGATTTCAGCAGCGCAGGAGCCAAAAAAAAAAGCCCCAAAACTTCTAAACTGAATAAAAATGTGTTTATTTTATATGAAAAAACGAAATGCTTTGATTTAAAGTTTAAAGTGCTTTAATAGCATTGAACTTGCATGACTGTATAGACAGCCAACCATACTAGCAACTGAAATATCCTCCTATGCTACGTATGTCCACATCAGCCCAGATGTATAATATAGCCTACAGGTGAAGAATATGGTGTAAAAGTTAATTTATTTCAATAATTCAACTAGAATATGGTGTAAAAGTTAACTTATTTCAATAATTCCACTAGAATATGGTGTAAAAGTTAATTTATTTCAATAATTCAACTAGAATATGGTGTAAAAGTTAATTTATTTCAATAATTCAACTAGAATATGGTGTAAAAGTTAACTTATTTCAATAATTCAACTAGAATATGGTGTAAAAGTTAATTTATTTCAATAATTCAACTAGAATATGGTGTAAAAGTGAACTTATTTCAATAATTCAACTAGAATATGGTGTAAAAATTAATGAAAATACGGGACAAATCGCGTCCCATATTAGTTCAATACGGGACGCAACATTTTTTTCTCAAATAAAGGACAATTCCGTATTTTACGGGACGGGTGACAACCCTAACTCCAAGTGCAGTTAGCTCCTGTCTTAGCTCTTGGGCGGGACTCGCCGGCTTGATTGTGGCGAGTCCCGCCCGGAGCGTCTCTGTCTGGTCTTGTCCGTCGTTTTTTTTCCCCTGCACCTGCCTCGTGTTCGCTTACAGCTAGTGATGCACCGATTGTTTGGTAACCGAAATTGTTCGGCTGAAAATGGCAAAAAAAACACTTTCGGTGTTCGGTGGAATAAGTGGGGAAAAAAACGAACAATTAATAACGGCGTTATAAAATAAAATAAGGAAATAGCCGCTCCGTCCCGTAACGTTGCGCACTACATAAATCGTTGGCCAACCAAAAACTAACCCCATAAGAATTTTACCTAATAGACTGGCCGCTCCCGTAATAAATCGTTGGCCAACCAAAAACTAACCCCATAAAAATGTTACCTAACATTCACCAGGAGGGGGAACTAAAACAACATAATGCTGGGAAATTAAAACATTTTCATTTTTTTATGTTCAATAAATATTTTCTACCTTGTAATTTTGTAAAAGATTTTTTTCTTTGAAAAGCATGCCTAAATCCAATGTATTTGATTTATGCAATGGTGAAAAAATATTGGGCCAAGTGTTTATTATTATTTTCGGTTTCGGCCACAAATTTTCACTTCGGTGCATCACTACTTACAGCGCTAGCATCGTGCTCGGAGATTTCTTCCATTACGGCTTGTTTTCCAGTTTTGTTTGGCTTTTCAGTGATTCTCCGGTTTCTTCGTATGCTTGCTCTTCTCATGTCTTGTTTTCGTCTCTCGAGTTACATTTATTTGCGAATTTCTTAACCGACCTCGGAGAGCTCGTTAACTATGCGCCTACACTCTCCGCCATGTTTCCGGAAGTCCCTGTTCAAAGATCCTTTGTTAATTTTATGGAAAGAACATAGTTTCAACAAAATAGGGGCCTTTTTTTTCTAAATAAATCAAATAATTTTTCCGGCCACGTTTAAAATCATTGATAAAGTTGCTGTTGTATTCAGGAGAGGCTCAGACAGTCGCTAACCTTCATCCTTCAGCTGAAAGAAGACTTCAGCGCTGACTGACGGTCCCTGTTTCCTCCTAAAGCAAACTCACGGGTGTTCGGGGGGGCCTTTAAGGACAAATCTGAGTACAGACGAACCACTGTGGAGGGGACACATTCACAAACATTGGAGGAAGATTTGTAGGTAAGACCTGAAAGCCCCGCTGTCCGCGAGGCGTTCACAGTGAGTTTGTTTTTCAACCTCTCATAGCCTGAAAATGCTAAGTGTTGAGGAGATGGATAGAAAAGGAAGTGCTTTTAAATAAAGATGGCGCAGGAGGAGGAGGGATTTGGCGGGGGGGCGTCTGGGTCTAATTTATAGCTCTAATAAATCCCCACTCTTTACCCTCTAACCCCTGAACCAGCCAGGCAGCTCCCTAAAATGTTAATCACTCCCCTGTCGGCCCGGTCTATATCCTCATGGGGCGAGGGAGAAAGGACAGACAACGAACAGTGGCCATATTATTCTGCTATAAAACCCAATGGCGTCTTTGTAATCACCTGACCGCCTTGACAGCCAGACAGCTAAGGAAGCAGTCGGCCAGTGAGACAGTTAGTTATTCAGTGGCTTGCATGGCTATGTGAATTATAGCGGCTCTTCTAGCCGCAGCACACAAACACTCCAAGATTTATCCCCAGCCCAGTCCCAATCTGAAAGGGTTTTTTTTGTTCCCCTCCCCGACCAAAAACTCAAAATCCCCCATGAAGTGGATACACACTGGATCTTTACCTTTCTCTGGAGGTCTCTTGTAGTTCTCAAGCAGTTATTGTTGAACTGAGCTGTTTCCTCTAAAATTGGATTCGTGAGTCCTCAGATGATATGACTTGATTTTTTATTTTTTTATTTATTTTTTTGTCAATTGCATATTTCAAAAAAAGATGTTTGAAAATTAATTGAGGCGCCAGCCGGCATCTCACCAGGATGAGCAGGCGCCGCATGTATGGAGGCTACAGTCCTGGTTTGAGCTCCATCGTTCTCTCTGCCCTCATTTCTTGCCTGATTAATAAAGGCCACTAGAGCCCAAATTGATAAGTAATTAAAACCTATCCTGGCAAGGCGTTAATCTTATCTGGAAGAAGTACACAGTTATACACACCCAGCAGAAAACGTGGCGGTATAAAAAACATCCTTGCTAAGAAATGCAGTGATTCTTTTTTTACGATTTGAACTTTATTTGCTTTTTCTCCGAAATAACATACAAAGATAAACACACAAGTCTGTAAACTACGGTGGCCGACAAGGGCCAAACGCACTGCAACGGCCTAATGCGTCTCAGTTAAGGAAAACGGCTTCAAGTACAGAAACGATTCAAATTCACAAACTCAAAACGAGGTACAAAAAGAGGAACGTGGTGCAAATGAAAAAACGTGCTGCAAAAAACAAAGACAAATGCAGCATCATCAAACGCGCTGCAAATAGAGAAATGATGCAAAGCACAAAAAGATATAAAACAAGAAACCTTCTTCAAAAGAAAAACGCTTCATAACCGGTCACTACAACCGGAAGTGCTCCAAACCTGCAGGGGGCGCTCTCAGCGTAACAGCTCAATGAACAGAAACACGGGATGTAGAGAGAGACCGAACAGCTGACTGTAACGTTAAAATATAATAAAGAAACGTATCGTAATGTACAGCGTTGTACAGTGATATAAACCAAATTATATCACATAACCGTTCCCGCTGTATGTTTAAACCATGGATGTAAACACTGTGGTTCAGTCAGCCGTTCGTTTTTTTCATTTGCACCATGTTCCTCTTTTTGTACCACGTTTTGAGTTTGTGAATTTGAATCGTTTCTGTACTTGAAGCCATTTTCCTTAACTGAGATGCATTAGGCCGTTGCAGTGCGTTTGGCCCTTGTCGGCCACCGTAGTAAACTGACGACACGTGTAGAATTATTGAAAAAAAGAACAAATCAAACTGAAAGAACATAACTAAATGAGAATAGTAATAAAAAAAGATGTGCAAATCCCCCCAATGAGCTGGATACGTCAGTGGCTCATGCAGGAGAAATAATGGGCTTTCTTGTCATTAAAGGTATTGTGACATGAAAAACACATTTTTCTTGATTTTTTGTGTTTTGTTGGGTGTCTTGACATCAATTACACCCAAAAAACAACGAACTTTTAACATTCAGTGTATTGTGTGCTTTCTGGGATTTTCCGCATAACTGTGCAAAAACGCCTCATCTGGTTTGGTGGCGGATCGTTACGTAACGATCCGCTAAATCACCGCCCCCTCCACCCAGCTCCCTGCCTCCTCTCCTCTCCAGCGCACCATAAAGGCTGATTTATGGTTCCGCGTTACACCGACGCAAAGCCTACGGCGTAGGGTTACGCGGCGACGCGCACCGTACGCTGAACCCTACGGCGTAGGCTCTGCGTCGATTTAACGCGGAACCATAAACCAGCCTTAACACTGAGCTGTTTAGAGCCTCTTTTGTTCTAATCACCGGAGGAGAACTGCTAAGAAGACCCGCGGCCACTGACTGGACTTAAGATAAGGGGACACTGCTGCTTGCATGCCTTTATTTTTATGATTTTGCTGTGGTTCGCCGTGCTGCTTTTCCGTGCATGCTTCGCCTGTCGCTCCCGGCTTAACTCTCCGACGCCGCTGTGAGCGTATGGCTGGGTTGGAGGAGGTTTGGAGGAGGAGCGGAGCAATGATTGACAGGAAAGGGGGGAAAGGAAGCGTTTTTCACGGCGCAAAAAAACACTGTCATAAAAAGCCAGGAATGGAGTACTAGAGTGAAGTTTTTCTTGTTACACTCTTTTAGACACATTTGAGGGATGTTGGCCAAGACTTTTAATAGTGTTAAAAGCATGTTAAAAATGATGTCACAATACCTTTAAAGTCCTGCTGCTAGCTGACCGAGAGAGATGGTGGAAAGTGGGAGTAGATGGGGCCTTCCACTCTCACCAAGAGTTTCCTCCTCAGCATGATAACGGTCTGAGCCCACTGTGCAGGAGAAGAGGGCCGATAACTCAAAGCAGAGGGCTCCCCAAGCACAAACTGTACAGCCTGTTGGTACAGGAGACGCCCCGAACCACGGCTTCCTCTAGTACAGTGTGAACAGAAGCCCAGTATTTATGGACTTTGGGGCATTCCCAGAGCGTATGCAAAGGTGTGCCTCTATTATTCTGGCACATCCAACGTGCAACAGCATCCTACCTTATGCAATCTAGAAGGTGTCCAATACTGTATACTCAGCATGAGAACCAAATGTTTTCACTACCAGATGTTGCAATTGAAAAGTGTTTCCAAAAGTCTTGCTGGAGTAAATTAAAGTCCAGTGCAAGTTTTTCGAAAAAAGTTCAGAGAATCAAGAAATACAGTGATTCTTTATAAGTACTTTTTTACTTTTATTTCATTGTAAAGCTCTATTTGTGAAACTTTTCTACTCTGGAGATACCTGAGGCTCAAATTAGATGACTGAAAGTGAGCAAAATGTAGCCACTTTCACCTTTACAGTCCACCAAAATGCATGACTGAACACATTTAAGGTGAGAAATAAGCACAGTCTTCACAAACGCAAGATCTAAATAAAAGTTTGTGTAAGACGCATCTGAAGTTCCTGTTTCGATCACACGATTTAAGTTTTAAGGACTTACTGTAACGCTCAAAGTGCAGTACAGCAAATCTTTCAAAGGTTTATCTGTCTGACAGCTACCTGACATGCCGTCCTCCTAAATCCTGCTCATCTTGCTGCCAAACCATCTCGTCTGAGCAATTAGACCCTCTGACTGACTGGCTGGATGTCAGGGGAGATTTATGTTTCCTACCTGCGGTGATAACTCCTGTCAAAACACGCGGGACTCTCTGCGGTTGACAAATGAAACTACTTAATATAAATTGTTTTACCCTGAATTGTTTTGAAGTAATTCCCAGAGGCTTTGTTTGAGTTGGAATTTTTTTTTTTCCTTTTGGATGGCTTTCCTGGTGGGTTTGTCCACAGTTACTGAACACAAAGAGAGCCTGCGTTTCTTTGGAGCAACTCAACCCTGATGTGGCAATATGAAAATGAAGGGAAGGTAATTACAGGATTTGAGATAAAAACAGCCAAATCCCTCTATTTTCTTCTTACATTATGACTGATGTTTGTACAAGTTCGCATTCACAAACCTCCCTGTTATTAATGGAAAGGCTTCTATATTTCATCAGACCGTTTTTAAATGTAATTATTTTATTTTATTTTAAATTGTGGTACTTTAGAATAAAAAAGAAAAGCTGGAGGCAAACCCAACAGTTAAACCCAACAGTTGTGCGTAAGAGCAGCTGCTGTGTTGCTTGATGGACTATATGTTCGGAGGGTTAAATCTGAATTTGCAGGCCTGATTGCCTCCGTTTCTTTTTCCTCTCCAGTAATCAATGCGGTGGTCATGATTTCATGATAGTCAAAAAATGTTTCACTTCTCTGAAAAACGTCTCAATTTTACGACGGAGTATTAGGGCCAAACTAAGACCAAAAAAAAAAAATGGAAATTACGAGAATAAAGTCATATTAATATGAGAATAAAGTCGTAAAATTACCAGAATAAAGTCATAATGTTGTGAGAATAAAGTAATAATATTACGAGAATAAAGTCGTAATATTACGAGAATAAAGTCGTAATATTAAATATATTATAAATATATAAATATAACACAAGATGCTCAATATTCCTCATTTTAACACAGGGAGAAGATGCTCTTCCTGTTAGAGTTCTCATAAATTAACACTTTATTCTCATAAATTACCACTTTATTCTTGTAATGTTACGACTTTATTCTCGTAATATTCCGACTTTATTCTCATAATATTACGACTTTATTCTATTACGACTTTATTCTCGCACCATTATGACTTTATTCTCGTAATTTTACAACTTTATTCTCATTATATTATGACTTTATTCTCGTAATTTCCAATTTTCTTTTGTTTTAGTTTGGCCCTAATACTCCGTCGTACAATTTCACTTTCTGCGTTATTGGGCTTTTTATTTCCTGTTTATTACTGATTATTGACAAAACTGTTATTAATTTCAGGCTACGTTATATAAGAAAATTGATTAAAGACAACCGATTAAAAACCTGAAAAGGCATAAAAGGTCTGTATCAGAGTTGTGTGGCGTGTTAAGGATGTGACGCGTATTAAACTCAACTATCCTCCGTGTGGTTGAGCAACTAAAGTCTCTGGTTTTCATTGCAGCCAATTTAAGATGTTTTGTTACTTTAGTAACTCCAAAAATGATGCATGAAAATCACATTAAATATCTCATCAATTAGCACTTGCATCAGGATTGCAGCTCTGCAAATTGTCAGACACATTCTAGTTTTTTTTAAACAAATTTCATTTAGAAATATGTGCCTCTTGAAATGAATTGCATAAACAGTGCAGATAAAATTTACGTGATGTGGTTATGGGGTCACATGACCAAAAGTGGCAAAAATCTGATGAATATTCCCATAATGCAAACAAAGTAAAGAAAAGGAAGAAATAAAGAAAGAAGATGTAAACTGTAGAAAGTCACTAAACTAAAAAGAGATGATTTGTGTTATTGATTGTTTCTTATTCATATCTCAGGAATTAATTTCACAACATTTTTTAATACAATCTTAGTTTTATGAGGGAATATGAAAAGCAGGCAGCGGGCGGAGGGTTTTTTTTCCGGTGTCCCAGGACAAAAAATCTCAACTTTCAAGGACAGAAACACAAAGGACGCAGTCATTTAAGGATGTGGTGGCCAAGAGACGCTCAGTCGAGAAGAAACCCCAGCTGGAGGGACAAAAGAGGAACTAAAGGTCTCATAAATTTCTTTTTAGTGATGCAGCTCTCACACCCACTTTCAGCAACAACAACCACTTCCTTCAAGTCAACCACATGCACCGATAACGAGTTCGGAGGACACTTATGTAAAGAAAAGAGTCGGATGTTTGTCTCATCTGTCAAACTGTCCTGAGGGTCGGGAGCAAGGCCTCCGCCCCGGCGCTGGTGTCAGATCCTCTGGCCTCGTTCCCACCGATGCGCTGCTGGAGTTAGGTCTGTGTACCGATACCATAAAAATTCAACAAGAGCTCGGTGCAGTCCTGTTGGATTGTCAAAGTAACAAAAGTCTTATTTATCATGCAAAGCTGCCAAAATGCAGAACCCCAGCCCAAAAGAAACCAAGAACAGAACGTACTGTCTAAGGACATCAGGGTAGGGTTGCCACCCGTCCCGTAAAATACGGAATTGTCCTTTATTTGAGAAAAAAATGTTGCGTCCCGTATTGAACTAATACGGGACACGATTTGTACCGTATTTTCATTAACTTTTACACCATATTCTAGTTGAATTATTGAAATAAATTAAGCTTTACACCATATTCTAGTTGAATTATTGATATTAGTTAACTTTTACACCATATTCTAGTTGAATTATTGAAATAAATTAACTTTTACACCATATTCTAGTTGAATTATTGAAATAAATTAAGCTTTACACCATATTCTAGTTGAAGTATTGAAATAAGTTAACTTTTACACCATATTCTAGTTGAATTATTGAAATAAATTAACTTTTACACCATATTCTAGTTGAATTATTGAAATAAATTAACTTTTACACCATATTCTAGTTGAATTATTGAAATAAATTATCTTTTACACCATATTCTAGTTGAATTATTGAAATAAATTAACTTTTACACCATATTCTTCACCTGTAGCTTTATTCTACATCTTGGCTGACGTGGACATACAGTATCATAAGAGGCTATTTCAGTTGCTAGTATGGTTGGCTGTCTGGACAGTCATGCAAGCTCAATGCTATTAAAGCACTTTAAATCAAAGCGTTTTGTTTTTTCATAGAAAAATAAATACATTTCTATGCATTTTAGAAGTTTTGGGGATTTCCTTTTTTTTGGCGCCTGCTGCTGAAATCGG
Organism: Cololabis saira; assembly: GCF_033807715.1. Taxonomy (NCBI): domain Eukaryota; kingdom Metazoa; phylum Chordata; class Actinopteri; order Beloniformes; family Belonidae; genus Cololabis; species Cololabis saira. Next base: position 36,396,589 of record NC_084600.1, read on the forward strand.
GGCGTCCCTTATTTCTATTTCTGAAAGGTGGCAACCCTACATCAGGGCCTTCGACAGAGTTTGACCGCTGTCACCAGCGCTGCAGTGACAATATCCACATGATTTAAAAAAACAAGAAGATGATATCCTAAAGTTTCTTTTTTTACTTTGACGCAACACTTTGAGGAAGGCGGGAGAATCGCCGAAACTGTCAGATTGAAGGTAAGTAGTGGGAATTTGTCTGGAAAAAAAGAAACTTTAGGATATCTATCTGAAGACATAATGAACACAATATAACTACAAGAAGATGATGTTTGCACGAAGGATAAATTCATAATCTTTTTATCCAAAATGAATGAGGTGTTCGATTAATCCCATAATAACATGACCTGGTACATTTTTGTGACAGTACAACAACAGCACCCTTTCTGCTTTTTATTATCATTTAATGACTTTTTAATCAGTGTAAAAATAAATAAATAAATAAATAAGGAAAGGTCCCACAATAATGTGAATGTCAGATACTAAAATAAAGCTTAAGCAAAGTTTAAGTGCGTGCTTTCAAATATCTAGTATTTATGTCTTTATGCTTACATTGGCACCAATAGTCTAAATATTGACCTTATTTCTAAAAAAAGACATTATTCTGATTAAATTGTTGCTTTTATAAGATTAACTTAATATTGTGGTGTTACATAGTTCAGTCAGAGGCGCACGTGTCCTGCACCGTGCATTCAGCCTTTCAGCGAATCCCAATCCTGGTCCCCGGACTCCCGGGACTCCCCGTCCTGCGTGTTTTAGACGTCTCCTTCTATCAACACACCTCATTGTGATTACTGGTCGTCATTAGCTTGTCGTCGAGGTCTGCACAAGTCTGTTGCCGACGCAGTCATTTGTCTCAGGGCGCGTTGAAGGAGGGAAACGTCTAAAACATGCAGGACACAGTGCAGGAGATGATAATCTGAATCAATTGGTCTTTTGCTCTTCAGAGTTCGGTTTCCTCTGTCAGACGTGTTTGTTTTGCACTTGTCACCTTCAAGCATCCCTCAGCTGCTCTACGCCTCAGCAAAAACTCAACAGGACATTATATTGTGAATAAAGTGTTTGTTTACATACTTAGAATTTACTTTAAAAGTGCAACTATGACTGCGTTTACATGCAGTCAATAACCCTTTTAAAACCCGAATATTGGCAATAACCCGAATTTGCACGGCCATGTAAACACCAATAACCCCTTTGAATAACCCGAATTTGCTCATATTCCGGTTTTTAAAAACCTGAATATGACCCCTGGGTTACTCCTTTTAAAACCCGAATATTGGGTCATGTAAACGCCAAACGGAATATCCCCATCAAACGGAACAGGAATTTGTTTTCTGCTCTGTTCACAAGGAATCTGGGTCTTTTGAGTCCAGGAAGTTCTTATAAACACGGGGAAACCAAGACCAGGAGGAGACTAATCACTTCATAAATGTAATGAAGGATATGAACATTTCTGCATTTGTAGACGGTAGAAAGTACCGGGATAGTGAGATTTACAAGAAGGTGAGCGAAAAGTTGCGCGAAGCAGCATTTGTTTTGAATTTGGATACAGGAAGAAGAAGCGGAAATGACGCTAATTGCGTCATCACGTTCTCCGTGCGTCGCTGGTTTGATCCAGATATCCCAAATGATTAATTACCATGTAAACGGAATATTCCGAATGTTTCAGTAACCGGAATATTAGCCATAACCCGAATTTTGACTGCATGTAAACGTAGTCTATGATTAAAGTACTAAACATTTTGAATCTGGTCCCTATTTGGATCACGGTCACTGTCCACCTGGTAGTTCCTTATTCAGAGTTTCGTCTCAATCAGGTTAATATTGGAGCGTTTCTGTCCATGTAAGTGATTAAAACAACGAGGAAAATCAGGTTGTGATTGTTTCCTTCAACCCCAGCTCATCTTATCTGTTGCATGAGGTCCGTGTGTGCACGCTCATCAGATCTGATTAAAGAAGAAGGAAACAAAAACTAGAAGGTCACTCGTAGAGCTCTTTAACTCCTTTCCTGCTTTCAGTCCACCTCTCAACCACGTTTACAGAAAAGAGTTCCCTGTCTCTGATCTCACCTTGGCAGAGAAACAACCACACGATCTTCATCCGCTTGATTCCATCCTAGATAAAAACTGATTTAAGATCACAAACACATGTAACGTCGTTTCTTGTCCAACCTCCAGACCTCAAACCAGATAAACACACAAAGCAAAAACGACACAATATTTACGCTGCCTTGAGTGTAACCTGATTTTCATTTGCAGAAAGTGAAATCAGCATGCATGAGCAAATCATTTGCTAAATTGTCCAAAGAAAACCTGAATCCGGTGGTAGCAATCACACAATTTCAAAACAGTCACTTCTAATAATATTATTCCAAACTGTGGGTTTGAAAAAAAAAAAAAAACACCCGGATGTTGGTGCTTTTCACAACAGTCATTACTCAGCTGATGTGAACGATTAGCGCCCGCTGCAGCCGAGCAGACCTGTAATCGTTCATGTATGGAGGCCCGAGGATGTGAGTGATTGGATGTCATTAAGCTACATGTGCGTCAACAGGCGTGAGCCGAGGATATTCCAGTCAAACTCCTTCTCTCAAACCTACACTTTCCTTCAGAGGACGGCTAATGGCCCAGAACGGCCAGGTAGTAATTTAGACCCGTTAAGATTTAAACGCTTCCTACTGTAAGGTTTGGAGCGCTCGCGTACGCGCTCACATGCAGGACAACGGCGCGAGCACTTCATGATCAGACGAGATTTGAGGATACTTATTTGAGGAAGGACAAAAAAAAAAAGGGCAGACATTTTATTCTCTGAGTAAATACAGCACAGTGTGTGTGACAGGGTAACACCGTGGTGGGTCAACCTGAACAAACACGGCTCCAGCTGAGCCCACTCTTTATGAAAACTCTTGAAGACGCACAGGACCAGAAATATACGAGCAGCGGTCTAAGCCGGGTCACGCAGATACTATCAGCCCTCCTGATTATTTTTGGTACATGCTATTGGGTAAAGTCTCCAGCCTGCAAGTTAATAGGATTTACACAAAAACGTACTGTACTTCATATGCGGTACGTTTACAGTAAGTGTATTGTGATGCAGTTTGGAGTATTTTCTAGTCTTTTTGCTCCGACTCTGTCGAGCAGGTTACTTTTTATCAGAGGTGTCAAAAGTATTCACATTCATTACTCAGGTAGAAGTATAGATACTAGAGTTTAAAACTACTCCTAAGTTGAAGTATCAACTCAAGTTTTTTACTCAAGTAAAAGTATAAAAGTACTGGTTTCAAAACTACTTAAAGTATAAAAGTAAAAGTAATGTAAGGGGGAAAAAAGCCATTAAGGACAAAAGCCATTGAAAATGAATGCATCTTAGTATAATGTAAATATATTAAAGAACCATATATGTGTACTATTGAGCATTAACATGTGTTTCAGAGAGCAGGAGATATGATGACTAGTTGCCTATAAGTATTGTAATGGTGCAAAAAGTCAAACTTCAGAGGCATGTTATCATTTATCCTAACCTTTATTGGAATGTACATCCAAGTTTAGTTGCAGGAATCTGAGGGAACGGATGTAAGAACAAAACTGGACAAGAACATCTGAAACAACCACAACCAAATTCACTCCATCCGGATGGAGCAATTTAACTGGATAGGTTTTTTTAAAGGCCGAAATGAAATAGAGTAACGAGGCTGTTTTTAAAATGTAAGGAGTAAAAAGTACAGATAATTGCGTGAAAATGTAAGGAGTAAAAGTAAAAAGTCGTCTGAAAAATAATTACTCCAGTGAAGTATAGATAACCAAAATTTCTACTTAAGTAAGGTAACAAAGTATTTGTACTTCGTTACTTGACACCTCTGCTTTTTATGTTGATTCTGACCATAAACATGTTTGTGATATCATACTAGTTGCTGAATGTGCCTGTATCAAAATAAACGAATAAGCTTTGAAAATACATTTATTTTCAGTAATAAGGTCCTATATCGTATTTTGCAGCACTATGCTGCTAAATCTGCAGCAAGATCTAAGTTTGAAAAGTAGAGGTTAACCGACGTCGAGAGCATATCTAGTTTTCCAAATCCGACCCTTGTTAGATATAGAGAATTGTTATAAGCAAAGCTTAATTCGACTGTAATTTTCTTTAATAGCGCGTCTTGAGCGGGCTCTGTGGACCTCTGGCTGTCGAGACGTCCTCCACCTCAGTGCCGCCACTTGCCTCGTGATTTTCAGGCAGATCGAGGCAACAGATCTCAAGTCGCGTGGTGTTGAGCGCGTTGGTTTGTGAAGACTTCTCCCGGTCCGACCCGACAATCCTCAATGCCAAGGACTTTTGTAGACCAGAAAAGTGACTGCAAGGCTCCCAGCAATCCAGATATCACTTGAAGCAATTACGCTTTACCATGTGTAAGGGTGTGGTGAGATTATTGAATTGAGTAATGTTGCTTTGCATTTCTGTTCAGGCTGATTAACCTTTTCATTCTGCTTCAGTTACTGAAATGCATTTTTATCTTTGTCCACAATTTTCCCACATCTGAAAACAAACTTTACTCCTAAATGGAGGAATTTGTGAAACCCCAGCCAGACCAACACGCTGAGAGGCGTCGGCTATTTATATTCAAGCCTTATTCAAATGCTTGAACAGGGATGCTTTAAGATTAAAACACTGTTTTAAACGGGTCGTCACCTTTTCTATTAGTTAAACTGTTGACTGAAATTGTTGAAAACGTAGAAAACAGTATAAAAAACCCCCCAATAAAGACCATTTCTAACAGCAAACAGTATGACAGCCTGTATCAGTTGGAAGAGTTGGACTCCAGACCCGACTCCTCCGCGTCTGATCAACTTCCACGTCCGCCTGAAGAAGCTCGCCTCTCTCCTGAATCAGCTCTTTGTGTCTGTGCACCGGGGACCTGATGGTGGTCCTCTCACGGCCCACCCAGGGGGCCCGTCTCGCTGTGGCTTTGGTCTCCTCTAAGTCTATAACGGCCTTCATCATAGGCGTCAGAGCGGTTGATCCCTCTTTCTGTCCAGCCTCCTCCCGGCCAGCGCTCTGATCCTGGTGTCCGGTCTCAGGCAAAATGCTGCTTTGATCGTATTAATCCTACAACTAAGATACATTATTAATATAATTTCTCTTCCGAGATCATAACGTTTTTAATTGAATGTGCAGCTTGTGAAGGATGATGGAAAAACTGTGATTATTTGGAAAATCACAAAGAATCGCTTGCACTTTAATGCAGCTACTTTTCACCAGACCTTTAGTTTAGTTTAGTTTATTTGCACATAAAAAAGTATACAACCTCCAAAAATTCAGACAAACAGCATGTCGAAAAAAAGGAAACAACAACAAAAAATTGATTTGATTTGTTTTTTGAAATTATTTGTGCTCAAGCATTCTCTAATATTGAGTGGTAAGGTGTTCCAATAAAGAGGAACCTCTGAACCTAACTGAAAATTGGGAAAAAGTACTCCTGAAAAAGGTGGGATGGAGATTGTTTGCAGACATAGTATTAAAGTGATGAATTTGGGAATTGAATTGAAATAAAGAATGAAAACAGGTTGGAAGTAGCTTGTGGATGGATTGATAGACAAAAAGACAAATCTGTAAAACATTTACCGCAGAAATAGGGAGAATACTTAGGCATTGGAACAATGGGGTGGATCTAGTAAGTATATTGGAGAATGTAATCATTTTGATAAAACGTTTTTGCAGGATTAAGATACAGTTGAGGTTGCTCCTGAAGGTACTTGCCCAAATGACATTGCAATATGAAATATAAGGATAAATCATAGTATAATATAAATTAATACAGATTTTTCTTGGTAATAGATGCCTTATACGTCTGATTACTCCAATATGTTTTGCAATCTTGTTCTAGATGACCTTTACCACAACAAATACAATCTGTGACAGCTTCCACGGTGAAAACGATTATTTCCGTTAGTTCCACCAGCTGGACCAGTGGACAAGTGGATTGCAAAGCTTTAAGCTGTATTTTTCAAAAAAACTCAGAAATATGTTCACTGATACAGGATGGACAGTGCTACGGGTGTGACTGATGCAACGAGTGAACACCCGACACAACATCTAATGTAAATAGTAAAATACTGCAACTGCCACTTTTAATGTGCAAGGGAGTTGTCTTAGATTTCAAGGTCAGAGGTGTTAAACTGATTTCCGCAGTAAGAAATCCAGCATCAGTGTTCCAGTGGATTTTTTTATCCTGCCTTTTCTTCTTTTATTTCTTACCATCTGCACATATATGGTGGATTAGTGCTAATACTGGCAAAGAGAATCTTTTTTATATATAATTTGATGTTGCAGTAGATATTAGAAAAAAAAACAGGCGGAGTTCTATGTTCAAGTGGATTGCAGCATTTAAAATTCAACATACATGCAGTTTGTTTTGCTTGTTTGACACATATGGGAAGGACACTAACCTCTTATATTGTAGATTTAATGTAGACATTTAAATCAAATCTCCATTATAAGAATATTCTCGAAAATATGTATTCTCATTTCTCTTAAACCACAGCTTAAAATTGTGTCTTTGAATTCCTAAAACCCTCCAAACCTTCACACGATGCTGCTGTGGGAGGAATTTTAGTTGCAATGTCGCTTGTCCGTCATGCAAATTACAGTTTGTAGTTGCAGTGATTTGTAACTTATGCTTCAAAACAAAAAATTTGGAACAACAAACAATTACAGCGTCAAGTTAAACACAAAAACCAAAGCATTAAATCGAGTCTCTAATTGAATACATTTTTAATTAGTCGCAGTGAAAGCTGGGACAGTTAAACGCTGATGATTGAAGCTTCTTCGTGACAATGAGTTTCTGTGGGCATTGTGGAAAAGTAGGAAAGAATTTAACGGAAAAACAAAGAAGTGAGAGGCTGTCTTCTTCTGCTGTTCGTCCTTCATCAGTGAAATATGTAATTATCAGTCCGGAAGAGTAGCCGTCCTCCTCCTCCTCCTGTTTATGCTCTCCTCTTTCCTCTGTGAATGTGTGTGTGTTTGTTTTCTCAGCCGCCTCGAAAATCTCTTTCACAGACTCACAAACTCACCAGTTCATGAACAGACACCTCTGGTCCTCTGATGGACTTTTTTTTTCCTTTGCAAAAACAATGGTGCCATCGAGAAGTCGCGCAGCCGTGACCGCCTCCTCCGTCTGTGTCCCACAACAATCACATTTCACTTTTTATTTTCTCTCCCACGTTCAGCAATAATTTACTGTAACTGTGAAAACAGATGCTGCGCATTTTAAGTCCAAGACTTTGGACGTAGCTGCAGTAAATTTAGAGGCAATAAATCACACGGACATCAGACTTTAGTCCAGAATTAAATAGCCTTGACGCTACTGGTTGGATTGCCACGAGGAGTTTGACACATATTCATAGTGTAGGGAATCTAGGGATGATGCGTTCACGGGGCGTTGGTGATCATCTGTAGGGGGACCAACAATCTGACATAGAAACTTTTATTGAATTTGCACAAAGGAAGAACAAACATTAAAAGTGTATCACTACTACTAACAAATAGTGAAGCAAGATAAATAGGACATTTTTAAACCTTTTAAACGTCTAAATCAAGCTATTGGCAACAATCTAGCTAAGGATTAGACTGGAGGTTCAGAGAAATCGAAGTATACATGCACGAGGAGACAATCGATTATTGAGTGAGGAGCGTTCGATTCCGCCATGCTGGGGCGGCGCCAGACGCACGTCTGCGTCAGCGTTCTTCCGGTTCCTTCTTTGGTGTTTGTCTTCTTCTCCTCCTACTGTGTTGATATTCTGGCTTTTGTGGTGTCATCACTCCCGGAAGAGGTAGTCCCGGGGCCGTCACTAGCTCGACTAAAGCCTGAATTATGATTCTGCGTCAAACCAACGCAGAGCACACGCCGTCACCGTGACGCCGTCGTGAACCCTTCAGACTTCTCCGTCACTCATTCGTTGCGGTGCAGTACCCCCCGCGACCGCTAATTCGCGATCTTTTCCTGAATGGTTTATCCGACTTTTTCCAGTCACAGTGAATCAAAGAGATAAGGACAACTATTGTGCAAAAAACCAAAACAAAAAAAATCACACATACACGAAGAAAAGAGCCCTGAAAGTTTGCGACTGCTTCAAACCGGAAACCGGAAATTCGTTGCTTCAAACGAACCAATCAGCCCTCTCCGTCTGCGTTGGGTCTGTGTCGCCTCGATGCGTAGTTACAATTTTCGGGAGGTGCACGTCAGTGACGGCGTCAGTGAAGGCGTGTGGTGTGTGTCGACGCGTACCACACACTGTAGGCACGGCGTCATTTTGACGCAGAACCATAACTCAAGCTTAAGCGTGGGTTGCGTATACATGCTGGACTAAATAGAATTAGGATGCATTATCTGGCACTAACAGCTCGATCTCAAGAGCTTCAGTCGGTTGGACTACAGTCGAGGCTAAGGGTTATACATGGCTTTTAAAACATCAATATCGGTCAGATTAGCGCAACAATTCGACTTTCTGTTAGTGCATGTAAACGTACTGACTGTTTTCACATTGTATACATTGTAATGGTGTGTTTCCCTGCCGGTGGACCGGGTGCAGAGGCCGTCCTCTGGGGGGGCTTCTGGGGGGACTGCACAATTATGATTTTTTTTTTGAATCAATAATTAATATGTATGTACATACTATGTAATTGAATGCATGAAAATTAATTTGTATTGTTACATTTACGTATGTATGAGTATTTAAAGATCCATGTATGGATATTTCTATAGATAGATGCATGTACAGGTTACTTTTATCTAATCGGTAGTTATCTATGCCCCCCCCATCCTAGACAAAAACATTCAAACATGCCCACAGGCCTACACACACCACACACACGAATTAGACAACTAATCAGGGAGTGCTTCTCCCCCCTCTATCTGTCCTTTTCTGTTTGTATACATCTGTTCCTCCTACGTTAAAATGCCTCTACCTTCATCCCCACACAGCTCGTAACACATTTACTCACACACACTTCAACACACCACACCGTCACCAAGCTGCACCCATCACTGTCTTGTCTTTCCTTAACTGCTCTTTCATATCTCACTCATTTTATTCCTCTGTGACTGTGCTGCCTCCATTACACTTGCTGCGCATAATTAGACAGCCAGATAAACTCCTTCCTGACATCACGACTCTGAAGACATTTGACTCTTTATCCACAGGTTTATTGATGTGGTGAGGAAAGGTAAAACTAGAACAGGAATGCAAAAAATATAAATCAATAAGAGAGTTGCTTTTAACATATAAAATAACCACAACATGTACCAGCTTAAACTTCAACATGAATTAATCCACATGTTTTCTTTTATCACTTTTTTTAACTGTGACAGGATGTATGTATTTATTAGCATTTTCTTAACTTCAAATGTTGTATATTAAATAATATCCTTCATGTCATACATTTTCTGCAGATTTCCTACTACGCCCACGTGGCCGTAATTATTCATCAAATTTTAACATTAAACTTCAAAAATGTCAAAAATAATTCTCTACAATTGTAAATTATAACAAAACAAATCGATACATACCCACGATGCTATCAAAGGCATAAAACGTAAGCAGATGTTGCTGGATTAAACAAAGGCGACCGGTTTTCTTCAGCTCTCTTGCTTTCCACCGGATATCCGGGCTTCTAGTCACATGACACTCCCTGTAATTAGTCCCTGAGTCTCTTAAAGCGACCACAACGAAAAACAGACTTGAGCAAAAAACTTTAACATTACTTAACCAAAACAGTGACAGAATCGGGTTTGGTTTGTTTAGGGCAGGGGTCGGCAACCCAAAATGTTGAAAGAGCCATATTGGACCAAAAACACAAAAAACAAATATGTCTGGAGCCGCAAAAAATCAAAAGTCTTGTATAAGCCTTAGAATTAAGGCAAATAGCGAAAGGCGAAATGTCGAGAAAAAAGTCGAAATGTTGAGAAAAAAGTCGAAATGTCGAGAAAAAAATCGAAATGTCGAGAAAAAGTAGAATTGTCGATATTAATTTTGAAGTACAATTTTGAGAAAAAAATCGAAATGTCGAGAAAAAAGTCGAAATGTCAAGATTAAAAAGGAAAGGAAAAAAGGAAGAAAAAGGAAGAAAAAAGAGAAAAAAAAGGAAAAAAGAAGAAAAAAAGAGAAAAAAAGAGAAAATAAAGAGAAAAAAAGGAAAAAAAAGGTCAAACATTTTTGAAAAAGCTCCAGGGAGCCACTAGAGCGGCGCCAAAGAGCCGCATGCGGCTCTAGAGCCGCGGGTTGCCGACCCCTGGTTTAGGGGTAAATAAAATATGGTAGCCTGTAAAGAGGACTGGTAAAGGAAACACACACACACATACAAACAAAAAATGTTCCAAGATCAAAATGTTGCTTCAGGTTTTGCAAAACTTTAACCATTAATACATAAATGTAAACAAAAAAATAAATTAATTCATTCCAGTCCAGGAAACTCCTTTTGCACAGAGATCTAATAGATAACTTTACATTTTAACTGAAAGTTACAGTAGAGTATTGTGTAAAAAGCACCAAAAAATCAGGAGTCTGTCTTCACATATGCATTTGATAATAAAGCAAAACCATATTTAGACGCAGGATATCATGACACTCTTTACATATACTGTATGCAGACACGCATTGGCTTTCAACTTGATATGTACGTAGTTAGAGACAATAGACTTCTGTGAGTAGTGACTAATCCTAAAGGACACAAATCCATTAAAGGTGCCGGTTTTTTCTATCCAAGATCCCCAAGGTAAAGATTTCCCAGCTCAAACTGCTGGCTGATGAAGGTGAGCCTTAGTTTCAGCTGTGACACACGACGTATCACATCATGTCTCGAAAACAATGTGAGTATCATATATGTTGGAGGAGAGGTCCAGGCTTGGGATAAATCCCCCGAACCTCCCCTGAGCAGAAATGGGCAGCAGTGCCGACACTCAAGACCAGAGAGTCACAGAGGGAGGTTAATTTAAACAAACTAGCAGCATTGTTGTGCTTATAGATGCCCGTAACGTTGCTAAAAGCTTGGTGTCTTTAATTAAAACATCTGCCGCTTCAATGAAGCTCACATTCAGGCTGATGTTAAATAATAATCATGAAAAAGCATTTGTTGACTTGTTTAATATGTTTATCGCCGGGCTGTAGCAATAGTGATTAATCGCTGCAGAAGGACAAATAAAGAAAAAAAATACCTATGAAGTTGCTGCAAGTTTGACTTCTAACGCCCACAGATGTTTTTTGTGTTAGCACGGTGGGTTTGTCACAGAGAAGTGAGAGTGTTGCCTTCAAAATCAAACAAACACATTTGATCCACCGTGTAGAAAAGAAACAGGACTTTCCTCAGCAGTAGCACTCGTCATTCAGCATTCCGGCTCAAGTTTGTTTAACTAAACACTGAGCCTTTTTTTTTTCAACAGATGGACATTGTCTTCAGGTTTATCAATATTTCTTTACAAAACATCATGTGACGAGTACGACCGTTGGGGTCAGCAAGAGTCCAAAGATCTCATGACGGTGCGAAGCCTTGGTTTGCTGAGAGAGAAAACAACAGACAGCGAAAATGACGAAAGTCCTCGATATCAGCGCAGACGCGAACAAGCTGAGATAACATCTGACAGAGGTTTGATCTCAGCGATTGTCGTGTTTGCATTCGCGATGACAAATCAGTGCTCCTCCCTCCGTTTGTTTGGCTTTCACTGAGAAACCTCCAGAAAAAGACAAGGACCAGCTGTTCCGACCGCAGGAGGACGAGGCCAGAGACAGCGACTTGTGTTTGTTCCAAAGTAAATTCAAAATTTACTACAGTGTAGTTTTGTAAACATTACTGATCATAATTTTCCTATCGAGCTTCAAACATCCATTTTCTGTGGATTTCAGGGCCTGTCACACGTGATGAGTAGTAGATAGGGTTGCCACCCGTCCCGTAAAATACGGAATTGTCCTTTATTTGAGAAAAAAATGTTGCGTCCCGTATTGAACTAATACGGGACACGATTTGTACCGTATTTTCATTAACTTTTACACCATATTCTAGTTGAATTATTGAAATAAATTAACTTTTACACCATATTCTAGTTGAATTATTGAAATAAATTAACTTTTACACCATATTCTAGTTGAATTATTGAAATAAGTTAACCTTTACACCATATTCTAGTTGAATTATTGAAATAAATTAACTTTTACACCATATTCTAGTTGAATTATTGAAATAAATTAACCTTTACACCATATTCTAGTTGAATTATTGAAATAAATTCACTTTTACACCATATTTTAGTTGAATTATTGAAATAAATTAACTTTTACACCATATTCTTCACCTGTAACTATATTATACATCTGGGCTGATGTGGACATACGTAGCATAGGAGGCTATTTCAGTTGCTAGTATGGTTGTCTGTCTGTACAGTCATGAAAGTTCAATGCTATTAAAGCTCTTTAAACTTTAAATTAAAGCATTTTGTTTTTTCATATAAAATAAACACATTTTTATGCAGTTTACAAGTTTTGGGGCTTTTTTTTTGGCTCCTGCGCTGCTGAAATCAGGGCGTCCCTTATTTCTATTTCTGAAAGGTGGCAACCCTAGTAGTAGAGAACATAATGGGCAGGTTGCATTCTGTTTACAGAGCCAGCTAACAATCACCCGACCGAATCTTTATATCAGAAAAAGAACAAAGAAAACCTGCTCATTTGGGATGAGAAGAACATGCAGACTCTACATTCAGAGGGTGGAGACTTTCCCCACTGGCATTTGGGAAGAGGCCGGACATCAACCTTCATAGGTGACTTGTACAATCTTTTGGTTTGTTGCTGCTTGAGTTACCATCAGCAGAATGCCCTTCAGCTGCCCTCAAAAGCCTTGAGAAGGATTGAAAGGTCCATTTGAGATGCAGTGTAGCAACTTGGCGATGCAAACATGGCGATGAGCCTGGAGGGATTCAGATGCAAAGTCTTGTTTGCAGTTTCACAGAAACAGAATTAAAGTCTTCCAGATAACAGAGATCAAACATATTTCTCCAAAGCTTACAGTCACATTTCAGTACTTTCTTTTTGTCCAATACAGTTTGCACTTTTATTACAAATGATGATATTAGCTATGTGTTTCTGGAGTAAGGGTATTATCTGTGGAAAATCAGGAGACCGGGTCACAGAGGATGAACATTTATGTCTTCGGTTCTCAGGTTCATGCTGCGGATGTGCGTTTAGGCTGAGCGACGTGCAAACCTACGGTGGCCGAGACCGGCCATTGCTGAAAATAAAAGTAACGCTGCAAACAGAAACAAACGCCGCTGCAAATAAAATAAACGCTTAGCAAATAAAATAAACGCTGCAAACAAAAAGAAACGCCGCGGCAAATAAAAGAAACGCTGCAAATATAAAGGATCCCCGCTGCGAACAAAATTTAAAAAAAAAACGCCGAAAATAAAAAAGCCACAACGGAGTTAATTACCGGGGACTATTTTTGCTGATGCACTGATGTTGCACAATAAAAATTACACGAAGCAACGTTGAACACTAACCTTTTCACTTATTTTCTCGTTCGTTGTTCTTCTTATTCCTCGCTCTTCTTATTTCTTCCTTTTCACTTACGTCCTCTTCATCTTCTTCTTCTCCTCTCACGTAAAAAACACTGGTGCATCAGCAAAACTAGTCCCCGGTAATTCACTTCCGTTGTGGCTTTTTTATTTGCATCATTTTTTTTATTTGCAGCGGCGTTTCTTTATATTTGCAGCGTTTCTTTTATTTGCAGCTGCGTTTGTTTTTATTTGCAGCGTTTATTTTATTTGCAAAGCGTTTATTTTATTTGCAGCGGCGTTTGTTTTTATTTGCAGCGTTTCTTTAATTTTCAGCAATGGCGGGTCTCGGCCACCGTACAAACCAGAGGGTTTTGCATGTTACTGAAGAGAGAAATGATACGTCTCCCTCAGGAGGGTGTCAGTTCAGTGCTCAAGTGTCCCGACTGCAGAGCAACCTCACAACCACAGCTCTGATATTTCTACTACCAGCTTCCACAGTGGGTTTGAAACACCTCTCATCCTTTCCGTAGCATCGAGTGTGATGTGATGCGTTTTAGACCATCTTAAGCATTTGGCCTCGGTCGAGTTCAGAGAAGTTGTTTTAAGCTCCCACAGAAACCTCCCAGATACCTTTCCTTTTTCAAGAACTCTTCCTGAGTTGAGTCTTTGTTCTTCAATTTGCAAACTATGTGCATCTAACTCAGAGTTTTATCTCCCAAGGAGCAAAGCGTGACCTTGTGGTTTTCAGGTGCTGTTTTGGATGCAGACAAACGACATTTTAAGCATGAATACCAACAATGCTGCTTCTTAAAGTCGCCGTTCTTTGAAAGTAAAATTCTGCTGCAAACCCAGTTTTGCAATGGCTATAAATGACCTCACTAACCGTCTCCAACTTGAGGGATTTCGTACAGTACTAAACAAAGCTTTTCAAAGAAATGTTAAAGCAATTAATTTATTTAAATTGGACTGTTGACTTGTTTAAAAATCCCCAAACTGTGATAATTTCCAAGCCTCACATGAAAGTGTGGCAGCTTCTCTGTGTGGTCCCAGCCATTTCAGCCTTACTTTGTTTGTAGAAACTAGTGTTTAATTGTATATTACTGTGATTTTGAAATGACAGAGTCTGTAAACCAACACATTGGTCACAACAACACGAGTGGGTTCAGCGTAAGTTGAGATGTGGTACTGTGTTAAGATATGTGATCCTTGTGGACTGCTAGACATAAACATGCCAAAAAAAAAAAAAAAAAAAAAAAGCCGCAATTTTATCTTTGAAATGGTCTACATCCAAACACAGGCTGCAGGGATCAGTGTGTCTCCAGGCTGAGGCGAGCACCGTGGGGTGAGAGACAGTCTGGCGAGAGCCCTGGTGACCGGGAGGCTCAACGTCTGACAACACAGCTACGGGTCAGTCTACACAGAGACAGACGGGGACGCCACGACCGGGGTCTGCTGCAGAAGACGTTAATGATCAGGGGACAAAGAAATGGGGCAGAGAAAACACAGTGGCTTCTTTTAGAGGCAGTAGTGTTTTGTTTTTTAGGGGGAGGGGGGGTGGGTCCGTCCAACTGAAATTCATCCTATTAAGTCATCACCCGACTTAGATATAACAAAACAGTTTTGCAGAAAAGGGCAGAAAAAGGAATTTACTTTGATGTTTAAGCCTGACGAGATGCTGGATAAAGAAATGAAAACATTTCCAGGTCTATGGAGCCAAATCAAGGCCAAAAGTTTTGCTAATTTGAAAATAAAATTTGAACCTGAAAATTCTTTTTTACAGTTTCAATTTTATTTTTTTCAGTATCAGATCTTTTTTTCAGTTTCAAATCTTTTTATTTCAGTTTCAAATCTTTTTTTCAGTTTCAAATCTTTTTTTTTTCAGTTTCACTTCTTTTTTTTTCCAGTTTCAAATTTTTTTTTCAGGTTCAGACTTTTGGCCCCGATCTGGCGTAGGGGGCGTGACATCATGAGTGACAGCATAAGAGAGAAGGCGGGGGACGTTCCTCAGTCATGTTGCCTTCAGGAAACGTAGGTTGCAGAAGTTATCAGTAGAAGTATGATTCAACACGGTATATACACCATATTCACGTGATTGGCAGTGGAAAAAACTGATATTAGTGACACATTTCTGTTTAAAAAGCTGTTTTAGACCGTACTTGGTAGTATGTGGAAGTGGGAAATGTCAACCTTTAAAGTGTGGCTGTTGAACTGTACAGTCTTGAAACTGAAAAAAAAGAAGTGAAACTGAAAAAAAAGACGTGAAACTGAAAAAAAAAAGATTTGAAACTGAAATAAAATGATTTGAAACTGAAAAAAAGAATTTTCAGGTTCAAATTTTATTTTCAAATTAGCAAAACTTTTGGCCTTGATTTGGCTCCATACAGGTCCCTTATAAACGTGTACTTGTTCTGTACATGTGAATTACAATTAAAACACATTTCAGTTGGCCCAATGCACCTTTGCAGCAAGGTTTACAAAGGACAAAAGCAGTCATGTGTTCTGCTGAAGGCTGGATTCATTCCCACAACTTCCAGCCTCCTGGCTCCACCTCCACCTCCACCTCCACCTCCACCGGCTGAGCCGCTGCACCAGAGAAATGTGCTCTAGATAAGTTCACATCTCATTTGGGAAATTCTAAGTTGGCCTCATCTTTTAGCTGTAAATTCAACACGGTAGTAACCGTGTGAGAAGCTGATAGTGGACTTCACTTGGCCTACCAGGTTTCCAGACCTCACACAGTACGTTTACATGCACACAACCATCTCCTTCCATCCTGTATCCAGAGTCTGTTCCAGGCTAGAGATGGCCGGTACGACCTGAGAGGCACTGCTAGATATAATAGAACCAAAACAAGGATAAATACTAAAGAAAGATGCATATCGGTTACAGGAGTTAAAATCTGGAACAGCCTAAATAATTAATTAAAAAACTGTAGTTCAATAAATACATTTAAATCGATGTATAAATCCAATATAATCGAAAGATACAGAACATTGGTGTGATACATAACTATATATATACATACACTGTTGTTGTAATAATAATATCTATAAACTAGGGATGGGCGGTATGGACTAAAACATTTATCACCATAATTTCTGGCATTTATCCCGATAATGATAAAAAAAATACCAGTACAAAAACATAATCAACGGGAATTTTCCTTCCTTCCTTCCTTCACCTATGTTGTGCGTGGATTTAACACAGAACCATAAATCAGCTTTACACAAAAACATCATCAACGGGAATTTATCGTTTTTACCGCGAGATGACAAATTCTTACCGTGGGGAGTTTTTTTGGCGGTTTATCGTGAACGGTAAAATATCGCCCATTCCTACTATAAACCAAAAAATTTAATGATTGGTCTTTGGTTTCCTTTTGTTTTCACTCTTCTAGAGATTGTTTCTGTTTCCTCTAAGCATTGATTATTTACTTTCTCTGTTAGTTGTTTTTCTGAGATCCGTCTTCTGTTTGTTTTATTTTTTACTCGTTTTTCTGTCATATTTATATTTGTCTTCCTTCTTGTTTTGCATGTGTGTTTCCTTTGCTGTTTTTTTTGTTGTTGTAGATAGTTTGTCCTTGTTGTATTAGTACAGTAGTAGTACTATGAAGTAAACAAAGTTGAAAAGGGTAGGCACAATAAGCTTAGGCTTCAGCCTACACCTTTTGGTCGGTTTATTCCTTACTTCTTTTTTTTATTATTTCTTTCCTACAAAAGGAAATGAAATGCTAAGTATTTATCAATGGAAACTGATCGACCAAATAAACTACTTCATCAAACTAACGGAAAGTCGAAATGTTGCCTTAATCTGGCCGATATTGAATTTTTAAAAGCGATGTTTACACCTTATCTACCGAACTGAAGCTGTTGAGATCGAGCTGTTAGTGCCAGATAATGCATCCAACTGGAGTTATTCTGGGATGTATACGCAACCCACGCTTAGCCGAGCTAGTGACGGCCCCGGGACTCCCCATTCTGGAAGTGACGACACCGCAATAGCCAGAATATCAACACAGTAGGAGAAGAAGATGAACAACAAAGAAGGAACCGGAAGAATCCCAAACGTGAAAACGCATGTGGCGCCACCTATGTTGTCTCCTCACGCATGTATACTTGGATTTCTCTGAAACTCCAGTTTAATCCTTAGCTAGATTGTTACCAATAGCTTGATTAAGATGTGCATGTAACCACGCTGAGTGTTGAAAGAAAACAAATGTAAAGTTGAAGAAAGCTCAAAGAGGTGCAGCATTTCATTTCCGCAGCAGTGAATTTGCACATGAAAGGGGGTTTCCTGAAAAGTAAAGTTTAAATCAGCATTACCAACTCTTATTTGAGCTCGAGGGGAAAGTGTTTTTGACTGTAGTGGTTCCTTGAACGACAAGTTTAAAATGCTCCATACATTGTGGAGACTTAATATGGAAAATATTGAGCATATTAGATATGTTCATTTCTGGTTTAAAAAATGTATGTTCCACAAAGTTACATAACTACGGAGCCCTTTTGACATTTGAAAAAAATAAAATAATGCTTGGCCACGCATTAATAACTCGTGGCCACGAGATAATCAATGCGTTGCCACGCATTATTTTTTTTTTTTTTTTTTCAAATGTCACCAGAGGGGCTCCGTACATAACACACTGATGAAATCACCAAAAAGTTCTTTAGAAAATTCTCTTTTGCATTCCAAGTATTGGTTTCGGTCTACGTTTTCACATCCTAAAACAACTTTTGCCATTTATCTGGCCTAGGAACGACCCCTATCTATCTTGGGCGGGGGGGACAATCAGCTGGATCAGATTCAAAGGTCTCTAGAATAAAGTCTGTTGCTCTGTGTAAAATAAAGTGTCTCCCCTCCAGTCCTCTCTTATGTTAAATATTGTACCTATGACATGTATTTGTTTTTACTGTAATTTGTTGCTTTTACTACTACGCCTTATGTTCCTTCTGGCAGGGGGACTGCCAATGGAAATTAGACTTTTGGCTACAATTGGGTGCATTTACATTTTTTTAATTTTCATTAATGTACATTGTCCCACTATAACAATAAATGCAAAAGAAAGAAAGAAAAAAAGAAAAGATACCAAAATCATAGCAATCATCTTATAAATATGCTGCACATTTTAGTGTTTAGAAGCATCTTTGAACTTGTGCACATTTAAAAATTGATGGAAGAAAATACATATAAAAAAAACAAAATCATGCTTGACAAAATCAAGAGTCAAGCATTTGTTTAACTACAGTTTGAGTTTATTGGTTCTAGCCATTTTACCTGTATTTGCCTCAGTCCTTAATGAACATTTCTTAATCATTTGAATTACATCATTCTGCATTTCCTGTGTTTTTAGGATTATGTGATCAAAAAGTTTTGTCCGGCTGCAAGCAGAAAAAGCAAAAGCAAGAGTTGCAGAGAAACTGCACTGTAGGTCGCCTCATTGTGTGTTGAAGCAAAGCCGAAGACACATTAACATTTATAAAACGCATGAGTCCCGACAGAAGAGAGAACAGGTAAGTTCCAGCTCAGTGTTGCCCAGCACGGAAACGAAAGCAGACAGAGGCCTTTCTGTCCGAGCTGTAAGGGAGGAAACACAGGCGTCACGCAGCGCCAGGTTGTCCTGACAGGCCGCTGGGCGCTTTGACCAATTAAAAGGTGAGACGAGAGGAAGAGCAGGATGTCAGGAGCCGAGCCGAGAGCTGCCTGGAACCCCCAAACACTGGGCTTACTGTAATATGTCTTCTACTGTTGGCCACGCTCACTTCAAACTATAACAACGTATGGACACACTTACTTAAATTCTGAGTAAGTTTATTTTTAAAAGTCCATCTTCTGGGGGAAACGTCATTCCACAGGGGTCAGCAACCCAAAATGTTGAAAGAGACATATTGGACCAAAAACACAAAAAACAAATATGTCTGGAGCCGCAAAAAATGAAAAGTTTCATATAAGCCTTAGAATGAAGACAACACATGCTGCATTTTTCTATATTAGTTAGAACTGGGGGAGATTTATTTTTTCATAATGCACCTCGAGAAAAAAGTCGAAATGTCGAGAAAAAAGTTGAAATGTTGAGAAAAAAGTTGAAATGTTGAGAAAAAAGTCTAAATTTCAAGAAAAAAGTCGGAATGTCAAGATTAATGTTGAAGTACAAATCTTGAGAAAAAAGTCAAAATGTTGAGAAAAAAATCGAAATGTCGAGAAAAAAGTCGAAATGTTGAGAAAAAGGTTGAAATGTCGAGATTAAAAAGGAAAGGAAAAAGGAAGAAAAAAAAAAGAAAAAAGGAAAAAAGAAAAAAGAAAAAAAGGAAAAAAAGAAAAAAAAAGAGAAGAGAAAAAAGGAAAAAAAGAAGAAAAAGAGGAAAAAAAAGAAAAAAAAAGGTCAAGCATTTTTGAAAAAAAGCCGCCCCCTGCACTAGGTGTTCACAAGTCTGAACAACGGTGGCCTACAGGAGAGGGTTGTGAGAGAAAGAAACATCTACAAGTGCAGACAGGGCCGTTGAGGAAGCGCTGATATTTGGTCGGAGCAGCTAAAAACAGCCTCTGTCTTTTAGGATCGCCAAGAAAAGGTGAAAGGGATGCAGAAAAGAGAGGATCAAAGGTGATGGGGGAAAGGAATCAAAGGCACGCTGACCTTCAGACAAGACACTTTTGGGCCATGTTTTGTTGAAAGTGTGATTTACTGCCTCGCAAATATGCTGAGCAATTTGTGGGTTTTGTTTGGTCAAGTTAACCGGACGGATCAGACCAGCCTCCGGCTCCCGAAATATCTTTACGGGGAAAACATGTTTTGCCCGTGTTTTGACGTGGAACGTCCCTGCCGTTTTTGAGCAGCTCGTCTTGAACTCGCTGACTGTGGACAGGGGCGCCCTGAGACATACCATGGGTGCATTAATCACTATTGGAGTTGTTTTTTTTTTGTGATCATTATCAAGGCTCAGACTATCACTGGACGTGAGGTGGTGGACGAGTGGGCCTTGAATTGTGCTGAAACCTGCCAGTGGTTGAACATTTAAGATGAATATCAAACACTTCATATTCTTTCATAGTACTGTCGCAAGAAACCCTGTGCAGTATAATGTATAAATGTATAAATAGTTATTTCGGTAACCCTTTCTTTTACAGTACAGTAATAACCAGGTAATACCATGGTAATTACACTGTAATTACCTAGTAGTACCTTGTATTTACAAGGTAATTACATGGTAACTACCGGTTAATTTACCCAGTAAGTACTAGGTAATTATTACGTATTTTCTTATACCATGTAATTGTGTATTTACCATGTAATAACATGGTAAATACCTGGTTGTTTAAACTAAACATTACTAGGTAATTACAAAGACATTAGATGGGAACTATGAGGGAAATTACAGGTATTTACTAGGTTAATATTGGTAACTACCAGTCAATTTACCATGTAGTTACTCTGAAATTACATTAATTATTTATAAGTAAGTACCAGGTAATTACTAAGTATTTTTCTGCAAACTACCAGGAAATTATAACCTATATTTGAGGTAGTTTCCATGTAATTACCTTGTAAATACAAGTTACTACTAGGTAATTACAGTGTACTTACCATGGTATTACCTGGTTATTACTGTACTGTAAAAGAAAGGGTTACCGTTATTTCTGCATACATTTAAAGCTAACTGTCCACAGATTGAGATCAAATATCCGACTGGGTGTGTTAGTACCTTTATTCCTTCATTTTCTACAACCCGTTCTATCCTACAGCGCTCCAGAGTCTATCCCAGCAAGG
This sequence comes from Cololabis saira, assembly GCF_033807715.1. Taxonomy (NCBI): domain Eukaryota; kingdom Metazoa; phylum Chordata; class Actinopteri; order Beloniformes; family Belonidae; genus Cololabis; species Cololabis saira. Next base: position 36,417,900 of record NC_084600.1, read on the forward strand.
GTTTGTTTATCTAATTTTGATTTATTACAAAAAAGTGTCAAAGATACCCGAACCTTTGCTTTCCGTACAGTTTGGTATCGTGGTAAAACAAAAACAAATGAAACTGTGCAGGTAGCAATGAACATTACGTAGAAGTGAGAATGTCTTTTTCAGTTCATGACAATTTCTGAATAAAATGTATTTAAAAAAGAGGTTTAACTTCTCTTATTTAGATTTCCATGTGTGTTATGTCTGCAAACAAGAATTAATAGTGTTTGTGTGTCATGGCATGACATCCGCTTCCATCACAAAACCCAAACTCTGTCAGCTGTTAAAACTGGAAATTGCTCTTTTTGGGACTTTTTCAAGAAATGGTGAAACTCCATCTGTAATTAATGTCATTTCCACATCATTTCACAAACTGCTGCGGTCTTTCTTTACTTTAAAAAAAAAAGATTTTGATCATAGCTTGAGTTAACTGGATCTATAATAGTACTAAAATGTTTCAGGACCCCTGAACATGTACAGGACTGTCTCAGAAAATTAGAATATTGTGATAAAAAAAAAAAAACAGTTTAAGATTGAGATTCCCAGAATATTCTAATATTTGCATAACAGAAAATAAAGGACTTTATTACAATATTCTAATTTTCTGAGACAGTCCTGTATTACGACGGAGTATTAGGGCCAAACTATGACAAAAAAAATGGGAAATTACGAGAATAAAGTCATAATATAATGAGAATAAAGTCGTAAAATTACGAGAATAAAGTCATAATATAATGAGAATAAAGTTGTAAAATTACGAGAATAAAGTCGTAATAGAATAAAGTCGTATTATGAGAATAAAGTCGTTATATTATGAGATTAAAGTCGTAATATTACGAGAAAAAAGTCGTAAAATTCCGAGAATAAAGTCGTAACATTATGAGAATAAAGTCGTAATATTATGAGAATATAATTTATGAAAACTCTTTTCCCTGTGTAAAAATGAGGAATATTGAGCATTTTGTGAAGTTATATTTATATAATTATAATATATATAATATTATGACTTTATTCTCGTAATATTACGACTTTATTCTCAAAATATTATGACTTTATTCTCGTAATTTTTACGACTTTATTCTCGTAATTTCCTTTTTTTTGGTCTTAGTTTGGCCCTAATACTCCGTCGTACTGTATAGATACATGGCAGTGAAGTGGATTTCCCTGTGGGGAGACCAATGTGTGAATTTTTTTTTCTAAAAAAGGAAGAAAAAACATCTTAAAAGATACAAAAGACATTTAATATGGAGGCTGGTTCTCTTGAAACATTGAGGTACTGTGGAGACGGGCAGGTCCAGCAATAATGTGTGTTGGGAGGTTCTTTTTCTTTCTCTTGACGGAGGTCATTTTTTGATGAGGCCAGATGAGACCTTCAGCCACATTCCTCGTCAGTCTCCTGGGCTGCCACTCACCACATTACTGCCTGATGTCCAAATAAACAAGGCTCTGCATGAGGCCCTCCTGAGTTGTGCCAAACCAGTCTGGACAGACCGCCCACCTCCGACCGTCCCAAAATACAGGCTGTCCATTTTTAACTCCAGTTACAAGAATCCTTCTCAGACAAAAACAAAGTGCGTCCATGTTGTGGTACGAGCAGCAGCTGTTTGCTCTGATATCCAGACTGCGATATGTCACTGGATATAATCATATGTCCTCCTTGAGTACAAATATACACACCAAACCAGTGCTCACAGGATTGTGGCTAGAGGGGTTAAGGTTTTTTTTGCTTTCACTATTTTACTATCTTTCTTAAAACAAGAACAACTGCAGGAGGAACCAACACATTCTTTGGCTCTAAGCTGAGCTAAGGTGACTAGCCTGTCAGGCTAACATAAAACTTCATTGGATTAACCATCTATGGCATTACTTAGGCTTATACGTTTTCTGAAGAGTGGTTTTGTAACATCATTTTGCACCTACTCTGCAGGGCCTTTACGCATATTGCCCGGCAACCTAAGCCTAGTCCCAATACTCCTACTACCCTTACTTTTCAGCACTACCCCTAAATTTTGCGCATTCCCGTGAGGGTAGTGGTGTCCCAATTCCTCTTTTCATCTAGGGGGAGTGCGGAAAATGAGGGCTAGTGGATATGAATCTAGCCCTACAGAGCGAGGGTTTTCAGATGCACACTAGCTGACTGAGGGCTAGAAAAATTTCCCAGAATGCTTTTCGTCGTCATTTGCAGACCGAATAAAACAAAAAAAAAACATGGCGGACATTTCTTATTTTTTAGTGAATAAAATCAATATTTTGAGTTAGTTTCTGCATAAAAATGAGTTTTGATTACATTTGTAGTGAGAACTTTCATAATATTCACTCAGTTGATGTACATAATCACTCGTTTGCCCGTTTTTCGCGACGATCTCACCAGAATAAAGGCTGATTTATGGTTCTGCGTTACACCAACGCAGAGCCTACGGCGTAGGTTATGCGCCATAGGCTCTGCTGCGATTTAACGCAAAATCATAAATCAGCTCCCGAGCCGGCAGGCTGTTCTCATCCCGAAAACATCTGCGAAAATTTCTTAACAGGCGTTATTTGGATAAACTGAGCCCAGGTTGGGGATCTTAACGGTTACTTTTACGCCTGAAAAAATATTAAAACTTAATAAAGTGGCATATTAACAGCGCTACAGCGGAAATAAGCTTCCAGCCTGCTTCCTCTGGGCTTCCTGATATGGTGTGACGTATGTGCAAACGTAACTACGCAGTCGCTTACGTACCCGAACGTAAACCACGCAAGTGGTGTCCCAATCCCTAGGGAAGATTACAAGGGCCCTAAAGTTTGTGGCTTCATTTTTAGGGCTAGTGGTAGAAAGTAGGGGGTGTATTGGGATTGGCCCCTAATGTCAGTCAGAGTTAGCCGTGGCTACCAGCTCCTTCAACAAAGCCGTACTGGAGCAGCTGCCGGCCGAACGGGTCCGGCAGGATCTCAAATGTTGTGTCGGTGGCCAAATCAGAAACGGCCGCTGCACTGAGTTAATACGGGAGGTCTGTTTCGCTGAGCTTGGTAACATGATGGTGGCTGATGAGGAAGTATGATAGCTAACCACTGGCTAAGCTGGCTGATGTTTAAAAACCTTTCCTATCGGCAGGTCCCCTCGGCACACAGACATATACATCTGCTCGTTCACCTGCATGCTCGCTCCGCAGTTTTAGGGGCCAGATAATCGTGGTAGCCTAGCCTAGCTTTGATTGGGTCCCGGGACCTGGGATAGTTGCTGCTCGTGTCTCTGCCTGTTCCCGTGTCTGTTTGTTTCTTCTCTTGCAGAATTCCAGTGCTTGTCGTTCGCTTCCATGCGTTTTTTCGCGTCTTGGACTAGCAGCGGATGTCACCCCCCCCCCAACCCCCCCAAAAAAATAAAAATAAATAAAAGCCTTTCCCATTAATTACACATAAATATGTTGCTTCATACTGTAAACATTTACCTGATATGATACAATTCTATGAAGACAAAAAACATTCTTTGAACAAGACTGTGAACATGTTCATTTTTACATGGGTGTCAAGGAATATTAAATGTGAATATTGAATCCACATCGACCAAAGTCCAGAAGTTAGATTGTTTGTGTGGAAAAGGCTCCAGCAGAACCCAGTGACCCTGAAGAAAGAACAAGCAGGTATAGCTAAAGGACGGATGGATGGATGGATGAAACGGGGATTATTATAAATGTTACAGGAACAAATTACAGGGATTTGAATCTCTGACCAAGTGAGCTTCTCATTCACAAGATGTTTTACTGGATCTGAAAAACGGAGGTCATGTTAAGAATGTGGTCGTGTTTTGAGGTGGAAAAGGAAACAAAGAACTGCTCATTGTTCTGTTTTTAATTTCAAACATTTGAGGCCGCTTACTGCCGCGGCTGCAGAACAATGAGAACTGGACACGCTGCAGTCTGTGGATGCTGCTGACTTTGTCTTTCAGTCCAGCGTCGGCCCCATGCAAAGCATCCTCCCTCACGGTGGCACCTCCCTGCGGTCTATTCAAAGTTTGAATTTCAAATCTAAAGACTGAATTTTACATTTTAAACAAATTGGTATTTACATGAAACCAGACATAAGAAGACGCAGACACAATAAAAGTGGGAGGTAAAAGCTTAATGTTCCGTGTTTCTAATCAGATTCAGACTTTGGTCAAGTATTAAATTGACTACAAATGCAATAAATGTCTGATAAATGTATTTAATACTTTTTCTTTTTTTAAAGATATTGTTCTGCAAAGAATACATTTATTATCAGCTAATTATGTTTGCAATATAAGCTGAGCATTCAATGAAATATCAGCAATTTTTTAAAGGTGTTAAATAGTTTTTTAAACTGCTGCCAAAAAGTTAAGCTATTTCTTTATGTTTGTGAAGATCTCTTTTTACATTCTGATTTAAATATTTAATTATTTGAGGTGGATTTTGCGTGTTTTTGTGTCATTTGTTTCTCGTAATGTTTTCATTTAGTTTTGACGTTGATGAGAATATTTATAGCATGTAGGACAGATTCGTCATGCCTGTCAAATTAAATTGACATGTAACCTTTTAAAAGAGAAAGTACCAAGAGGCCAGGCGGTTACCGGAGGCCACCGAGTGTGTGTCTGCATGAGAGAGTGGATCTCTGTGACAGAGATGTCAAGCCGTCAAAGCATCGGGTCCACAGCTGACCTCAGGAGATGGAACCAGACAAAGCCGTGGTGCGATGGCTGGAACGAGGGGACAGAGGTCTAAAGGCCCGTGAGTGGAGCTGTTTTTGTCACCACTGTCTAAAGAAGCCTTTTCTTGAAGGTACAATTACTGACTTTTGTTGATCTGCCTTTTTGCTGATAATGAATCTTAAAGCTAAACCAGGGTACTTTGCAGAAATCTGGAAAATGTTCTCCTGTTTGAGGATAAATATCAGTTTGATTTCAAGAGAATCAAGATTTAAGAAATTATGCTGCTCTGAGACTGCATGTTTCAATGCGGCACAACTTATGCTATGATACCACACTGGCCCTAGCTAATCACTTTTCTCTGCCTATGCCCAGAACTAATGCATTGAAAAAACAAGGTGTCCAATTTTAAAAGGAGACTGAAGCAGGCTGTGGTTCAGAAGGAAGTTATGATCGGTCCTAGGTATATATTGTGATTATTTTGCAAATTGTAAGTATATTATAAATGTAATAGTAAATATATTCTAAATTACTGTAGGCTATGAGTATATATAGTATAGTAATATAAGTATATTATAAATTATAAAGTTGTTGCAAACTATTTTGTTCATAAGTGGATACAGATCTGGTGATAGGAGCAAATATTGTTACTTAAGATGTGGATGTTTTTGGTTGGTTATTTAATCTTTTATTTTTGTTTTAATTTATTATTTTAGGAATTCTAGTGAACGTTTTCACCCTTTTTGAGTTGTGATTATTGTAATCTTTTGTATGTCTTTGTGTGGACCCCAGGAAGAATAGTCTTCACATGGTGAAGACTAATGGGGATCCTTATTAAATAAACAAATACACTTATCTTTTGTCATTTTTAGCTATATGCACAGAGCTTAAGTCGGTTTCTCTGCAGTTTTCTCCTTCACCATTACTTTCTTGAGTGCTTGCCTGTAGCTCTGGACATCCATAACTGGGCTAGCTTTAATTGTCGTAACAGGAGTTCAAAGTTACAGTGGCTGCATCTCGTGGATGGTGGACGTCAAGAACTAGTTGATGATTCCTAAAAGAAAGTAATTATCCCTCCCCTGGTAAAACTGTATTACAATAAAACAAATCTGAAACTGGTTTTAGTGCAGAACTATGCTGCTTTGAGGTGAGTAGATTCACTCATTTGTATTCATTTTGAAAGTGTGAAAGAGAAACTGAACCAAAAACGGTTGTTTTCATCCCGAGAGACACTTGTGTGTTTTTACTGCAGCCCACCACAACGACGATATATCTTGCCAGGATTTGTTTTATAGTTGCATAGTTACAGACAGTTATGTTTGTGTCTTTTGAAGAGAGGGTGGGGCAGTTATGAGTGTGTGTTTTAACACAAGCCATGACATTTTCTTTACCCTAAACAAGTAAGTCATCATGCCCGATCACATCATTCTTAGCTCCTAAACAAAACCCAAGACTCACTGAAACTCAAATGGCAACCGAAAACAAAAAAGAAGATTTTAAGTAGCATATGTGTAAAAACCAGGAGAGTCTCTAGTATGATAGTCTCAAAGTGTTCAACCACCAAATTAACCTCCAAATGCAAACTATTTCACATCTTAAAAGTAAAAACTCTTCATGATCAAGCCAGAGACTGGATTCTTTTATGCAGCTATGTTTGTGTTTAAAAGCAGAAAAATTGAGTTTGAGTCATTGTTCAAAATATTCATTCAAAATACTGTGACCCAACGAACCCACTCTTCATTAAACTAAATACCTTAAAATTTGTAGATCTAATTTGTTGAGCTAAGGACTTCTCTTATAATGTATAAGGCACACAACAACCTACTTCCTTACTGCATTCAGGAAATGTTTTCACCCAGAGAAAGTCGGTATGAACTCAGGGGAACTTGTATGTTTAAAAAAATAAAGGTAGAAGTAGATGTGTTTCTGTTAAAGGGGTAAACTTGTGGAATAGTCTCTGTGATGAGCTAAAAATGTGTAGTTCTATCCGCAAATTCAAAAAAATGTTGAAACTTAGGGCAATGGATAAATATAAACTATGACCAAGAGCAGCTTCTCCTGTAAATCCTCTATATGACATGCTTTTGTTGTAATTGATCTCTGTAATACATTTTATTTTGATTTGTTGTGATGTGATGTATTGTAAAAAAGGGTAGGCATTATATAAGCTACGGTTTCAGTCTACACCTTTTTTGATTCATTTATTTATATATCCAGCTTTACTGTGGTGCATGTTTTGATTGACTAATGGACCAAAATAAAACTAGCTAACTAACTAATTGTCTGAAGTATATAGAGATATATCTGTAAAACATGTCTCCTTGGAGTCTCCATCGGTGTTTTTGTCCTTACCACCGTCCGGTGATTCCAGCGTCCAGTCCTGATTGGTCCAGTCCGTCTGCTGCCAGCGCACGGCGGGAGAGGCATTATGAACCAGTGGGGGTGTCATTCACAGCTCTCAAAGGAGAAAAGAGGGGGAGCTGATTTAGCATTAGGTCATCTCCACCCCTCCTTCTCTGTGTCTGCGGCTTTGACAGCTCCCGTCATACGGGGGACCTGCCGGGCAGATTGACAACTCAATGAGGCGACCAGCATCGGGCCTTTACAAGCACCATTTCACGGCCTCAGTCTCTATATGGCAAACCCTTGACACCACCCGATACACCCTCAGCCACCACCCCCAGATTCACTTTTTTGTCCTGTTTTTTTCTTTTTCCACAAGCCTTCCCTGTCTTATTACTGTCCTTGAGTTGAGCGTCCTGAGATTTTGCAGTTATTCTCTCTTAATTAAACAAACTAAACTAGTAAACTAGTAAAATCATATTGTTTGGAAGAATGTTGGTTGCCCCTCTTTTACTCTCTGGCTAAACAATTTAACTTCAGCACTTGCTCTGGAGAAATTGACCTATATTATCAGAAAGAAAGCTTCTGAATTTTATGGAATTTGGAAAATGTTTTTGGACCTTTTGAGGGTTGGTGACATAGAGGGGACAGTGGAAAAATAGGACAATGGAATAACACCTCATTGGGTCTCAGGAAAGTGTGAAGTTACAGACATTTGACATTTTTGGTGTTGCTGTTTAATTATTATTATTTCTATTAATTTTTTATTTGTTATTTTCTTTCTTTATTAGTATTATTATTAATGTAGAACATTTTGTCTGGCTACATAAATGTATCTTTAACATCTCCTGGGTACAATCACATCAGACAGTACTCTGTTTATTATTATTATTTTTTTTTTTTTTTTTTTTCCCACTTCTGAATTAATTAATTATTAATATGTGGTACAATTGTGTACGAATTTATTTATTTTAAATACTGCCAACTGTTTTGTTGTTATAAGTGTTGTTGAATGTTACTATATTACAAAAATCAATAAATATATGTTTAAAAAAAATAAAAAATAAAAAAAAATAAAAAAAATAAATAAATAAAAAATCATATTGTTTGCTTCCACTTAGTGATTTAATGGTGAAATAAATCAGTTTGTCAATATGTTCAGTGGACAGAATGATAATTTATTCAGATTTTCTGGAAATCCAGTTAGTCAGTGGACGTCCATCCAACCGCACCAGAAGATGGGGAGTCATAAAAAGATGAATTGAAAGAAAATCAGAGAGGTGGACGGAAGCAAAGAAGCAGGCTGATAGGAAAACATGTAATGTTGGAAAGGATAAAGAAAGGAGGGAAAGTGGGAGGTGGAGGCGGGTGGGGATACCGTTACGCTTTGCTGCCTCTCAATTGAAGTCTGTACATCAGCCACAAAACCTGGCTCGCTCCGTATACCTCCAGTTTGCATGTGAAAGGGCGGCTCCATTGTCCGGGCCTAACTGCACATTTAACCTGTCTGCTGTGAAAGAAAGAGGAGATTTTGTTGCCCGTCCCTCCCCTCGCACCCTCTCTCGTCTTAACAAACTAATTAGCTGGACGTTTGGTCTACAAAGACGACTTCTTTAAACTTGTGCTTAATGGTGAATAATCGGCTTCTTGGATGTTTAATTTTCAGCCGGAGGGGAGAAAAAAGACGAACTTGTCCAGCTTTTTGTCTCATTTGTCTTATCTCAACATTTACCGGATCTCCAGTCATTTGTCCAAAAAGGATGCACGTCACCAATAGACATCAGAATCAAAATAGACCATCAGAATTTGGCATACTGTCGGGTCAAATATCTGTCTCGACATCCTTTTTTTTCCAGCTCCACATAAAAAGCAACATGTAAAATTAACATACTGCCGTTTTTACAAGATTTTACAGTTACTTTGATATTATTGTGATTACTTAGGCTGGCAGAGGTTTGCACAGTCTCTTTCTAGTAATTCATATATAGTGTATTGTAATTTGACTATAGAAACAATCATAAAACCAGAACACACAATTAACACTGATTCACTTTAAAATCTACCATAAAAGTGGACGAGTTTCAAATCTGAAAATTAAGCTCACGTGTTGTGACCCTGCACTGCCTCTGATGGCCAGCAGGGAGCCACTAATAGAATAAAGAATGATTTTAGTGCATTTTTGATGTCAGAGAAAAATTTAAAAAAAAATGCAGTTGCAGCACAAGAAAAACTCAAAATGTCAAAACACACATTTTTCTTTCTCTTTTCCCCTCCATGGCACTCCATACAATTATTAAAGTAGTTTTTGTTGGAAGAACATGCACGTCATGTGTCCAACACATTTCATCTGTTTAGCTGACCAGGCAGGACAGTCAGCCAGTAATACAGGAAAAAGGACATTTTTATATACCACAATTGTGTTTTTTTCCTAAACAAGCTATTATTATCTATTGTAAACTTAACCCTGTAATTTTTAAAGCATCAGTGGTTTGGATGACTGTTGAAATGATTTCTAATAAGATGATTGTAGTGCTACCATGCACTCTTTTCAGCCTCTACATACTGACTGATTCATGTAAAATGTGATGCAACTGTCTTGTGTATTCCATTAAATGTGATTAAAAATGCATTCTTCTGTGTAATTGTATCGCTCTTTCTTCGCACAAAAGAACAGCAAACATCGTGATAATGAACATGTTTCAATACTGTTTTATATTAAGACTTTATTACAATTTGTTATGATGCTGCATTGGGACTTGGCATTTATATTTGTGCTACACACATCAGATCTGACACAGCTGAGAGCAGGAAACAACTGCCAAATCCTGGAGGCATTTAGATAAAATACCAGAAGGCAAGGCGAGTTCATTGGTAGAGCACATTTCATGTACAAGACAATTCAAAGTGCTTTACATAAAAAGATATTAAAAAATGCCTTAAAGAGTTTAAAAGCAGACATTTTAGTTAAAAGACAAAAACAAATGAGATGCAAGAAATAAATGTTGCAGTGCAATGTGGGAGATTACTGAAATGCAGCAGTAAATAAAAAGGTTTTCAACATTGACTTAAAGCAACTGAGAGTTTCAGCAGCCCTGATGCATTCTGGGAGTTTGTTCCACAGGTGAGCAGCATAAGAGCTGAAAGCTGCCTCACTGTGTTTGGTTCTAACTCTGGGTACAGAAAGTAGGCGTGACCCTGACGACCTGAGGGTTCTGGTTGGTTCATCATGGACCAGGAGATCAGAGATGTATTTTGGTCTGAGACCATTTAGAGATTTATTAACCAGCAGCAGGATTTTAACATCTATTCTGTGACACACAGAAAGCCTGTGTAAAGATCTGGAGTTATATGGTCCACTCTCCTGGTCTTAGTGAGGACCAGAGGTGTCAAAAGTATTCACATTCATTACTCAGGTAGAAGTATAGATACTAGAGATTAAAAATACTCCTGTAGAAGTTGAAGTATCAACTCAAGTTTTTTACTCAAGTAAAAGTATAAAAGTGGTTTCAAAACTACTTAAAGTATAAAAGTAAAAGTAATGTAAGGGGGAAAAAAGCCATTAAGGACAAAAGCCATTGAAAATGAATGCATCTTAGTATAATGCAAATATATTAAAGAAGCATATATGTGTACTATTGAGCATTAACATGTGTTTCAGAGAGCAGGAGATATGATGACTAGTTCCCTATAAGTATTGTAATGGTGCAAAAAGTCAAACTTCAGAGGCATGTTATCATTTATCCTAACCTTTATTGGAATGTACATCCAAGTTTAGTTGCAGGAATCTGAGGGAACGGATGTAAGAACAAAACTGGACAAGAACATCTGAAACAACCACAACCAAATTCACTCTATCCGGATGGAGCAATTTAACTGGATAGTTTTTTTTTTAAAGGCCGAAATGAAATAGAGTAACAAGGCTGTTTTTAAAATGTAAGGAGTAAAAAGTACAGATAATTGCTTGAAAATGTAAGGAGTAAAAGTAAAAAGTCGTCTGAAAAATAATTACTCCAGTGAAGTATAGATAACCAAAATTTCTACTTAAGTAAGGTAACAAAGTATTTGTACTTCGTTACTTGACACCTCTGGTGAGGACTCTGGTCTCCTGGTCTTAGTGAGGACTCGAGCAGCAGCGTTCTGGACTAACTGCAGCTGTTTGATGGATTTTTTTATGTACATCCGTGAGAACAGCGTTACAGTAATCCAGTCTACTGAAGATAAAAGCGTGAACAAGTTTTTCTAAATCCTGCTGAGACATCAGTCCTTTAATCACCAATATGTCCTAGGTGATAATAGACTGACTTCACTACTGTCTTAAAGTGGGAGTTAGTTTCAGGTCTGAGTGCAGAACCACTGAGAAGAAACTTCATTCTTAGAAAGGCAGTGCAAAAGAAGGGAATTAACAAATAAGAACAAAAAAAACAAACTATTTTGGCTGGTAAAAACAATTATCAGGACCTGGCAGTGTGCAACGGAAACTCGGCTGTTTCTGCAGCGGTAAAGGACAGTGAGGCCCAAAGGCAGTGAGAGATGGCAACCAAAATGCACCTCATGACGAGTGAAATGATAAGGTCCAAACAGAAAAAAACAACCAAAGCTTTATAAACTACCGACTATTACCATCTTTTTTTATAGAGTTTGTGTTTTTCACAAAAAGTATCTTTAGAATTTTTTAGCCTCAGTTTCCTATCGGAGTAAAAAAACAAACAGCTTCATTCAGGGATTTATAGCCATTAAAGAGAGAAGCAGTTTTACATGATCTGTTTCAACAGTGATAGTTTTTATCCTTGTAAAAACTAAATAATCAAACTCAGTGTGCAGAACTGCTGCTCCTGCAGACGAGAGGTCATTCTAGGTTGAATCTCTGTAAGTGGTTACAGACTTGATTGTTGAAATGTCATACGTGTGAGTCATGAATGGAGAAGCTGCTGCTCCCCTGACGCTCCATCGTGAAAACGGCTTCCAACGGAGTGGAGTCTTTGAGAGAAGACGCCGTCCCTCTACCTGCGAAGCCATCAAGCAGCTAACGGGGGTTTAGTTTGTGTCACCAGTTTGAGCCGAACCACAGCAAGAGGTCCTGCCGACACAATGTCCAGGACCCCGGCCCGGCGTCTCTGAAGCGCAGTGGAGGGGCCGGCTGTAAGAGCCGCTCGGTCGGGGGGCTCAGACCGGAGCGGGTCCAAAGGCCCGGTGCTAGCAGGCTCTAACAGGAGCAGCTGCACCAGCCCCTCAATGCCTGGCTCATTCTTCTAATTACACTTTTAGCAAAGACAAGATTAGCTTCCACTTCCCAGCACTAAGGAGCAGAGGTGTCAAAAGTATTCACATTCATTACTCAGGTAGAAGTATAGATACTAGAGTTTAAAAATACTCCTGTAGAAGTTGAAGTATCAACTCAAGTTTTTTACTCAAGTAAAAGTATAAAAGTACTGGTTTCAAAACTACTTAAAGTATAAAAGTAAAAGTAATGTAAGGGGGAAAAAAGCCATTAAGGACAAAAGCCATTGAAAATGAACGTATCTTAGTATAATGCAAATATATTAAAGAACCATATATGTGTACTATTGAGCATTAACATGTGTTTCAGAGAGCAGGAGATATGATGACTAGTTGCCTATAAGTATTGTGGTGCAAAAAGTCAAACTTCAGAGGCATGTTATCATTTATCCTAACCTTTACTGGAATGTACATCCAAGTTTAGTTGCAGGAATCTGAGGGAACGGATGTAAGAACAAAACTGGACAAGAACATCTGAAACAACCACAACCAAATTCACTCTATCCGGATGGAGCAATTTAACTGGATAGTTTTTTTTTTTAAAGGCTGAAATGAAATAGAGTAACGAGGCTGTTTTTTAAAATGTAAGGAGTAAAAAGTACAGATAATTGCGTGAAAATGTAAGGAGTAAAAGTAAAAAGTCGTCTGAAAAATAATTACTCCAGTGAAGTATAGATGACCAAAATTTCTACTTAAGTAAGGTAACAAAGTATTTGTACTTCGTTACTTGACACTTCTGCTAAGGAGTGGACGGGAGTTTAAACGCTACACTTCTGCACTTCATAACGTCTTCAGATTCTGTCGTAAATTATGCATTTTATTTCAGAGAAGCAGAGTTGGGTAGTAACGAGTTACATTTACTCCGTTACATTTACTTGAGTAAGTTTTGGGAAATGTTGTACTTTTAGGAGTAGTTTTGAATCACTATACTTTTTACTTTTATTTGAGTAGATTTGTGAAGAAGAAACTGTTACTCTTACTCCGCTACATTAGGCTACGTTGAGCTGTTAAAGCTGTTGAGCTGTTGTTACGTTGAGCGTCAATCTCATGACATCACTGGGTGATTCTTTGGGAAAAATGTTTGTTTTTGCATGTTTTGTCACATAAACACAGACTCAAACACACACAGAGTTTCTATGAGTTCATGGGCTTGTTCTAGATTGCCTGGTTAAAAAAGAAAAGTACAAAGGCTTGAAATGTTGTGCCACTTGTGCTTAATTTATTTTTTTATTCTATTATTTTATTTATTTTATTATTTATTAAAGTACTTAAATTTACTTTAAGATTATTTTAATTTAAGCTATTTTTATTTTTTATTAATTTTAATTTATTTTATTATTTTATTGATTTAATTTGCCTGAAGATGATTATTTTGTACTTTTGTCTGTTTGAATGATTGTGTTAAAAAAATAAATCAGACGTTACTCAACAGTTCCTTTTTTCACCAAGTACTTTTTTACTTTTACTCAAGTAATTATTTGGATGACTACTTTTTACTTCTACTTGAGTCATATTATTCTGAAGTAACAGTACTTTTACTTGAGTACAAGTTTTGGCTCCTCTACCCACCTCTACAGAGAAGCAAACATTTCCATTTGTTGTACTTGGTCATTGTAGAACATGAAAATAGGCCAGTGTCTTTTACTTTTTTAGCTCTAATTATTTTGATTATATAAACATTTACTCGGCTGGAGCTCCCTCCCTGGTTACCAGCGCTATGAATGTGTCGTGAGTGGGAATCCTGCTTGAGAGGGCAGGTGCAGCTTTAAATGACTTGTTGACATTTTTTTTTTTTTTTTTTTGCGATGTGCAGAAGGTGGCAGGTTGCAATCCTACAACCCACATCTCATATACATAATCCAACAGGCAGGCAGGCCCCTACACTTGTTGAAAAGGGGGAGACTCTCCCTTCCTCTGGGGGCTGAAAGAGAGCCCTCGCCACCCGGCCACCGGGGGCCCGTGGGTGCAGTGAGAAAATGAAGACCTCTGCACCCCTCTAAATCCCCTGGAATTTCTCATTAAGCATAGGTCCCGGTCTGCTGAGGGCCCTCTGGGCCCTCACCCACCCCCTGTGAGGGGTCTTCCTCTCTGGCAGGGAGAATGGGGCTCTCCACTCCACTTTGTGCTGGCTGTCGGCAACCAGGGCCTGTTATTCACCTTTCTCTTTCTCAACAGCACAAGAGCTTTCTCCCAATCAGGCTTTCAAAGCCCTCAGGACTTCCTCTTCTTTTCACTCAGTTTTTTACATAAGTGTGTGTGTGGGTGTGTGTGTGTGTGTGAATATGTGTGTGTGGCATCCCAAAAGAGAGAAAGGCATAATTGAATTTGACATTTTTTAATGGTCTCCTGAGATATTTTTGTCCGGAGGCACCAAAGCAGGAATGAAGCGGACTCTGATTTCAAAGATTTTCTTTCACACGTTCATGAGTACAAGTAGGATTAATGAGGATTATGTATATGAGGAGAGGTAATGAGTTTTGATGAGAGTAGAGAGGATATTTAGTGTAAGATTTCAAAACATCAGTGAGGAAGGATTTGGCAGCATCAGCTCATGACTTCTTTCTTTTTCTTTCTTCCACATTGTTCCCCAGGCTCACTTCATTTTTTTTTTTTTTAAACATCATTTCGGTATTACAAAGCAAATGACTGGAATGACGCAACGTGGTTTCCAGTAATTAAGACACTCAAGCAGATTGAAGACACACGCTACCATGTTTGCATGTGTGTTTGTTTAAAAGGGGGGGGGGGGGGGGCATGGTATTCTCCACAAAAAGCAGAAATATGTTTGTGTTACCTGCCAATAATCAGCTTCAAAACACTTAACTAGGGAGACATTTAAAAAAAAAAATCTAGATATTCTTAACAAATTCAAAAATCTACAGGAAAACAGTACAAAAAGGGAGTGAAAACTGCAACAGCAAGAGCAGATAAAAGGAAAGAAATAAAAAAATGCGTCACAGCCATACCTTCATACATGCAGCCTATCAGAGGTGTCAAGTAACGAAGTACAAATACTTTGTTACCTTACTTAAGTAGAAATTTTGGTTATCTTCACTGGAGTAACTATTTTTCAGACGACTTTTTACTTTTACTCCTTACATTTTCACGCAATTATCTGTACTTTTTACTCCTTACATTTTAAAAACAACCTTGTTACTCTATTTCATTTCGGCCTTTAAAAAAAAACTATCCAGTTAAATTGCTCCATCCGGATAGAGTGAATTTGGTTGTGGTTGTTTCAGATGTTCTTGTCCAGTTTTGTTCTTACATCCGTTCCCTCAGATTCCTGCAACTAAACTTGGATGTACATTCCAATAAAGGTTAGGATAATGATAACATGCCTCTGAAGTTTGACTTTTTGCACCATTACAATACTTATAGGCAACTAGTCATCATATCTCCTGCTCTCTGAAACACATGTTAATGCTCAATAGTACACATATATGGTTCTTTAATATATTTGCATTATACTAAGATACATTCATTTTCAATGGCTTTTGTCCTTAATGCCTTTTTTCCCCCTTACATTACTTTTACTTTTATACTTTAAGTAGTTTTGAAACCAGTACTTTTATACTTTTAGTTGAGTAAAAAACTTGAGTTGATACTTCAACTTCTACAGGAGTATTTTTAAACTCTAGTATCTATAATTCTACCCGAGTAATGAATGTGAATAATTTTGACATCTCTGCAGCCGATTGATTAATGAAGGGGATTAAGTCTATGCAACATGAAAAGATATTCTCACTGCAACTATAACGCCAAAGCAGAGACTTAAATCTTGCATCCACTACACTTGGAAATGATTTCATCCATTATTCACTTTCATTCATCCTTTTGTTTTGCTGTTTTCAATTGAATTATGGTCATTTGTATTCTTTCTACAATTTTGGTTGAAAAGGAATAAAAGCATCATGTTTTTGATTAAATGCGTTGTGCAATATTGGTCACAAGTTCACCAGTTTTTGTGTGTATGCACGTGTGTGCAAACACACCAAATATGACAGCAGTGAGCGACTCCTCTGGGTCCTGCAGATCATCTGTCGGCTGTGGGTGTCTGCGGGTCCGTTGGGAAGTGTTGGAACGACCTGGCGGGACTCATCGCCTCCACTCTGTCAGCATGTCCAGCAGGAGGGGAGCTCTGTACGGTTCCCTCGACCCCCGGGGACGGTGGACATCCAGGGTGTTCTTCAGAGTTTAACAGATGATTCGATGGTGACTCAGCTCCAGATGCTGAGATTATGGCCGTTTATGTCCCTGAAGAAATGTGTTTCCTCCGGTCTTGTGTCCTCATTTGTCCTAAGAATATTTCTAACACATACAGAGGCCGGAGGCGTCCTTGCTTTATCAGTTTTTCTCTTGGGAATGCATGTGCAGTCAGATCTGCCTTGGATCGCCGGGATGGACGTGGAGGGAGCGAGAGTTGTCCTGCACAGACCGGGAAAGCTGACAGCTGGGTTCAGCGGGGGTAAGAGGTCATGGATTGGCAGCAGTGGGGGAGTGAAGTGGAATCTAAAACAACAGTAATGCACACACACAAGGACACTTCCGGGAGAGGAATCGGGCTTGGACCCCTCTCTCTTTCTCTCACTCTTTCTTTTCTGGCAACAGTTGACTTAAACTTTGTTCATGTCAGCTTCGCTTCAATGTTCGTTCGTAGTGACGTAGATGTTACACAGGTGCATTGTGTGGACATTAAACACCAGAGGTGTCAAGTAACGAAGTACAAATACTTTGTTACCTTACTTAAGTAGAAATTTTGGTTATCTATACTTCACTTGAGTAATTATTTTTCAGACGACTTTTTACTTTTACTCCTTACATTTTCACGCAATTATCAGTACTTTTTACTCCTTACATTTTAAAAACAGCCTCGTTACTCTATTTCATTTCGGCCTTTAAAAAAAAACTATCCAGTTAAATTGCTCCATCCGGATAGAGTGAATTTGGTTGTGGTTGTTTCAGATGTTCTTGTCCAGTTTTGTTCTTACATCCGTTCCCTCAGATTCCTGCAACTAAACTTGGATGTTCATTCCAATAAAGGTTAGGATAAATGATAACATGCCTCTGAAGTTTGACTTTTTGCACCATTTAAATACTTATAGGCAACTAGTCATCATATCTGCTGCTCTCTGAAACACACGTTAATGCTCAATAGTACACATATATGGTTCTTTAATATATTTGCATTATACTAAGATGCATTCATTTTCAATGGCTTTTGTCCTTAATGGCTTTTTTCCCCCTTACATTACTTTTACTTTTATACTTTAAGTAGTTTTGAAACCAGTACTTTTATACTTTTACTTGAGTAAAAAACTTGAGTTGATACTTCAGTATAGTATTTTTAAACTCTAGTATCTATACTTCTACCTGAGTAATGAATGTGAATACTTTTGACACCTCTATTAAACACATCTATTGATTACACTAAATCTGTGATCTTATGCAGGGAAAAATTAAGGTTAAACTTCTGACTCCCCTGGGAGATGGTCCCAGAACCTTCGGTATGTAAAGCGAGTGTTAACTTACACTTTGAGAGCAAAGGCTATGTTCACACTGCCAAGCCCAATCTGAGCTTTACACTGCAAAAAACTACTTGTCGAGAAATAAGCCTAATATTCTATAAATCTAGTCAAAATTGCCTTATTTTAAGCTCAGATATTTTTCCCAAAATGATAACAAAAATATTATTGACAACAAAATAGTCCAAAGTAGTTTGTTTTTTAAATTTTCCTGAAACAAGGGTTTTATTTTACGTTCTTAAAATGACTTTTGCAGTGCAGCCTTTCCAGATTCTATCTGAATAGATTTCTTGAAACCTGAATTGCTAAAACCCCCAATTTGTTCTCAAACTACTTTCGGAGATGTTTTCAAATGAAATTCAAAGTTCATTTACAGAAATGTGATCGTCTCAGTCGGAGCATTTTGCCTGCTTTTGATCAGATTTTGATTGGATGTGCCAGAAATTGAATTTTCGCTGGCAGCAGGAACGTAGCCGAATCTTTCCTGCGGCCTCATGTGCTAGTGCTGCTTTTGCTGGGTGACCAATAAAAACCTTTTCTTGATGAAACACTAGGAAAGTTCAACAAAGCCAGGCTTTCTACGCTTCGTCTTCTTTCTCCGTGCCAACTCATTTAACGCTCCTGCACTAATATGCAGCAGACCGCCTGCTCCAGTTGAAACACACGGACACAGTTTCACATGTTTAGTTATAAGATTTAGGAGAAGATCTAGTAGCTCACTGTGATGTCAAAATAGATGATGACATGAGGGTTTAGCATTTTGAATTTACAAATTTACACCTTATCAATTACAAAGTATTTTAAACTGTCACATAAAGAGCTCTTCGCCTGGTTACAAAAAACTGTTTTAAGTCTGATTCTCTGTCGTAAGCCACTTTGGATAGAAGCGCCGGGTAAATGTAATGTAAACAAAACAAAAACATGAAGGAGAACCCTGAGCATCCTCTTCAGAGTGCAGTGATTCAACAAAGCTGTCTTCAGTCAGAGGTTTTTCCTTTGATCGCGCAGCTAAATCTGTCATGACTCTTCAAAGATTCATAAATACTGAGAGTTACTGCAAAATAAAAATGTTCTTTTGGTATTAATAAAGTATTAATAAACTGAAATAATCTACTGAAAAACCGAGCTGAAAGAGGAAGCTGATAACTGATATTACTTTGTCCACTGTTTCTGATTAGTGTTGTTCAGCCAGCACAAACAAATCATAGAAGCAATACAGTTCTTGATTCATTTATCTCAAAATGCTCGCTGTGCAGCCTGGGGTGCCTCCTGGAGGTGCTGGACCCCCCGGGGAGGGGGAAACGGTGCTGGACCCCCCCGGGGAGGGGGAAACGGTGCGTGAATGAGCGTCCTTGTCGGTGAGAATGTGGTATAAAAGGGTCCTGCGATGGAGGATTTGGGCCTCCATCGACAGGACAATAAAATTTAATAATTTATTACTATTATTATTATAACAAGGATGGTGATTAATATTATTGTCGGGTGGGGGTCGTTGGCCTCGGGGGTGAGGGCCTCCTGGCTGCATGTCCAGCCTGGGCTGGGTGGTCGGGGTTCGCCTGGGTCCTGGTCTGCCGCCGTGGGTTCCCTGGCTGCCGCTGGGAGGGGGCGGGCCTCGCTGGGTTTCCTCCCGCCCTCTTCTCGCCCTCTGTGGGGTTATTGGTGGCCTGGGTTCCGGGTTCTTCCTTGTCGGCCTCTGGTCTCTCGGATGGCGGGGTTGCGCACCCCCCCCTCCCCCACTATAGTTACGGTTCAGGTGGAGCATTGATAGGACTATCTCACATACACACACATACGCACACACACACACACACAGACACACACACACACACACACACACACACATATACACACGCATAGCCACACAGACATATATACACACACACACACACACACACACACACACACACATAGCCACACAGACATATATACACACACACACACACACACATAGCCACACAGACATATACACACACACACACACACACACACACACACACACACATAGCCACACAGACATATATACACACACACACACACACACACACACACACACATAGCCACACAGACATATACACACACACACATAGCCACACGGACATATACACACACACACACACACACACACACACATATAGACATATACATCTGCTCAGTCACCTGCATGCTTGCTCTGTAGTTTTGGGGGTTAGTTAACCGCAGTAGCTTAGTTTAGTTGTGATTGGGTCTCGGGACCTGAGACAGTTGCTGCTCGTGTTTCTGTCGGTTCCGTGCTTGCTCAATGTGTGTTCTCGTGTCATGGATTAGCAGCACATTGTATTTGTATATGTATTAATATGTATATATTAATAGGTAAATATATGTGACATATTAAAAAATATATATATCATATGTATTTTATATTAACAATGCACATATATATGCCTTAGGTTCTTACTAGCATGATATTAATCATTAATATGTGTGCAGACAAAAAAAATAAAAGATTATCTCAAAATGTTGAGATTTCAGTCTTGTAATAGTTTAAAAAAAATGCTTTTTATAGTTTAATTTTAGTTGGGGGTGTAAAGCTAATAGGTAATAAGTGTCATGTATCATTCTAAAGATTAGTACAAATTACACCATTTATGCTTTTTATTATTTATCATTGAAGGTATGAACGATGGTTCTGTGTCATTTATGTGAAGTTTAAAGTGTTACACAACGATTTGTGAAGTTTATAGTTGAAATACATTTAAAACAGCGTCTGTTTAAGGTTCAATTTTGACCTTAAAATGTTTCAAATCTAACCTAAGACAAGAAACTGAGAAATGCCTGAATCTGTTACTCTGTAAGAACAAGTGTAAGGTAAGACACTCATTACGCATGTGAATATGTAGCTGATTCAGTCAGAGCTGTGGTCCCCTGTGATTTACTATGACAGCCACCAACCTTCTCCTCAGCTGCTCTCGCTCATGTTGTCTGTTGCACTGCTTCCCTCTTGTGGATGAATAAAGTCTTTACAAGAAAACTGTTGCAGATTATTCTGAAATTATAACTGCACGTGATAAAACTCAGTTCAGTGAACTTGAATGTCTCTGTTTATATTTTCTGCCACCAAATTCCCAAACTCAATCTGAATAAAATAGCAAACTTTCAGCTGAAGGAGAAGTATAAAAAGCATTGTGTCATTGTTTATACTGCTCTGCGTATAGTCGTTGCTCGGCCAAGTTTATTCAGTTTTGTCAAAAACTGCAGTATATCTGACAGCTCATTTATTTACCAGTGGTCAGAGGTGTCAAAAGTATCAACTCAAGTTTTTTACTCAAGTAAAAGTATAAAAGTACTGGTTTCAAAACTACTTAAAGTATAAAAGTAAAAGTAATGTAAGGGGGGAAAAAGCCATTAAGGACAAAAGCCATAGAAAATGAATGCATCTTAGTATAATGTAAATATATTAAAAAACCATATATGTGTACTATTGAGCATTAACATGTGTTTCAGAGAGCAGGAGATATGATGACTAGTTGCCTATAAGTATTGTAATGGTGCAAAAAGTCAAACTTCAGAGGCATGTTATCATTTATCCTAACCTTTATTGGAATGTACATCCAAGTTTAGTTGCGGGAATCTGAGGGATGTAAGAACAAAACTGGACAAGAACATCTGAAACAACCACAACCAAATTCACTCTATCCGGATGGAGCAATTTAACTGGATAGTTTTTTTTTTGAAGGCCGAAATGAAATAGAGTAACGAGGCTGTTTTTAAAATGTAAGGAGTAAAAAGTACAGATAATTATGTGAAAATGTAAGGAGTAAAAGTAAAAAGTCGTCTGAAAAATAATTACTCCAGTGAAGTATAGATAACCAAAATTTCTACTTAAGTAAAGTAACAAAGTATTTGTACTTCGTTACTTGACACCTCTGCCAGTGGTGAAGCTACAACGTGCACTATGGCACAAATTACACAGCTACGACACTGAAGCATTGATGAAGCTGCTACCTCAATCCTGGATTGTTAAAATTAAATCTGAAGCCCACAGAACAATCCTAAGTGTAAAAGTAAAGGCTACAATTCTTGACAATATACATTACATACCCACTTTACTGCTTTGGTTTATCTATGTGTGGCTCATATTTGTTGGGGTGTCACAGTGTGCTGGTCATCACATCTGCTTCACACAGAGGCTCCTGGGTTTAACTCCCAGTGAAAAGTCACTGCTTTTGATTTATGCATAACCCGTCGTCACAGATGAACCATCACCAGTCATTGATAAGATGCACATACAAAAATATGAGCACATGCACACCTGAATATCACATCAGGAGCTTGTAAAATGACATTAAAAATGCATACTCACACACATAGATGTCGTTCCACTTATGGAAACCTGAGATCATGGTTACAAACATTTTCAGTCTCAAATCAAACTCATACATAAAGCCAGCTTTACTTGTTGATGCTTTTATTTGCTGAATGGCTATGAAACCTCTCGCCAAAAACTGAGCCTCATCTGTCAAAATCCTACAGTTTATGGCCAAGTTCAGCATTAATACATATTAGTAACAGATGCTGATACGTGGTGTCCACCATCATGAAACCAAGGCAAATATTCTGCAGACTCATGTCAATACATGCAGGAGGATGGGAATCCAGGAGCTCTGCAACCACAGACCTGGATCCTTCTTGTGATTAATATATAAAAAACGAACAACACTCTCACTTTAGTTGAATGACATTGATGTGTCTCATCAGAGCTTTAAAATAGACATTTATTTTAACATACAACTTTTATTTAACAGGTTTCACAAAGTAATGTGAATCTATGCAGTTTTGTGAGAACAGAATATACATTTGCATAATTCATCAAATCTGAGCACCTCTTCTGTCTCCCATAAAAGGGCCTAAAGAGGATTTTTGTAGGACTGCATCTGGTCTCCTTTGACAAAATGGCCTAACTGGAAATGGAACTTTTCCGCTTCTAAGATGCAAAGCTTTGGTTCCACTGGGAATTGGACACAGGACGTTCTGTGTGTGAAACAGATGTGATGACCACTACACTATGGAACCCTGTTCTGCTTGAGGTTTACATCAAATTCAATCAGCTCACAATATGAATTGACAATGCAGCTGCAGAAGTTGGTAAGCACTATCTTGGAAACCGACTGAGTCACTGGTGACCCGTACAAGGTGGTTTTCACCCAAAGAGAACTAGGATAGACTCCAGCAGACCCCCGAGACCCTGAATATAGAGATGAAAGTACAGACATTGGATGGGTGTATGGATAAAACTCACTGCAAAGAATAGCAATGTAGTTTTACTTTCAATTTTAATCTAACAGGTTTCACAAAAATGTTGCAATAACCATATAGAAATGATGTCCCTACATTTTCTGGAGCTCAAAAGTATTTCCATCCAGTTTTGTGAACTTTTGTGAGCCAAAACAACAGGAATCAAGGCAGTTTAGTGAGAACAGAATATACATTTGAAGCATAATGGCTTTTAATTTTAGCCCAGAGGGTAAGTAGTGATGTCAAAATAAATAACTATTTTAAACCTCTGAAGAGATCTCAAAATGCTATTCCAGTTACATTTCCTATGTTGTATCTGTGCAGAAGTGTGTAAAAAGGAGTCTTTGTAAGGGAAGGCCTCCCTATTTGCTGCTACTTTATCTTGAGTCTGTACAAAAGGGTTATTGAAAGATGCAGAAGGACAGGAGTTCATGGCCTCTGCTTCCATCCGTTTGGATGGTTTCTAAAAGATTTATGACTAAATTCCCAGGTTACAAGCAAAATCTGCTTTTGCATCTGTTTACGTGGCTTTATGAGTGGTTTTGTGTTCATCTCCACTATGTATTCCATGTGTTGGGTAAGTGACAAGCTTGCTCAGATTTAACATACAGCTGGATCAGGGGTTGGCAATCCTGGTCAGTTCAGCATTTTTATTGGTATCAGATATTGATAACTGATCATTAACATAGATTAACCAAAGCAATAAAGTTGGTGTACGTGCCATATTTCCATTTAAGCTCTTATGCTTACGCTCAGGCTCATTCTGTGGGATATATGGTATATTTATGATATACTGCTGCTTACTGGGTATACTGGGTGCAATCCCCAGGTAAACCACGGCAGAGCCTATTCTTGGTACAGGTGATACAGGTAGTAGTCTATGGAGCACTGGGGCAAAGCCGCATTTCATTGTTTACACGGCTACATGAATGCTTTTTTTAGTTTTAGTTTTAGTTTATTTGCACATATAAAAGTATACAACCTCCAAAAATTCAGACAAACAGTATGTTGAAAAAAAGGAAACAACAACAAAAAAAAGAAATACAATGTAACAGAAAAAAATGTGCAGGAGGAACCAAAAAAACCCATAAGGGCTTGTCGAGTGGTCCTCCTATAAGGAAACAAACAATATCTACAGAGATATGTAAAACATAGGACAACTAAGGAGAATAAGCTAAATTAATAGAAAAACAGGAATCTGATGAGGAAGTGCAGATAAATTCTGGAAATTAGTTGTTAAGCTTTGCTAAACTGGGTTAGCAAAAAAGTTGTGATTTGTTTTTTGAAATTATTTGTGCTCGAGCATTCTCTAAAATTGAGTGGTAAGGTGTTCCAATAAAGAGGACCTCTGAACCTAACTGAAAATTGAGAAAAAGTACTCCTGAAAAAGATGGGATGGAGATTGTTTGCAGACCTAGTATTAAAGTGATGAATTTTGGGAATTGAATTGAAATAAAGAATGAAAACAGGTTGGAAGTAGCTTGTGGATGGATTGATAGACAAAAAGACAAATCTGAAAAACATTTACAGCAGAAATAGGGAGAATACTAAGGGATTGGAACAATGGGGTAAGTCTATTGGAGAATGTAATCATTTTGATAAAACGTTTTTGCAGGATTAAGATACAGCTAATGCTAATATACAAACGTATAGTTGTTGCTGATGCAGGTTTATTCAGCTTTGTCACAAGCTGCAGTATATCTGATGGCTCATTTTACGATTAATAGAGTAAGACTAAATATAAAGTTAGGGCAGCACTTTGGCTTAGTGGTTACCATTGTTAAAGCGACAACATGTGCTATGGCACAAGTTTCAAGGCTGACACTCTGAAGCATAACTGAAGCTGCTGCATCAGTTCTGGATAGTAAAGTGGATAGTAAAGGCTGCAGGACCTCCCGTGATCCATCTGTCTTCATTATCTTCTACTCCAACCTATATTAATGATATTATTGCTGTAGTTTCTAACCTGTGCTCCTCCTTCCCTGCTGGTGTTCCTGATCTGTTCCTGTCCTCTCAACCGGTCCAGGCAGATGGCTGCCCTCCCTGAGTCTGGTTCTGAGGTCTCTTCCTGTTAAAGGGGAGTTTTTACTTTCCACAGTCGCTTGGTGCTTGCTCAGGACAAGGGATTGTATCAAAGAAAAGTTTTGATACAATTTGTCGATTTCCTTAAAGCAATAATTATGTTTGTAATTTTATTGGATTTGCATTAATTGGAATCATTTTAAATGAATGAACTGTATTGTAAAATAGCCTTGAGATGAAATCTGTATGTATTATATCTTCAAGTATTTGAGCCCTTATTCTTACAGTCAGTTTTGTTGTGTGGGCTGAATTCTTACAATTAAATGCTGATGTGACACCTTCATTTATGCTTCAGTGTTGTAGTCTTTTCATTTATGCCAGAGCACATGTTGTAGCTTCACCATAGTTGGGTGTGATCCATCTATGAATCAGCATGCTGAAAAAAAAAGCTGAAGACCCAATAAGAGAAATTGGATGGCCTCATCGTCTTCAGTCACACATCAGCCTGATGTTTGATTGTGGTTAAGATTTGATTGTGTGAAGGTTCCATAGTGTAGTGGTCATCACGTCTGCTTTACACGCAGAAGGTCCTGGGTTCAATCCCCAGTGGAACCAATCTGTTGTTGTCTGGCCACATTCTTAACGTGGCCCTACAAAGGTATTATAGGAGGGGAACCACAGTAACTTCCCTGTGGTTTGTCTCTCCTGATCTTTATTTCTAAATTACATTCAGCCATCTCTCACACAACTCATTGTAGCAGAATCATTTTGCTCTGACTATATTTGATGAAGAGGGACATTATGAGAAAAAATATATATCGCTGCTTGTATTTCACTGCAGGTACAGAGTGAAAAGCAAGTATGAGGTTGATGCATAACCATCATCTAACACCCATTTTACCTCACCGGAGTTTTAGGTTTTCTTTAGTGGAAAGACATTTATGATACAGACTTAAAGGTTAAAAGTAGCCAGTTATTTTCACTTTCTGTTTTCATTATATTGAATGGGAGGCTGTCATCCTGACACAAGCTTCCTCTCTGTAGTCTCATTGTTGTCAGAGACGAGAGCCAAGACAATGGTGTCATCTGCAAATTTCCGCAGTGTGTTTGGCCAAGCAGTCATAGGTCATCGGGCCATAGAGGAGGGGAGAGAATGAGATGTAGACGTGAATGTGAGAGAATGTAGCCATATTTGAAGATTTTCAGCGCATCTGCGTCTCAACATTTAAAGGTATAGTCTGTAATGTTGGAGAGCTAGCAAGATTTGAAAGTGGCACCTCCTCTAAGCCCCGCCCCCTCCTCCCCCTCCCGTCAGCGCTCCGTCCAAAGCCACGCCCCTACAAACTTTGGGGAACGCGCATTTCTAGGAGTCGAGTTTTCCAGGACATTTTGCACAGCACATTTTCAACCAAACTACCCCATGTCTCATTCACCTGTAAGCGAGGCCGGTTTTAGGGGGGGGCAGGGGTGGGCTGTGCCCACCCAAACGTGCGTCCTGCCCATAATTATAATTTCATTTTTTTATAAATCTAAAAAAATATCACAGAACATCTGTACCGTTTCTGATTGGGTCGGCACTATGCATCATTTTTAGACACAACAATGAACGCATACCGCAAAAGTTGTGTCTCGGCGGAGGGACCCGACGTCCCAGCAAAATGAGCTCAACAGAGAAGTTCAGAACAGCACACAGAGCACACGCTGAAGGCTGATTTATGGTTCCGCGTTACACCAACGCAGAATGGTGCGCGTCGCCGCGTACCCTACGCCGTAGGCTACGCGTACCCTACTCCGTAGCCGTGGCAACAGAGCCTGCACGGCACGGCAGCACACGGCAGCGCACCGCCACCCGCACCGCCACCCACACCGCCACCCGCACCGCCACCCACACCGGCGCGCCCCGCCCTCGCTGGGATGGAGACGCCTCCATCCCCACGGACCCCCATACTGGGGAGGTGGTATTTTTGGCTGCGTTTTCTCGTTTTCTGCGCCATTCTTCAGCAAACATGACTCGAGTGTGTGAAGTTTTCCAGCAAGAATTTCGACGTAACGAATACGCGCATGGGAGAGAGGGGGGCGTGGGCGGGACTTAAAATGAAGGCATCTGATTGGTTCTTTCCCCCCTGCCAAGCCTCTGGTCCTCTGACCAATCCGTGCCATTCGGAGCGCAAAAAACAGATTGGTCAGAGTTTTTACAGGATTAAAGCTGTCAGAGAGGTCGGATTTTTTTCTTTCCTTTTTCTGGACACATTATTCACTGGCTACTCTCAGGGTGGAAGGACCATGTCACCCAGTATAACAATAAATGTTTTTGAATACGATTACAGACTATACCTTTAAACTCAAATGTGCATGAGAAGTGTTTGGCACCATTGGCCCAGGGCTTGTGATTTAGCAAAGTGTTAATGGTGATCCTTGGGATGATGTTTTCTATGCAGCAGAAGATTTGAAATTAAACGGTATGAGTTTATCCACTGATGTCACCCTCAGCCACAGGACAGAACATCTGCCAGTCCGTAGTTTCAAACCAGCGCCGAGCGAGGGAGACAGAATCCTCTCTCCACTGACCTCAGAGTTGATTTTTCCTGTCTCAGTCTTTGCCTGCAGCTTGGGATGAGTAGGAAGGAGGTGAGATTTCACATGGTGGTGATACTTGGGCAGAACATTCCTCATGTTAGCCCTGTTGACGTCTCCAACAACGATAATGGCTGGTTTAGGCCCATCATTCAACAGTCCACTTGTTATTTCAAACAGCTTGTCCAGAGCACAAGATTTATTAGCCTGCGGAGGGATATAAACTACAGCGATGATCACCGAGCTGTATTCCTGGGGAAGGGGCACACTTTCACAGGCAAAAACTCCAGGTGCAAAGTAAAGTCCGAACCCCAATTTGAGTAAATCATGACACACACACCTCCTTCACTCTGTTTACCTGACTCTGATGTGATGTCCTGCCGACATAGAACCACAGGTTTACATTCTTGTATTACCCCTGATCACATTGAATTAACAGCAGCCATTGATGAGTTGAAAAAACAAAAATATGGGCATGTCTAGTCAGACACCTGAGTATTAATTTGTCAGGAGCGTTAAAATCATATTCTACCAAAATGTGTATTACAGACCTAAATGTTGTCCTACTTAAACAAACCTGTGATAGGGTTAGGGTTACGATGATGGTTACTAACTTTTTATACAGAATCTCATAGTGATGAAGTCACACATTTGATTCAATGAACCCACAATCCACCGTTTGTGTCTGAACATCATTGACATGAGACTCCAGACATTATCTCTTTCTGAGTATGCCAGGTTCTTGCCAGAGACTGAAAACCTGAAACCCCAGTGAGAGATGTTGGATTTCATGATGATTTTTACCTTCTTCTTCAACCTCACATCAATTTGATGCCAGTAGTTGAAGTTCAAATTCTGGGTTTATTGGATTAAATGTGTGACCTTGCCCTGGGGTCTGTAGTGTAGCGGTCAGGTTCTTGGTTCAATCCCCAGTAGTTTATTTAGTGCATAATCCCCTCAAATTTGCAAATTGCTCATATAAAACATGTGTTAGTCAGAAAGTTGTAATCCTAGAGTCTACATTTGCATTTATTAGTATCAGATGCTGATAATTCATCACTCCCATAGATCTATCAAGGCAGTAAATTTGGCATGTACCATATAGTGTCAAGTAAACGAGTCCTTATGCTTATATTTAAAATTTTTCATTGTGCCAGAGTGCACAATTTAGTTATCTTAATTATCATTGTTACTTATTCAGTGTTGTAGCCTTGTAACTTATGCCATAACCCATGTTGCAGCTTTGTCCTAGTGTGATCCTGCCCTGATCCTGGTCTTCTGTCTTATATCAGCCTGATGTTGATGCATGAACTGCACATGCCAGGGTGCCAGGGGGGAAAAGCTAGTCAAACTGACTTTATGAGACAGTATGATTTTGATGTGAGGCTGAAAAAGTTGATAACCTTTTTATTTGACTGGAGATTCAGACTTTCTGAATTGGAATGGCATTTGTCTCATCAGCAGTTTAAATCTGCATTATTTTGACTTTCAATGTTGTTCTATAGGTGTTGTGAAAATAATATAATTTGTAAAACAGATAATTTAACAGTTTGTATTCACACAATGGCTGAGTGTCCAATTACAACTCTTGTATGTTCAGTTGAAGTGAAACAACATTCATTAATCCAAAGCAATGGCTCTACAGTAGAGCCATTGCCCAGTAGAGCCTCTACTGGGAATTAAACCCAGGTCCTTCTGCATGTGGAGCAGATATGATGAACGGTACACCAGGGAACCTTCCCTAATGCTGCAACCCCCTTCTCTGCTCCCACCGCCAGTTGTTCCAGCCACACCTCTCTTTGCATGGCCCTGAGCTCCCCGCCCTTCAACAACACATCCCCCCTACCAATTCACACCAGCTACCGCTCCCCTCACCCCATATCGCCCCTCACAGAATCCCAGGTGAGGAAGGAGCTCAGCAGGACCACGGCAAGGACGGCTGCAAGCCCAGACGGCATTAGCTGCAGGCTTCATAAGACATGTGCGGACCAGCTGTGCAGCATATTGCTGTGCATGTTTGTCCTGGAGCTGGGGAAGGTTCCCCAACTGGGGAAGACATTCTGTGTGGGACATCTTGCCCAGAAGACTTCAGGACTACAGACCGGTTGTATTTCTGAGTGCAGGGAGCACTACAAAATACCTTTTTATGTCTCGGTGGTGGTGGCTTCAGCAATCTTTTATGCAGGGGTCTGCTGGTGCAGCAACATCTCCTCTGCGGTCTGCCGCCAATTTTACTTGTATACATTGCAAATCTGCATGCTGAAGAAAACCCGAAACCCTGGCATGAGACGGTCTGTTTCATATGTCTCACTGCCTTCATTCTTCCAATCACATTACCCCCATATTAAAGGTATAGTCTCTGATTTTGGAGAGCTAGCAAGATTTGAAAGTGGCACCTCCTGTAAGCCCCGCCCCCTCCTCCCCCTCCCGTCAGCGCTCCGTCCAAAGCCACGCCCCCACAAACTTTGGGGAACACGCATTTGCAGGAGTCGAGTTTTCCAGGACATTTTGGACAGCACATTTTCAACAAAACTACCCCATGTCTCATTCACCTGTAAGCAAGGCCGGTTTTAGGGGGGGGCAGGGATGGGCTGTGCCTACCCAAATGTGCATCCTGCCCACCCAATCAAAGTTATGGGGGATCCTTTATTTTTTTATAATTTAATTTTTTTATAAATATAAAAAAATATCACAGAATATCTGTACCGTTTCTGATTGGGTGGGCACTGCGCTTCATTTTTAGACACAACAATGAACGCAAACCGCAAAAGTTGTGTTTTGGCGGAGGGACCCGACGTCCCGGCAAAATGAGGACAACAGAGAAGCTCAGAACAGCACACAGAGCACACACTGAAGGCTGATTTATGGTTCCGCGTTACACCAACGCAGAATGGTGCGCGTCGCCGCGTACCCTACGCCGTAGGCTACTCCGTAGACTACGCCATAGACTACGCCGTAGACTACGCCGTAGACTACGCCGTAGCCGTGGCTCCAGAGCCTGCAGCAGGGCACCGCAGCCACCGCCACCCCCACCGGCGCTCTGCCCCGGCGCACCGGCGCACCGGCGCTCCGCAACTGGGGGTCTGCCACGGACCCCCATACTGGGGTTACACTGGGACAGTCTGAGCCGAGGAGGTCCCGTGGGAAGTGGACACGGGGGCCCAAAGCAGAGAGACAAGTGCGCGCATGGGACAGAGGGGGGCGTGGGCGGGACTTAAAATGAAGGCATCTGATTGGTTCTTTCCCCCTTGCCAATTCTCTGGTCCTCTGGCCAATCCGTTTCATTCGGAGCGCAAAAAACAGATTGGTCAGAGTTTTTACAGGATTAAAGCTGTCAGAGAGGTCAGATGTTTTTCTTTCCTTTTTCTGAACACATTATTCACTGGCTACTCTCAGGCTGGAAGGACCATTTCACCCAGTATAACAATAAATGTTTTTGAATACGATCAATAACTATACCTTTAAACCAGAAACTGCACATTGTACATTGACTGCAAGTGCAGTCAATGTACAATTCCAGAGTGAAGCACAAATATGACTGACTTTATGACACAGTACGAGTTTCATGGAAGGCTGACAAAGTTTTTAACAACCATCATAATATTCTTTTTTATCCAACAGGAATTTAAGGTTTTCAGACGTGAAAGAGACTTATTTGTCTCAACAAAGGTTTAACGCTGCATTATTTTGACCTTTAATTTTATTCAATACGTGTCATGAAAACACATGCACTTGCAAAGAACACCATTTAACAGTTGGTCTTCATATAATGGTGTGTCCAATTATGAAGACTTGTATTAGTTCAGTATAAGTGAGACATCATTCATGAATCAAAAGAGTCAACATCACATTTAATCACCCCACAAGGCCAACTTCATGTGTCTGCACGAGATTTTTAAAAGGCCTTATGTACTCCAACTGTTCCTATCTGCACTGGGTCTTTGTGTTCCCCATTGTGAAGAGGGTATAGAACCACATGAATCCCATCTCCAGAACCATAATTCAGCCTTAAGCCATATTGCCCCTGGATCGGATGCTGAGCCCCGTGCTGCTCCAAATACCCCAATCCCCAATCTCAGTGTCTCAGTGTCCCAATCTCAGATGAATGGGAGCTGTATCAGATCCCTGTCAGTGATTATTAATTATTATCAATAATTCACAAACCTGGTACTGGCTGATAGTTGGTTATTTGTGTGTCTCTTTTGCATTAATCAAATATTCCTACTCCATAAGTAAATACAATTAACTGTTATGTCACTTTAATTAAAATTGCAAAGTTCTGATTTCAGTTCAGTTTGAATCTGATTTCAGTTTCAGTTATATATATATATATATATATATATATATATATATATATATATATATATATATATATATATATATATATATATATATATATATATATATATATATATATATATATATATAACCGGAAAGGAAAGGAAGATAACAGCTACTTGTGTGGCAAAGACTATGTTTTACTAACTTTTCTTTTTTTTAAATTTATTAACATACAGTGCAAACAGCGACAAAAGACGACATCAGTTACAAAGATATGTATCTAAGTGTGTGTTTGCATGTGTGTGTGTGTGTGTGCGCGTGTAAATAAGATGATGAAAGTACATAAATAAATTGAGAATATTAGAGAATAAATAAGTAAACAAATAGATAATTATCATATAGTTATCATATAGAGTGGTGTAGCACGATATAAGATAAATATAGCATAATAATATATTAATATCTTAATATAACATAATAATTTTTATAATATTATTACATATAACAAAATTATATCACCATACTATAGTAGCCTATATAACAATATAATAATACTATTATAATACTATTATATACTGTTTAACATCCCATGAGATTTCATAACTTAATATAATAATACACTATGAAACAATATATCATGATAATGCCAGGAATAATTATTAGAGTTAGAATTGGTAATTTATGTATTGCAATGAGGGGGTGAGGTCAGACCGGGGCGTTACTAACTGACTGAGCCAAAAAATGCATTGTTGCATTATTTTTGCAGATATTTTGCCCCTCATCTCCCAAAGTTGTATTACTGGGTATTTGTCATGAGAATGACAAATACCAATGAGAATGTGAGCTGTTTTAAATATTTATTAACAATATTGTTTAGGATTATAATGTATTTAGGCTGCTTGTGCGACATGCGGCAGCAGGAAGTGATGAGAGGAAACGTCTGTAAAGCGGTGACGGCGGCCGGAGCGCACCCGCCGCGCCGCCGGAGCGCGGCGCTGTTCTGCGCTGCGCAAACCCGCAGCAGGCCTAGTCCCGTCCGGCCGTCACTCCCCACATGTCTTTCCTGTCTTTCTGTAAAAACCTATACATATTTTCGCCTTTGCTCGCCTTTTTCATTTAAAGGCGACGTGTGAAAACGCTCCCAAATTCTCCGCGACCCCCCCTCCCCAGAATCAAAGCGGGTGGAAGGAGGTTGTTGGGACGTGTGTTCAACTGCAAAAACGAAAACGATCGTTTTGGCTGGGTTTTTCTGGTTTTGTCTGCTCTCTGTCGCCCTGCGTGTCTCGTCGATGACCCCGCCGAACCCTGCAGTGGCCGAGGTTCACCTCATGATCAGATCTGCCCGGTCTGAGTGAGAGTCTGTGCGGCCATGTCGGGCTGAGCCGCCGTCTCTCCCACACCGCCACCCGCCGCCTGCACGGTGGCGTGTGAATGTGTGTGAATGTGCTCATGTGTGTGTGGGCTGGTATTTTTCACACTGAGAAAAACTTGCAACACGCCCCACGTCCACTCTCCCTGCCCTCGGTGACATGTCGCATATGAAGGACCTCCACACACGGAGGGGTTTCCGTGCCAGAGGAATCCCGCAGCTCGGCTGCATGCGTCGGTCCTGCTCCAGCTCCCACCTCCGTGTCTCTCAGTCTCAGCAGCCAGGCTGCTTTTTTCTCCAACCTGCACTAAAAAAAACCCCACAACCGAACCGTTTTTTGTGGTGATCGACGGTTGAGTTTTGTGGTTTTATCTGTCAGACTTTGCGTTTGGCACACATAAAACGCACGCACTTGCACACACACATAGCCCAGTATAACAGAGCCTCGGTCCCCCCCTCTCCTGTCGTGGCACAAACGCTCATAAGACAGTGACTTTGGGATGCATGACATGTAAAGAAAAAGACGCACAGCAGCGGGCTGAGGGGGCTCCACAGAAAAAAAGGAGAGGTGCGTTTTTATGGCTCAGAGAGTCGGGGCTTATGGGTGAACTTTATATCGAGCATATATTAACACTTTGTGGCCTGTTTTTTTTTTTTTTTCTCTCTCTTTCCTCTCCCCTAAGGCTGGAGGACTCCATTTTGACGAGACCGGGTGTGCATGCAGCCAGAGCCTCACACAGCAACTCGCCTCATGAAAGGATCTGTGTTTTTTTTCCGGGTAGAGTGCAACCATCTCACTGCTATATCTCGGGCGAGGTTGCTGGTGGAAGGGGACATTTTTGGAGAGATCTAATTTGTCTATTCTAATCTCTCATCTCCAGGCGCATGCGTGCGCCTAGAGTCTCGGGTTAGGGGGGGGTGGTATGGGTGAAGGTTGGTGGTTGTGGCGTGGAGGAAAACGCCAGCTGTTGCCACAAGTTTGGCATATGACAATGTAATTGATCATATCACGGCAGCGTGGTTTAGGTGAATAATTGATGCTTCTAATTAAGGAGAAGGGCGGGGCCGCTTCTTTATTTTTCTTCCATGCATGAAGGTGACGTGTGGTGGGTTTTTTGTTGGTGTTGGTTTTTGGCGACTGTCAGCTCAGTTAGCTGGGGTTTTTTTTTTTTTTTTTTCCTTTTTCTTCTTCTTGCAAAAAGAGATTTACGGCCCCCTTCTTGTGCTCCACGCCGTGGACCGGTTGGGGAGGGAGACAGTGGTGACGACTGACAGTGCGCACAGGCAGCACAAGCAGAAGCAGAGAGACTGACTTTCAAGGGGGGCAAGGCAAGCCTGAGTCTGCAGGCAGGAAACAGCCAGCAGGGCATGCATGCATCCGTCCGCGGACCAGGGATTATTCAAGTTGTACTTATTGCAAAAAAAGCAAAAAGCCAAAGGCAGGGTGGAGTGTCGACCGGAGGAGCACAATACGCCTGAATTTTTAATCCAGGGGGCCGCTGGTCCGGGGGTTTAGCGCATGTAGAAAAGAGGAGGAGGAGGAGGGAGGAAGAGGAGGAGGTGGGAGGGAGAGAGAGAGAGAGAGAGAGAGGGAGAGTGGGTACGTTTCACAGGATCCAGGCCTAGTAGTAGTGCCGCTGGGACTTTCCTCATCCGCTTTCAAAAAATCTGAAATTGGCCCCTTTGGAGGGCAGGATGAGCGGGGCGGGGGCCGCCGGCGCGGTGGGCGACGCCGGAATGGTAAGATTCTCGCGTCGGATCCCACGGATTGTGGCTTTTTGTGGCTGATTTTCTCGTTTTTCTGCACACATAGCCCCGAGTGGGTCGGAGGAGAGAGCCCGCGGACGCGTGTCTGTCAGTGTCAGTGCGTGCGCATTGGACTTGTTGTGTGTCGTGGGCTTTTGCATGACGCCTGTGGCGTTTATGCATGTGTGTGTGAGTGTGTGTGTGTCGTGCAATCATTACGCCACCGCATGCAACAGACACACACACACGCACACACACACACATATGTGCACACATACACACACAGAGCAATTAGACAGTGTCGGGCACTCGCGAGGTTAGACGCGCACACGCAGGAGCGCGTCCCTGCGCGTCCCCGCGGGTTTTATTCTAACATGACGCGTAATAAGCGCGTAGCTGCCGCTCAGCGCCGTGTGCGCGCCGCGTCCATGTCGCTGGGTTTGCACGCTGACCTTATCGCGTTTGGATGTCATTTTTTCTCCTTTTTGATCGTATCGCGATAACATTTGTGAGAGGATCCGCGGCTCGGTGCGGCTAAAAATCTCACTTTAGGACGACCAGTGCGACGCCAGTGAGCCTCTTTCCCTTTCTATTTTCACATCAATTTGTACAGGTTGTTGTTTAGCAGTCTCCATGTCTGTCTGTGTCTGTCTGAGCTCTGCTTTTTCTTTTTTTCCCCCCCTCTCTTATCCCACTTCGGAAAATGTCTCATTGATGATGATGATGATTCTGCAGCGATGTTGTGACAGCTTATTGAATTAACAGGAAATGATAGAAACATGCATTTTCTTATTTTACTGTACTTACAGAATTGTAATTGTAGGTCTTAAAGGAACATTGACATGTATTGGTGATGCATTATTTTGATCTTTTTTCATGTTTCAGGGAGGAACGATGCCAGCATGAGTGGGCCTCACGCAGGCCCTGGAAGGAAGACTCCTCAATCCGGCTGCCCTTTGACCTCTCCCCGTGACCTGTCCGCCCACTCCGGCCCCGCAGAAAGACATGGTCACGCAACCGGCCTGAGCATGTCCGCCGCCGCCTCCTCCCTCAAGCGCACGTCCGTCTATGGGTTCTCACAGATGGACCACTCCTCCCTGTCCCCCTCGTCTTCCTCCTACAGCCCTCTGAGGAGGCTGCAGCATCTCACCACCATGGTGAGCCAGCCCGACCTGGTCCTGCCGGCCAGGGAGCCGGAGCGGGGCTGGGAGTGGGGGCCACGGAAGAAGGAGAAGGGGAAGGGAAGGGACTCGTGGGATGGTTGCAGAGATTATCCCGGCTCTCTGATTACTCCCGGAAACGAGAAGTTTGCTCATTCTCCTTCCGGACGAAAGCAAGCCGAGGTCCAAAATGGGAATACGGACGCAACCGGGGAGAATTGTACCGATTCTGCCGCCTTGGAGAAAAAGAGCGAGGGTTGTTTCTCAGGCCCGCCGAGCCCGGCCTTCTCCCTGGAGAGCAGCAGCCCCTTTGCGAACGGATTACTCCACTTTGAGTCCTCTCTGTTTGAGGATGAGGTCAACAACGAAGAACGAGGAGCCGCGTCAGCCGGCGGAGGCACGCCGAACAAAAACCAGAGGACGGAGAGTGGTTCTCAGTCCCCTCCCAACAATGTCATTCCGGACTCCAAGGACGCCGCGCCGTCATCGGCCAAGGTGGTCACGCGCTCCCAGTCGTCCGGTCAGCGCAGGAGATACTGGGACGGCTCGGAGGACGAGTGGGAAAGCGACTCCGAGCTGCTCCTGTTTGAAGATAGTCTTTCAAGGCGCTCAGTGGCAAGTTACCTTCATTACCCGTAGTAAACTTATCTGATTTGAATGTGCTGCTTTCTTTTGTGTTGAGATGTGACACACACAAAAGACGTACCACCACGACGAGCACGCTGCAGGATGCTGAGCACCTCTCGTGACGTTGATCTTGTATAACTAAAGACTAATCGTGTCTTGTTGTCATGTTCTTATACATGTTGTAGTGGGTGTTACCACTAGGCAACTACAACCTCAGATGACGTCCAACTTTTTTCACGATTCCATTATTTAACAGAAATTAAGCAAACAAAATTTGAAAAATTTGAATAATTTACAGTCGCCATGTCCTGTGGGACTTCAGTCTCTCAAATCACAGCTATTTGTTGAGGAATTTAGGTGTATTCAACTTTGCAACATTGCTTCAGTACATTGAGCGTTTTAGTTGTACACCCAGGCCTCTTAGGCCCAATCCCAATTCTCCCTCACTCGCCCTTCTTTTCTTCCCTACCCCCTAAAAAGGTCCTGCCGAAGTATTTCAATCGTGCTGAGGTCTGGACTTCAACTAGGCCAGTGGTCCTCAACCTTTTTTCAGTGATGTACCCCTTGTGAAATATTTTTTCAGCCAAGTACCCCCTAACCAGTGCAAAGCTTTTTGGTTGTAAAAAAAAGACCTAAAACAGAGCATTGTGCCATCAGTAATTGATTTATTAAACATAAAAATATTGCTGCTATGCTTCAACCACGACTCCATCATTGGTCCAAGTGATTGACAGGTGAAGCCAGGTGGCATTTGACAGGTTAGATGGAACCATCCTGGTGTGGGGGATACTCTGGGGTTTTAGGATAATAAGTTGAATAGCCTATTCCTGAAGATACAATTAATTTTATGAATTTAGACTTATATTTTCCTCAATTATTTATGAAATATATATTTTTAAAGGATTTTTGCATGGAAGCTACTTTTTAAATATATGTATATTTCAAAATCTCACCTACCCCCTGGAGTGTCTTC
Source organism: Cololabis saira (assembly GCF_033807715.1). Taxonomy (NCBI): domain Eukaryota; kingdom Metazoa; phylum Chordata; class Actinopteri; order Beloniformes; family Belonidae; genus Cololabis; species Cololabis saira. The sequence goes on from NC_084600.1 coordinate 36,455,734, forward strand.
ACGTACCCCCAGAGGTACGCGTACCCCCATTTGAGAACCACTGGACTAGGCAATTCCAAAACCTTGTGTTGTGATTTGACTTGATTTGACCCAAACAAACAAGAAAAAACCTACAAGTCACTGAGGCGCTGATTTACCGATGACACGTCTCTTTCGGCAGCATGTCAGCTGAATGAATGATTGTCTATAAACATCCTCTGTGATGCTCAAAAAAGGGTTTTTATTTGTACGCATGAGCTCCTTTCTATGCAGAGAACTACATGCACTTATAAAGCTATAACTTGCATGAAATCAGTAAAGCTGTAAGACCAAAAACTGCAACAATGCGACGCCAAAGTTTTTTTTTTTAATCATTTTTATTTGAATTTTTGGCACAACAAACATTAACAGTATAAATGCACAAATGAATTATAATGCTTAAGTAAAGGACATTAACAAAAACAGTCCTAAAAAAACAAAACACACACACAAAAAAAAAAAGAAACACATCAACAATACGCCTTGACTAAGTTACCTACAGTTCGACCAGATAATACAACGGAATCCTCCTAACCAGACTATTCGCCATATAGGCGCACATCATGATCCTTACTAGACTGTCTAATCTTCACATCCATCCGGCAGAGTAAAAACAAGTAAAACATAAAATAAAAAATAAAAATATCCGCACAGAACTAGGAGAAATAACATTACTGTGGAACTGCAGGGAAATCAAGCTTCTTAATATAAGAGAAAAAAAGGGCCCATGTAGCGTAGAATTTGTCTGTACACCCATTCAATGTGCATCTTATTTTTTCCAGGCGACGCCAAAGTTAAGACGGTCAAAAAACTGCTCACCGGAAACCAGCACACCTGCCCATGATTAGCCTCACCTTTATGAAACCTATTCCCCCAAACTCCATATACCACCTACTGTGCAAAAATGGCTTTACAACAATTGACACACCCAAAGAAGCTATTAAATGGGGAACACAACACAATACAAAATGGGCTCTAACACCGTGAATCTCTTATTTTCCAGTTATTCAGATGCAGCTTTACCCGTCAGCTTCAGATCATTGTGCTGTTTTATGACCTAATTTCAACCAAGCGGAGCATACGTAGAAGTCTGTGGTTGACTCGGTGACTGCGAGCTGTCCAGGTCCTGCGGCAGCAAAGAAAACAAGCAAACAAAAACACAAACCATCACTCCTCCACCGCCGTACTTGTCCGTGGTGAGCAATGTTTCCACCGAAATGCCGTGTTGGGAGTTCTGCAACCATGGAGCGGGACACTGAGGCCAAACAACTCTACTTTGGCCTCGTCCGTCCACAGGACCTTGTCCCACAACTCTGGTGGTTTGTTCAGATCTAGTATTTTGAACCTCAGTGTTTGTTTTTGGACAGAAGAGGCCCGGCAGCCCTTTCAGACCTATGTGTTCAGACTTGTAATTGTGTTGCCATGGAGATTTACATTAAACATGCTCTCTTTAGGGTCTGAGACAGGGTGCATGGGGGTTTTTGTTGTATTTGTCAGACCACTGAATGATCTGGCCCTAGGAGTCCACTCCTGGGAAGACTGGAGCTTGTCTTCACTGCTTTCCTCCTGTGAAGGATCTTTCCCACCTCTGAACATGGAGCTCTGGTCTGGGAGTGGTTTTATGGCCCTTTCCAGATTGATGTGTGGCAGTAATTGCTTCTCCAAGACGAGTGCTTATATCTTTCCTTCTTGACATTGTATTAACACACTCATGATTGGTCCAGACCAGCAAACTTTTATAGAGCTCTGCCCACCTGCTGATGTAGGCTGCAGCTGACTGTCCTCATTCTTACAGCACGTTAGGGAGGTACTTAGTATTGTTCACATTATTATTTTCTTTTTTGTCTTAATTTTTGGTGAATAAATTACGGAAGAGTATTAGAGCCATGCAAGAGAAAAAATATTTGAGAGGGAAAGATTTTTTTTTATTGTGCAGTTCAAGAGAAAAGTCGAAATGTTGAGAAAAAGTCGAAATGTCGAGATTAATGTTAATGTTCCGATGAAGTTTCGTGAATAAAGTCGAAATTTCGCCTTTTTTCTCAACATTTCGACTTTTTCCCGAAATTTTGACTTTTTTCTCGAAATTGTATTTCAACATTAATCTCAACATTTAGTCTTTTTTCTCGAAATTTTGACTTTTTTCTCAACATTTCGACTTTTTTCTCGAAATTGTACTTCAACATTATTCTCAACATTTCGACTTTTTTCTCGACATTTCGACTTTTTTCTTGAAGTGCATAATGAAAAAAAAATCTTCCTCTAAAATATTATTTTTATTTTTCTCCTGCCTAGCCCTAATACTCTTCGGTAATAAATACCTCACAGTTTAAAAAAAAAAAAAATTAGTTTTTTTTTGCCTAATACTAGGATCCACTATCATGCTTTTATGCAATAAAATCTAGGGAATAAAAAGAGGGGCACTAGGTTTTTGGTGAACTATCATAAGTAGGGAAATCCCAAAACATGGTAAATCCTTGTGCAGACATTTAGCAATAAATACAAAGAGGAAATAACTCCAAACAGGTATTAAATAATCCGTATTTATAATTTTTAGTGGGTTGGACTACAGTGTTTACGTATCAGTGTTGTCATAGCTGGGGGCGAACCCTGCACGTCAGTCTGCAAACGTGTTTAACTGTTAAAAGGGACACATCACAGCCGTTAGTCCCTCCAACAGCTGATGGTAGGACACCTTTGAGTCATCGCACAAAAGGGGAGCATGCTTTGATAAGCGTTATTTTTAAATGTGTAAACTTGGAGGGGACTTTGTTGTGAATTTGCCGCTGCACAAGTAAACTAGATTTGATGGACCTGGTATTACTGAGAGAATCGGTCAATCTCAAGTTTCACTGCAGTTGTACATATCTGGATTAAAGAATGTTCTTCCTCACTGTCACAGCCACTGATTGCAGACGTGTTGTAGGTGGTAAATGAAGCACACTACAAACTGCCAGTATTCCCAGTAACGTTAGCTGCAGCAAGTTGGAACAAACGACGACACTTAGCCGCCATGAACGATGCCAGCACCCCGAAACTGTAGCAGCCGGGTATAGTGCTATAGTGTTTAATCTGTCAGAAGGATATCTATATTGCAAATAGTGAATTCTTTTTCTAATATAAAGTATAGTTGGAGGTGTAGCAGAGAGAGAAGGCTCACTGACATGTCTAACGTCATCATGTCTTCAGCTTTGTAACCACTGACCTGATGACATCACTTCACAGAGATATGTCTAGGAATTAACGAGCACTGCAGTCCCTCCTCCTCTAGTCTTTCTGCTCTGCCAGAGACCTCAGTCAGATCTCAGTCATGACAGTTTAGGTTTTAAATGTTTAAAATGTCCTCCTTCTCGCTCTCTGTTTTGTTTTTCTTCTATATCCTTAACATTTCCACCTCCAATCATCCATATTTGGGTTATTATTTGTTTTCTGGAAAGCTCAGTCAGCTGCTTTCCCGAGGAAATAATAATAATAATAATAATAATAATAATAATAATAATAATGACTAAAAAGTGGCTACAGTATCTCTAGAAAACCCCCATCAGACCTAATGGGACACAAGTAGGCCTAAACATAGTCTGTCTTCACTGAAGTATCGATGCTACCCCTTCAAAGGTCTGCACAGTCCCAAATTGTGATGATGCTGTACAGGACTGTCTCAGAAAATTAGAATATTGTGATAAAATTCTTTATTTTCTGTAATGCAATTAAAAAAACTAAAATGTCATACATTCTGGATTAATTACAAATCAACTGAAATATTGCAAGCCTTTTATTATTTTAATATCGCTGATTATGGCTTACAGTTTAAGATTAAGATTCCCAGAATATTCACATTTTTTTGAGATAGGATATTTGAGTTTTCTTAAACTGTAAACCATGATCAGCAATATTAAAATAATAAAAGGCTTGCAATATTTCAGTTGATTTGTAATAAATCCAGAATGTATGACATTTTTGTTTTTGTAATTGCATTACAGAAAATCACAATATTCTAATTTTCTGAGAGAGTCCTGTATATTCCCAATGTAAATACTTGTGTTGGTCCAGGGGGACGTTGGAGTGGTGGGATTCATATACATTCAGAATAACGAGATATAATCCCAGAGCAATGGCAGATCAGTGAGCATCTATCGGACTACTGAGCGTTCAGAATAAAGAGCTTATTATGCGGCGGAAGAGTTATGAAATAGCACCAACTGTTATTGGTTTCTGCTTTGATAAACCAAACCATTTGTGCAATAAAAAAAGAAAAACGGTAGGCCTTTTTTTGTGTTGTCTTGAAGTATCGAGGTTATCAATAGAACAAAGAGGAAAAGCATTGATGACTTGCTCGTAATAATGCCACATTTACAGTTACTCCAGCGGCACAGTCCTCTTCACCTTCTGAAACTACGTGGCACAACTCTATGAAGTGGTCATTTGGTGAGAATCGGTCGTCATCATTACCCCCTGATGCAATGTGGATAAACTAATTTCACAAAAATGTGCGTTTATTTGTCTAAAACGTCTCTCTGGGGTAACATGATAGCAGGAGCCGGTGGCAGCCCTCTGGCCAGTCATGTTACATTCCAGTCATAACTCAGAGCCGCCCTGGACCCACTAGTGACTCGTCCACTCAGCCATGTCACACAGGATGGAGCGGCTGCTAGCGCCACATGCTTTTGCTCTTGTGGTTTTTCGACGTGATTTGAAACCTTTTATTGAATTAGAAGTGACCAGTTAAAACTGAAAAGACTAAAGTGAAATCTGTGATCCTTCAAGGACCGAACATATGAGACGATCAACTCTTTTCACTCATGAAACTTCACATTTGTCTTTGTTCGTTCGTATGCTCGTGCCGCTAAAGGAAATAAACATCCTTTATTCCTCCGCAGCAGCCGAGCGGCCAGAGGAGAAAGTCTTTGCCGCCTCTGAAGTTTGCGGTGGGGGAAGTTGTTTGGGCAAAGTTCAATCGAAGACCGTGGTGGCCCTGTGAGGTGATTGTTGACCCTGTGCAGGACGTCTATCACAAACTCAAAGGTGGGTGTGAAACAGTGCCTATTCGCTCTGATATCGAAGACGGTTGCGTTGTAGAGGAGCGTCATTGATTACAAAATACACAGTTGTAGGTCGGTGATCGTCTGCAACTCAGCCCCTTATCAATCTACACGCTGTATCTCTATATGTGACATCGTTCATTTGACTGACTGCAAAACATTTCACACAGACACACATTTGTTTAGGTTGTGTTTACCCACAATACCCCACTTTGTAGTCCACTTTCTGCATTTGATCCACTTGAAGTGGACCGAGAGCTGAGTTTATTTAGGCGGACCAGAGTTGACGTCTTTCACCCAGATGAGAGTTCAGTGGCACATTCACACCTCACCAAAGGAACCGGACTTTCCGGGCAAACGAACTCTGGTCCGTTTAAAGCGAACCAAACGGGGCTGGTAGGAATGCACCTAAGATTATTAGCGCTTCTTGTGGTCATGTGTGCTTCCATCTGTGTTACATGTTATAAGTAGACTTATAGCTATTAGGATAGCTGCTCCACTTTGATCTAAAGTATTGGTTCTCATGATTTCACTTAAACACTGATGTTTAACATTTTGGCTTTTGTTTATGGAGCTAGAACAGTCTCATAATTCGCAAATGCACACACCGTTTCACAAATGCACAGGACAAGTTTCACAAATGCACACACCGTTTCGAACGGCGCTAACGCAGTTCAAACAGCAGGTGTATCCGCCCCTTTAATCTGATTGGTTTACGAGTAAGTCGTGTTTTATCCACTGCTCTGCGTCTCCCACGTGGGGTGCGCTCTTATGATTGGCTGAAACAAAGGAAGACATCTGATTGGTTTCAGATCCTTCTGTGTTAAAAAAAACGTAATTGTGGATCGAGTCACGTCAGGGGAGTCTCAAAAGTCACATGCAAATCCAGCGAGGCTCACAGACAAAAAAAAACATTTCTAAATCAGGTTATATTTGTGTGTGCATCAAAAATACATTTGTATATCTTGTCCTACGCACGTGTGAATTGTTCTGTGCATTTGTGAAACTTGTCCTGCGCATTTGTGAAACGGTGTGTGCATTTGCGAATTATGAGACTGTTCTAGCTCCATATTTGTTACAATCGAAATGTAGTCAGAGGTTTTAACATTTGATTGTAAGTTTCTTCCATCTTACAACTGCTGAGATGATGATGCGTGCACGCTCTGCTTTCCACCTCATAAGATTGTAGTTCATGATTTGTCGCTGTTACAGAGCCCTGCGATCGCCTCTGTCGGCTTTACCATGTCAGGACCTTCGGGGAGCCCGAGGAGCTGGTCTGGGTGGAGGAAAAATCCATCCACATTTTTAAAGGAGGATTTGAATTTGATCAACTCCATCTTCACCGAAGGGGAAAGCAAAGGGAGCAGAATAATAAATGCACTGTAAATATTATTTTGCGACTTACAAAATGATGAGTAGATTTTCTTGATGGAAAGGTTGGTCTTACGTGTCAGTGTGGGATGGATGTTGTTTGACAACGGATGAAAGATTATCTTAAAAGCAGTGAGTTGTTTCTTCGTGTGCGGCGATTGAGCGGCATCTGTTTTATCTTTCCACAGATTCCTAAACGCTTTCAGGATTCGTGGAATTGCAGCGTGGCGGAGGCTGAATCTTTTCTGCTGGCGAGACCCAGAGTGGCTTCCTCCGAGTCCACAACCACAGACGATCCCTTACACTGCAGGCCCCCCCCAGAGAGGGAGAACGAGCCTCAGCCTGCGAGCTTTCCTCCTCCCACGTCACCGTTCCCAACCCTTTCTGAAACATTGCACATACCTAACGGATCAGATCCATCCCCGGCTACGGATCCAACCAAGCCAAGCACTTTAAGAAAATCTTCTGGCAAGAAGAAACAGACTAAATCCTCCAAGGACACAGGTTGTAAACACTCTAACAAGACTCCGCATGACAGCTCTGGCCAGTCAACCGGGGATAACGGAGAGTGCCCGTACTCTGACCTCGACTCGGTCCCCAAGATTCTGTGTCCTAAAGCGCTGGAGCGTCAGTCCGGCCTCGCTTCCTCGCAGCCGTCCGTCACCGTCGTCAAAGAGCAAAAGAAACAGCCCGAGGTCCAGACGGGTCTTTGGTTCAGTAAATCAGGCAAAGACAGACGACCTAAAACAACCAGTCCAGCGCCGGACCGCTCCCTATTTAGTAAAACACCCTGCAAGAAAAAGAACTCATCCGCTCCGAGTAAAAAGATACTGGTTCCCTGTGCCTCCTCCCACAGCGGGGCGGCCAGTGACCAGGCAGCGACGTCCGACCAGAACAAGACAGTCGATACCAAATTGTTAGCTGAAAGTTGTGGAACTTTGAAATGTAAACACAAACCGGCTGGTAGTAAGCCTTTCGATGTGAGTGGTAGTTCTGCTGAGCCGCCTGTATCTCCGGACAAGCAGAAAACCCCGGCGTCAGTTGAGAGTTTGTCTTCAAAGAGTAGACAGACAGACAGTCGTCCAGCTGATGCTGGTGTCGACCCGTCATCTGGCCCGCCAGTTGTTAACAAGCAATTGGAGCCCTCGAAGAAAGTAGAAACAGTTGGACAGCCTAGTTTTTCAAAGAGTGTAAAAAATACCAATCTAGCTCAACATCCAGTTGCGAAAGCTACGAAAAATAAGCTTAAAGTGACTGAGAAGATTTGTGACCAAGAAGAGAACGGTAAGAAGAAGACGTCAACAACTCGCTCGCAAACTGAGTCCACTGATTCCTTATCAATACTAGAAAAGCAAAAGATTCTAGTCTCCAAATGTAGGCTGCCCTTCGTTAAATTAATACGCAAGGAGATAAAGGATAGGAAGTACCTGAACTCCAGCGTGACTGTTTGTGCCGCCGAGCAAACTGGATGCACAAAGACGGAGAAAGCCCCAGACAAAGACGCCGCTAAAACATGCTTGCATAAATCAGACCGGACAGACAGCGAGGCAAGGGCCTCCGTAGATCACACAGTGACTTCCGAACCCATAAAGGTGTCAGTCAAGAAACTCAAAGCTAGTAAGGGGGCAGGTTTGCTTCATCTCTCATCAGAGCCGTCACATGGGAACAGTACTGCAGCTTCAAAGGCACGTGCAGACGACTTGGGGAACACGGAAGCAGAGCAGGTTTCGGTTTTGGACGTAAGCCCAAGCGAGGAGACTCATTCATCGCCCAAACAGACGGACAAGTCAGAACGCGAGAGGACCGCCATCTCCAAGGCAACGGCCGAGTCCTCAGCCGAGCCCTCGAGTTCTCAGCAGGTGGAGAGTTTAGAGCAAAACATTTCGCCGGCCACATCTTCCGCTGCGACTATGTCGCCTTCTCACCACCGTGGAGACCTGCCATGTGAGAGTCCTCCGGCGCCCGAGGGCTCGTCTTCTGGGAAATCCCAGGAAGCCGCTCTCAGATCAAAGCAGGTTTCAGTTGAAGAAAAAGTCATTCGAGAGCAGCCTGCGCACCTTCCGGCCAGCAATCGGCTCATGACCAGAGCGCTGAAGGCCATGCGTGAGGCGGGCCAAAAGAAGCGTGAAAAAACCCGGAAACGTGCCGAACAGAAACTGCTCTCGGGCCCAGTCAGGAAAGTCCAGGACCTTGCGCCGAATCCAGAGGCCAAAGTAGGCTTTTGCACTAACGTAAAACCTGTGAAACCTCACTGCGTTGACAATGGCATATGTAACCGGGACAAGTTCTCCAAGTCTGGCTCTCCTTCTTCTCTACGTTCTGATTCCAATGACCGTGAAACCGATGTCAAGAGTGAGGAGGAAGACCTCTCAATATCCTCAACGCCACCCATGGACTTCATACCCCTTACGTCAAAAGTAAAAGCAAAACATGAAGCTCAATCTTCGAGGATGTACTCCTCATCTTCATCTTCCTCCCCATTTTCCTTCATCAATGCCTTCAAAAATTTGGAAGAGGTTTCCTTCCAGTCTGTGACGAATGAAAGAGATGGTAAACCCGTCTCTTTCAAGCCAGACACAAACTACAAGTTCAGCACTTTCCTCATGATGCTGAAGGACTTGCATGACACCAGAGAGCGAGAAGGGACGCCCCTCGAACTGGAGATCGGGCAACCAAGCGCGCATGTTAAGGAGGAACCCTTAGTGATACCAACAGAGGCCACATCTGCAGGGCAAGATCCACAAAATAAACATGTTCTGGGCAATTCAAGTGCAAGTCGAGACAAAACTTTGGTCACGCAAAAAGAATGTGGCACAGGTCAGACTCCCAAGAGGCCCTATAAAAGGAAGGTTGGCTCTGTTGGGTTTAAAAGGAAACCCAACTGCAGAGTACCTTGTCGTCCCGCCAGGTCTGGACCAGGTTTCCCAGGGCTGGAGTCTTTGCCAAGAATGGCGTCCTTGTCAGCATCAGCCTCGAAAGTGGAGTGCTCGTCAAGAGTGCTTGAAATCCAGAGTGGCGGCTGGGAGAGACGGGCCGGAGGTGGCGAGGGAGCGGCTGGGGCCGAGGAGGAGGAGAGGCTGAGCAGAGTGAAGGAGAATCTCCAAGTCACAGTGCCTTTGGAAAAGAGGGAGCGTGCGGCAGGTCTGTGTCTGGAGCAGGCTCACAGCCTTGTTTCAGACTGCACTAATGACACCAGGAGCTTGATTGGCAGAGCCGGGGGAGTGGACAAGTCTCCAGGAGGTAAGGACAGGGTAATGGGAGCCTGCACAAATGGCGCTTTTGCACTAGTACCACTTCAGCTCGCATCTACCCGCCACGGCCCCGTCTTGCGCTTTTGCACTAGGGGCTGAGGCGGGTAGAGCCGCTCCAAGCAGATACTTTTTCTGTAACCATTCTGTCGGGGTTCTAACCGGGCTGAGCCGGGACTATTTGATCTGACGTCACCACCCTCCTCGCCACCGATTGGTCGGGGGGCGGGGCCGTCAAACGTTTGAATCAGGAAGCGGGAGTCAGCGCGAGAGCGGCTCGCGGCTCGCAGCGATTTTATTATACAGCACAAACGTCTGTTTGGTGATCCAACTCTGAGGTGCAGATGTTCATAAACCTGGTGGCTGTCGAGAAAATTAAAAAAGGGATGTAGACGGGCTGTTTTCTTCTCACCCGCTCGCGGCTCCAGCTGATTTTCTGATCAGCGCCGACACAAACAAAGGTGTTGCGCAATCGAGTACGTCACAGCAGCTTCACCCAAACCCCCCCACCTCTCACCTGGCTGTGGAAAAACAAACGGGGACAAAACGGGTGGAGCCGCGACGAGCCGCGCCGAGCTGAGCCGGGCTGAGGCGGTACTAGTGCAAAAGCGCCAAAAGTAGTGATGCAGGATCTAATGCACAAACCTACACAATGGTGCACAATGAGCTGACAGACTGCATCGATGCGATGCAGAAATCAGTAATGCAACATGTTATATAATCCCACAGCATGATCCCCCGAATCAGAAAAAGTTGGAAAAGTATGGAAAATGCAAACTTTGACTTGTATTTCAATGTAGATGGTATGAACTCAATTGGATATTGTTTTTTCTTGTCAGCTTTTTGTTGTTTTTTTAAACACATTCCTGCAAATGTGTTAGATAGAGCAACAGTGTAAAGTTTGTTGTCACATTTTCCCACCTTCTCCACCGGGGACGTGTCAGGGCTGCAGGCAGGCCAGTTCAGGACCCCTGTCATCATCGTCTACAGCTTTAAATGTGTGATACCAACTGAGTTGCTTTTGCATGAAACATCAGCCACACTAACATCTCAAAATACTTTTCTACATTAACGCTGTTTATCATCACAGAAATGTAAATAACCTTTACCAAGTTCTAGTACAAACCCATACCATCGCAGACCCCAGCTTTTTGGTGACATTTTTTATTGTCATGCACAAAGAGTAAAGTGTATTTCATCTGTTGAGCTGTGTAAAGTAGTCTCCCACCAAAACACCTCAGTCTTTGTAGATTAAATATTAATCACATTAAACCTCTCAAGTCTGTAAGATTGCAAGAATGGGCAAAAACCAGAGTGCCAACTAAATGCTTGCCAACAAATAATTTGTAGGTTTGAATGTAACATTAGGATGCATTCATGCTGAATGAGTCCACAATCCACTCGTGATGCTGTGGTCGTTTGCAGACTGTGTGTGACTGTTTTATAAAATGGCATAAAACCAATTTAACGACCGTTATTAATGTAGGATTTGACCAATGTGACTGAAACATTATTACACACATATGCAAATAGGAAATCAGTGTTTCTGGTTGACTTTAAACCTTAACATAGGTTGAAATTTGGGCTTCCACCAGACATGGTTGCTACTTGGCAACGCTCGGCTTTGAATCATGTGGTCAAAGACAAAGAAACATTTTTGACAGTTTCTCTTTTGCAGCCATGGTATATTCCATCATGAATCTAAATCGTAGCGGCGCTTTGGTATGCGTGGTATGAAACCGTCTTCTCTTGTGTGGCTCTCAGCACATAAACGGATCAGAAAACCAAGCAAGAGACTGATAGAGTGGACCGAAGAGTACGACCAAATCTTCTCCACGAGGAAGAAAACCAAAAAGCCTCTCCAGTTGATTGGAAAGGTAAAACTCTTCCAAAGTAAGCTCTGTTGTGACTTTATAACTCTTGCATATTCTAACATGTGTATCATAGTATGTCGCTAAGCAGCCGTTTTAAGCCCATGTAGCCACGCGTGATACTCACGCAGTTTGTTTTCTCAGGTCACTCAACCCATTACCTCCCTGTCTGAAGATCCGGGGTCGGACAAGGATGCACACGACCTCCCGTCCACGGCCTTACCTCCTGAAGTACAGACCCCGCCTCCCGAGGAAATCGCTACCATCACTCCTTCTGAAATACAGATTCCCAGCACTGAAAACACATGTCCCCCAGATACGCCAGTGCTTTCCATCGATACGCTAACGCCTCCTCCAGAAGTTGAGCCCTTGCTACCAGAAGAGCTTGTCAAAAACAACGGTAAGGCAGGGTCTGTGGTTTTTTTCCTTTAACTTAAAATAAAAAACTTTAAAATCGTCATTGTAAATAGATACTCCCACAAGTGGAGGAGTTCAACTATCTCGTGGGGATTGATTCAAATTGATTCTTAAGATTCAGTATCGATTATCACGACTTGATTCGATTCAACAGCAAGTATTGGCAGCAATGATGGCTGTAAGGACCAATCGCCCTCCCAGTATGCTGATATAATTGTTTTCAGAAACATTGTGTGTGGCAGAATTATCAAACAGATCCAGGGCAGCAAACAGAGGCCCTATGAAATCGGTTTATTTATTCCCACATTCCGTTTTTATTTTTTCCATTTTCTTATTTTTTAGCATTTTATGCTAATTTAATCCCCAGACAGTATATAAAGTAATGAAATATAGACAATTTATGCAATTATAACTGAAAGCTTTAAAGTTTTCATACTTTTAAGCAGATTTAAAGGCAAAAACATGGCAATAGTTATTCTCGTGTCCAACAAAACATCCCTTTTTTGGGCATAAACAAAAAAAATCCAAAAGTTATTTGTTTGAAATAAATAACTAAGAAATAAATAATCCATTTAAAGTGCAAAAAAAGGAAGAAATTGCAACAGCTCATGCAGTGAATGTCAGGGACTGGTGTGGTGAGGACCCAGATGCAGGAGAGCGAGGCAGGAGTTTGCAACAAAAAGGGTTTATTTTACAAACCAAAAACAAAAGCGCTGCTTAGCAGGATCAAAAACACACGGAAACAGGGATCAAAAACTGGAGCAAAAACAGGACACATGGAGGAAAGCACAGTACGGAACCACAAGGAGCAAGGGAATGACAAGACCAGATATACACAGGGGATAACGAGACACAGGTGCAGACAATCAGGGCAGATGGGACACAGGCGGGGCAAAACAGAAACCAACCGGGGGGGAATGTCAACCACTGACAGTGAACAAATAATTATAGCTTGTCTAATTTATTCTGAGGACCCAGGACACGCTTATGTCTCTCTATTAGCCTGGGAACGCCTCGGACGAAGTGGCCAGGGAGACAGAACTCTGGGCTTACCTGCTTAGGCTTCTGCCCCCGCAACCCCAGCCCGGATAAGACGATGGATGTAGAAGATGATAGATGGCAGAAGATGGATGGATGGATGGATGGATGGATGGATGGATGGATGGATGGATGGATGGATGGATGGATGGATGGATGGATGGATGGATGGATGGCTGGCTGTTATAGTACACAGGACTGTCTCAGAAAATTAGAATATTGTGATTTTCTGTAATGCAGTTACAAAAACAGAAATGTCATACATTCTGGATTCATTACAAATCAACTGAAATATTGCAAGCCTTTTATTATTTTAATATTGCTGATCATGGCTTACAGCTTAAGAAAACTCAAATATCCTATCTCAAAAGATTTGAATATTCTGGGAATCTTAATCTTAAACTGTAAGCCATAATTAGCAGTATTAAAATAATAAAACGCTTGCAATATTTCAGTTGATTTGTAATGAATCGAGAATGTATGACATTTTTGTTTTTTTAATTGCATTACAGAAAATAAAGAACTTTATCACAATATTCTAATTTTCTGAGACAGTCCTGTATACCTGAGTGTGCCAAATATGTGAATTTCTGGTCAAAGCTTGCAGATCTATGGGCAGTGACTTACTGTAGTAACAGTAGCTGAAAAGTCCACACCTGATGGTCAGCTTTCTGACGAGTAACTCTAGTATCAACGTAAAGAAATAGCTGGAGGAGCTTTTTATGGTAGCTTCATAATCGTAGCGGACTTGAGGTCAAATTGTGCTTCTTCGTTGTTGCTCGATCCTTGTGGCGCACGAGTCTTGCTGACGTAAAACTTTCATGAACCGTTTAGAACAAACTTAAGTATCAAGGGAAATAAGGATTGGCTCAGATCAAAATTCAGATGACCCAGCTTTCCCCCGCCACTTAAATGCACCATGTATGGACGAATCTGTGAGGCTTCTTGGAAGCGTGAAAAGAGTCTCAAACCCATTTGTATGTATCTATAGCTTTATGAGTGTGTATCAAGTGATTTGTAAATGCATATTTAACGATTTGTGTGTGTAGGAGGTTTTTTGAATTCGTAATTATCGTTTTGTCCGTATTTTTGAGCAAGTTACCCATGCACAAATCTAATAATACTCACAAATCTAATAATACGCACAAATCTAATAATAGGCACACACATATCAAGTAGTACACACAAATCAAGTAGTATGCACACACAAATGTTTTGAGTCGATTTTCTCTCCATAATAATGTGGCTGTAACTTTCGACTCGCAGGCCGTGCGCCGGTGTTGGAGAAGAAGCGGAAGAGGAAACCGACTCAGAAGATCCTCGAGTACTGTCTGGAGGCAGAGGCGTCACTGGGCCCCAAGAAAAAGGTAACACGAGGGCCGTGTTACGGACTGGAAACTCACAAAGACCTCGAACAGCTCCTGCATGCAGTGGAAAGGGAACTTAACATTCTCAAGCTGTGGTTTGATGTAAACAAACTGTCACTGAACCTCACCAAAACCAAATACATCATCTTTTCCAACAAAAAAATAAATACACATCCCAAATTATCAATAAATGATGTAGAGATTGAACGAGTAAATGAACATACATTTCTGGGAATTACCATAGACCAGGGGTCGGCAACCTGCGGCTCTCGAGCCGCATGCGGCTCTTTAGCGCCGCCCTAGTGGCTCCCTGGAGCTTTTTCAAAAATGTTTGTCTTTTTTTTTCTTTTTTTCCCCTTTCTTCTTTTTTTCCTTTTTTTTCTTCCTTTTTAATCTCGACTTTCTTTTTACTTTTTTCTCGACATTTTGACTTTTTTCCCGAAATTTTGACTATTTCCTCTACATTTAAACCTTTTTTCAACATTTTGACTTTTTTCTCGAAATTTTGACTTTTTTCTCAACATTTCAACTTTTTTCTCGACATTTCAACTATTTTCTCAACATTTCGACTTTTTTCTCGACATTTTGACTTTTTTCTCAAGATTGTACTTCAACATTAATCTCGACATTTCAACTTTTTTCTCGACATTTCAACTTTTTTCTCGACATTTCGACTCTTTTCTCGAAGTGCATAATGAAAAAAAAAATCTTCCCCCAGTTATAACTACATACATGCAGCATGTGTTGCCTTCATTCAAAAGACTTTTCATTTTTTGCGGCTCCAGACATATTTGTTTTTTGCGTTTTTGGTCCAATATGGCTCTTTCAACATTTTGGGTTGCCGACCCCTGGTATAGACAGTAGACTGAGCTGGAAACTACACATCAATAGCACAAAAACAAAAATCTCTTAATCAATTGCAAAATGAAACATATACTGAACAGCAATACACTCTACATACTGTACTGCTCCCTCATACTTCCATACTTAACTTATTGTGTGGAAGTATGGGGGAACACATACAAAACAAACATCAAACCATTATACATGCTGCAAAAGAAAGCAATACGAATCATAAACCATGCAGACTACCTTGCTCCAACCAACCCACTCTTTATTAAAACAAACACCCTAAAATTGGAGGACCTAGTGGACAGTAATACAGTTTTAATCATGTACAAGGCACACAATAATATACTCCCACCCTGCATGCAGGAGCTGTTTGAAGTTAGGGAGTCTAAATATCCACTTAGGCGGTCATGTATCTTTAAGAAAATGGGTGTACGGACCAATACGAAGAGCAACTGTGTATCAATAAAGGGGGTCGAGTTATGGAATAATTTAGAAAATTAACTAAAACTATGCACTACTGTAACCAAATTCAAAAATAAGTTCAAAAATAAAATATTAACGAAATATAAAACATTGATATGATAATATTATAATAATACCATGAAAGTAGCAATTTGAAGCATGTGTTTGCATGACTGCTCTCCGCGGCCGTTTAGCCGAGGAATGTGGTGAAGCAGCACCACATCATACTAGGTCCCTGTAAGCCACTTGGTATTTTAAATTCTTTTTACACACCCTACTCATAACCTCTGCTCTCCGTGCTGTACAGTCTCTAGCCAAAAACCACTTAATTTATCACTCCTTGTAATTTATAGTATGTTTTTTGTTTTGTTTTTGTCTTTGTTTTTTTTTTTGTCTTTGCTTCTTGTCTAGATACCTCTGTTACTTGTCCAATATATCCATTCTTTTTCAATGTTTGAATCCAAATTACTAGTTTTGTTTTGTATAAAACCTCCTGAGTTGGGGTTCATAAAAGGTATAGGCATAATAAGCCTTGGCTTCAGCCTATACCTTTTTGGTGCCATTTAAAATATTGGACTATTTTTATGTTGTATTACCGTATGTTGTATCCCAGTGGTCTTCAACCTTTTTTCAGTGATGTACCCCCTGTGAAATATTTTTTCAGCCAAGTACCCCCTAACCAGCGCAAAGCACTTTTGGTTGTAAAAAAAAGACCTAAAACAGAGCACTGTGCCATCAGTAACTGATTTATTAAACATAAAAATATTGCTGCTACGCTTCAACCACGACTCCATCGTTGGTCCAAGTGATTGACAGGTGAAGCCAGGTGATTGACAGGTTAGGTGGAACCATCCTGGTGTGGGGGATACTCTGCGGTTTTAGGATAATAAGTTGAATAGCCTACTCCTGAAGATAAAATTCATTTTGAGAATTTAGACTTATATTTTCCTCAATTATTCATGAAATATTTATTTTTAAAGGATTTTTGTATGGATGCTACTTTTTAAATATATGTATATTTTAAAATCTCACGTACCCCCTGGAGTGTCTTCACGTACCCCCAGGGGTACGCGTACCCAAGTTTGAGAACCACTGTTGTATCCAAATGGACCGAAATAAAACTCAAAATCAATCAAAATCAATCAATCAAAACAATACAAAATACATAAATCAGTTGTCAAGCACGGTGGTGGTGGGGTGATGATCTGGGCATACGCTGCAGCCACAGGACCTGAACAATTCGCAGCCATTAAATCGATCATAAACAGTGTTTTAGCAGTCAGATGCGAGGCTTTCTCTCCAACAGAGAACAAGCCAGCAAGTCTACAACAGCATTGTTGAAAAAAGAGAGAAAGTGACAACAGTGTCTGAGTGAATGTCCACCTCCGCCAAGGAGAAATGTTAGACTGCCACTTTTCCAGAAAATAGTTTTTTAAAGTGCTTCTACAAGCTACTGAATCATGATGTATAATGGTTTTTGCAAACACTGCACAGCTGGGGTGGTGTCTGTGTGTACTTCGCTTGTTTGCTTGCATGGATTTTCTCCACTTTGCTCCTGCCGCAGCCCAGAAACGGGCACGCTAGGCTGCTGAAGCCGGTGTTCTTGTCTGTACGTGGTGCTATGATGGACTGGCGACCCATGCAGAACAAACCGCTGTCTTTGACCAAACGCAGCTGGGTGCGGGCTCCAGCAGACGCCCGTAACCCTTTTTTTTTTTTTTTTTTTTTTTTTTTTTTTTTTTACCTTGTCTGCACACATATTATTGATTGATACCATGACGGTAGAAACCAAAAGTGTATATATGTGCATTATTACTATATGTAATATATACATATATATACGCACACATATGCGTACACATACATAAACATACACATACAAACCCAGTGTTTTTTTTTTTTTTTTTTTTTTTTTTTTTTTTTTTTTTTTTTTTTTTTTTTTTTTTGGGGGGGGAGGGGGTGGGGGGGGGTGGTGACGACATCCACTGCCAATCCAGGAAGCAGGAACACACGGAGACACACGTCAAGCACTGGAAATCTGCAACAAAAAAACCACAAACAAAGCACGAAACCGGCACGGAGCCATCCAAAACACGAACAGCAATCGACCTAAATCTTGAGATCTGATCGCAGTCTGAGCTAAGCTATCGCTACCGCTACCTAAACCCAAAAACTAGAGAGCCAGCATGCAGGTGAACAAGCCAGTGTGTATGTCTATGCGTGTGTGTGTGTATGTATATGATCATGCATGTGTGTGTGTGTGTGTGTGTGTGTATGCGTGTGACTAAATTACTATATGTGTGTGTGTGTGTGTGTGTGTGTGTGTGTGTGTGTGTGTGTGTGTGTGTGTGTGTGTGTGTATGTGTGTAATAAACCAAACAAAGCTCCACCTGAAGTGTATCTATAGTGGGGGAGGGGGGGGAGCAACCCCGCCACCCGTGAGACCAGAGGCCGACAAGGAAGAGCCCGGAACCCAGGCCACCGGCAACCCCACAGAGGGGAGAAGTAGGAGGGAGGCAACCCACCGCCTGCGAGGCCCCCCCCCCCACCCGGCGGCGGCCGAGGGGGCCCGCGGGCGGGGCCCCCACGGCGCGGAAAGAAGCAGCCAGGGATCCCGCGGCGGCGGACCGCGACCCAGGCAATCCCCGGCCACCCGGTCCGGGCCGGACACGCGGCCAGGAGGCCCTCACCCTTCAGGCCAGCGACCCCCACCCGGCAGGGGGCCAGCCCGCCCGGAGAGACAGAGCCGCCCCGGCCGCCGACGCGGGCAGGCGCACCCGTCCCCCACGTAAGTGGCCCTCCAAGACCAGAGGGGCGCCCCGCCGTAGAGGCAGCGGGGGGGACCGGAGACGGGCCCGGAGAGAGGGAACCCCCCAACAAGGCGACACACGCGCAGGCCCGACAACGGAGGGCCCCAGACCCAGGCATCCCATTCATTCATCCATTCACCTATCCGATACCTATACTAATAATAATATAATATACTATACATAATAATAATAATACTAATAATAATACTAATAATAATACTAATAATAATACTAATAATAATAACCATCTTTGTATAATATAATATTGATAAATTATTAAGTTTTTGATGTCCTGCCAATGGAGGCTCAAATCCTCCATGGCAGGACCCTTCCATACCGCATTCTCACCGACACAGACATACAATCACGCACCGTTTCCCCCTCCCCGGGGGGATCCAGCACCGCCAGAAGGCACCCCAGGCTGCACGGCGGGCCCCGCCAGGCCCGGGTAACCCGACCCACCCGTCCCAGGCCCAGGCCGGTGAGGGAACGCGGGTGATGTGGGACCCCCTCCCGCCCCTTGTGTTGAGTGCATGTGATTAATGCCATAAAAACAGGGAGGAGGGAGGGCCAAGTATGACACAGACCCCCCCCCCTCCCGAACTACGTGTCCTTGTCAAATGTATTTATTAAGTGTTGAATGTGCAGTGTCTATTTTGCTGTTAAAACCGTGAGGCGGGGAGTGCCGGGCCACGCGGGACAGTGCCCCCCACGACCCGGACCCCCCGCCTTTCGCCTATGTGCGTATGAATCGTGTAGGGGGGGCAAGAGGGGGAGCGGAGGCCGAAGCCAGGAGGCAGGACCAGCAAAGCCGGCCCTGATAAGACACCCGCGTCCCCCCACCGGCCGTCCAGCAGACGGGGGCCGGCCCCCCGAGCCGGGCAAGGGCCCCACCGTACCTCCAAGGGCGCCCCCGGCGCCGCCGGAGCCCCCAGACGGAGGAGGAAACGGTCCAACATCCTCCCATTCATACTGACAACATAAGACATAGATACCTGGGAATGGTGCCACCCCGCCGTCGCGCCCGCCCGTGCACCCCCCGGTCAGGGGAAGCCCGCTCCCCGGACCCGGCCCCACCCCCCCCCGAGGCCACCCCGGCGGACACCCCAAGGGTCCCGGAGTCCCCACATCCGCAGGGGCACTTGGCCCCCGCCCAGCGACGGAGGACCAAGGCAGCAATGCCCCCCCAGCGCAGACAGCCACCCCCCACCCAGGCAGGGCCGGGCCCTCCGGGTGGGACCCCCACGTCCACGGCCCCGCCCCCCCCGGGAGGCCCGGAGACGCCCCAGCCACAGCCCCCCGCCCGAGCCCTCCCCAGCCACCCCCCCCCACCGCCATGAGGTAACCCCCCCCACAGGCCCCCAAGGCCCCCACCGGCTAGGGACAGGGCCCCGCGGCCCCCCCCACCGCCCCCCAGGGGCCACCAGAGGCCCGCGCCCCAGACCCCCCAAGCCGACCCCCAACCCCAAGGGCCACGAGATCACCACCCCCCCGCCCCCACTAGGTAACGAAGCCAATAAACGGGGACCACAGAGAGTGCAATTCAGCCGAATGTTGTTCAGTGGAGGCAGACATTATCTCACTACTAATATGATCTGATAAAAGATTCCTAAAATGGTTGATACATAAACTGGATTTTTGTTTCCAATTTACTAAAATGGTTTTCTTTGCGATACATACGCCCGTAACCCTTAACAGCAGGAAGGGGGTCTAGATCAGGGGTCGGCAACCCAAAATGTTGAAAGAGCCATATTGGACCAAAAACACAAAAAATAAATATGTCTGGAGCCGCAAAAAATGAAAAGTCTTGTATAAGCCTTAGAATGAAGGCAACACATGCTGCATACAGTATATCTATATTAGTTAGAACTGTGGGAAGATTTTTTTTCATTATGCACTTTGAGAAAAAAGTCGAAATGTCGAGAAAAAAGTCGAAATTTTGAGAAAAAAGTTGAAATGTCAAGATTAATGTTGAAGTTCAGTCTTGAGAAAAAAGTCAAAATGTCGAGAAGAAGTGGAAATGTCGAGAAAAAAGTGGAAATGTCAAGGAAATAGTCAGAATTTCTTGAAAAAAGTTGAAATGTTGAGAAAAAAGTCAAAATTTCGAGAAAAAAAGTCGAAATGTCGAGATTAATGTTGAAGTACAATCTTGAGAAAAAAGTCAAAATGACGAGAAAAAAGTCGAAATGTCGAGGAAATAGTCAGAATTTCGTGAAAAAAGTTGAAATATTGAAATGATTAAAAACAAAAGGAAAAAGGAAGAAAAAAAGAGAAAAAAGGGAAAAAAAGGGTAAAAACGGAAAAAAAGAAAAAAAAGGAAAAAAAAGGTCAAACATTTTTGAAAAAGCTCCAGGGAGCCACTAGGGTGGCGCTAAAGAGCCGCGTGCGGCTCTAGAGCCGCGGGTTGCCGACCCCTGGTCTAGATGGTTGATGGATGGAAGGATGTTTCTGCATTTTGTCCTTGGTTTTGTGAAGCAAATGACGTGCCACGTGTTTGCTCGTATTCTCAGATTTCATTAACCTAATTTGATGATCTCGTAAGAAAAAAAGGTTCATTTTCTAGATATTCTGATACTTAAAAACTCACATTTGAACAGGATCTAGTTTCCCTTTCAAAGGGCTGCATTTAGCTGGCGTCATTCATCTAATAATGCCGTTCTGCCTTTGCCTCCATTGAACTGTTGCCTCAGAGCTGTTGTTCCTGGCTGTCAGCCGCAGTCTACTCTAAGCTCCAATATGTCGAGTGTAAGAGTAAAACATGTTACTAATTTATTAACTCAAAGAGCCTTTGAAGGTTTTGTTTCTTTAAACCTGCAGTGAAAAAAAGCATTGCCTCAAACCTTTCCAGACCTTCCAGGAGAAAGATGCGTAATCCTCCCTCACGTGGGGTTTATTTAAGAGGAAGTATGGTGGCGTGTTTCCAAGATTCTTTTTAAAGTTAGTGACAGGCTGAGAACGCTGTTGAGTATATTTTAAAGTGACGTAACATTTGATTTAACACTTTCAGCAACAGTGTTTTCAGGAAACCCCCTTTCAGACTTTAGCAATGATGAAAAATAATCTATGACTGAGAGTGTTGCATGAGGTTGGAATAGGTTGGCTGGATTTTTTTTTATGGGGGGGGGTTTTCTTTTGTTTAAGATTGATTTTCAATCATCTTGGTCTTTGAGATGCTTTTCAGAGGCTTAGATCAAATCGGTCTGGATATAAATGACTTAAATTTACCAAAGAAGAAGAAGATGCGGTTCAGTCCGTCCCAGTATGCAAACCACAGGGAAAGGGGGTGTCGACACAATATCACCAGCGGGGTAAAGATTTAAAATGAATAGTTCCTGATCATATCTTTTATGTGTTGCAGATCAAAGGACTGAAATCGAACTCGAATGCTTCTCCTCAAGCCGGTCAGTGAGTCGCTTTATGTCCCCCTACATTAGTCTGCACTTCGTCATCACGGTTCTTGCTATTTTTTTCTTTCATCACATACATAGTAAAACTTAAGATCCAGATGAACGCTCCGGTCTGACCTCACCCCTCATTGCAATACATAAATTACCAATTCTAACTCTAATAATCATTCCTGGCATTATCATGATATATTGTTTCATAGTTTATTATTATATTAAGTTATGAAATCTCATGGAATGTTAAACTATAGTATTATTATATTGTTATATATTATAGTATGGTGATATAATTTGGTTATATGTTATAATATTTTATAAAAATTATGTTATATTAAGATATTACTATATTATTATGCTATATTTATATTATATTGTGCTACACCACTCTATATGATAATTATTTATTTGTTTAACTTATTTACTCTCAAATTAATATTCTCAATTTATGTATCTACTTTCATCATCTTATTTACACACACACACACACACACACACACACACACACACACACACACACACACACACACACACACACACACACACACACACACACACACACAAACTGATGTCGTCTTTTGTCGTTGTTTGCACTGTATGTTAATAAATAAAATAAAAAATAAAAAAAAGGTCCAAATGAAATCGGGATTTATGTTTAGATGTTTAGGTTTTTTTTACAAACTGCTGTTTTTCAGCTCCCTGAAGATGATTTTTACATTTTCATTGTGAAAACTTACTTTTTCATCTACTGGTTTACAATCATCTGTCTGTTTTATTTGATTTTTTTTTACTTGATTGTGGAAATGAATTTACAGGCAGTTGTCAAACCTTTTTTTTTAATAATTTCCTGCGTCTGTTGGCCTCCCCCCCTTTTAGTTTTTCCGTGTCATCCTCTGTAAACTGACTCTTGAACGTTCGTCTTACACCCAGATTCTGCGCCGGCGCCTCTGAAACTGAAGAGTAACCCGGAGCCGGCGTTCACCTCCACACCCTCCCCTGAGGTTTCCCCCTGTGCACCCCCACCTCCCCTTCAGACCAGTCCCAGCGCTCCAGAACCCTCCACGGCAGCGCCACTCCCACCTGAACCCAAACAGGTGGAAACGGCACCAGCAGACACAGATGTTCATCAGCCTGATGACACTCACATTCAGGAAGACACGAAGGATGTGACGGAGACAGAGGTCAGTTCTATTCACTTTTATTATACATCTTTTTTTTCCCCTTCATTGCTACACAGCTTTTCCATGTTCCTTCAGGGGGACCAGTCCGGCCTCGACCACAGCTTCTCCTCGGTGAAGGAAGACTTGTCGCTATGTGACGACTCAGTTTCACCAGCGAGGAAGATAATTGGAGACCGAGGAGGCCCCGCCTCCATGAAAGAGACAATCTGTCAGGTGAGATTCACCCCAGTTTACTACTGGAATACTACATAATTGTATAAATAAATATTATATATGTATATATATATATATATATATATATATATATATATATATATATATATATATATATATATATATATATATATATATATATATATATATATATAAATATGTATTTTGTATTTTAACTTATAATGTGTATATACTGTATGTGTGTTTGTATCTTTTGTAAGGTGACCTTGGGTGACCTGAAATAAATGAATTATTATTATAATTAAATAATTTGTCATATTGTTATGATTATCACATTATTGTCATTATTACAACCATGATTATGACTGTGATGATAACAATAATTGTTGCTGTCATTTTTGATGAGTGAAATTATTAGTATATACATGTTGGTTCTGATTAAGATCATGATTGTGAATATTATCATTATTATTACTACTGTTGTGGTTCGCATTGCTATTATTATCAAACCATCATCACAACTAAATCTTTTTTTTTTTTTAAATATTAATTTTTAATCTGAACATTAATCATGATAATGAAGTTATCATTATATTATAAATATAGTAAAGGCGGGGGGCGGGGTCGGGCTGGACTGGCTGAGGGTGGAGGAATAATTTGTTAAACTGCAGGGAAATACAAATAAATCAAAATGAACAGTTTTACCTAATGAAACTGCAAAACACTTCTGTTTCTAACATAACTGCCATGCTCTCCCTTCAGTCATATTGTAAATAATAATTAAAGCCACACTATGTAGCAATACCAGACGTGACCACATGGAGGCAGCATATCACAACGTTGACATAAGACTGGTTGAAATGCACCTCTCGTAGGACACGGTGGTTTTAAAAAACGTGCCAAACAGTCCTCATACATTAGCATAGTATTGTCAGTGGCTCACTGAAGATTGATACGCCCTCTTGTGGTCAGAGGTGGTTTTGTTACGTAGGGTGGCTTTAAACTTGTAAAATGTTTTTATCAGTGAATTCAGTTTTAGAGTAAGTTCATTTTTTCTGAAGGAATGATCTTTTTTGTGTAATATGACATGGACTCAGTCTTTCAACTAACATTCTATCTCCAAAGAAAACTCAGTCCCAACCATAAAACTCAACACACTGCCCTCATTATCCTTTATTTTAAGCTCATCTTGGAAAAATAAGGTGTATTTCTTGTTGCAGGTATGTGAGAAGACGGGGGAGCTGCTCCTCTGCGAGGGACAGTGTTGTGGAGCCTTTCACCTGCCCTGCATCTCTCTGGCTAAGGCCCCGAAGGGGAAGTTCGTCTGTCCAGAGTGTAAATCGGGTGAGTTTGTGTGGGAGTAGTGACATTAGGTTCTGTGGTGTAGCTCATTTCATGTTTTCACTTGAGGTATCAAAAAAATATCTATCCATTAAAGGTATAGTCTGTGATCGTATTCAAAAACATTTATTGTTATACTGGGTGAAATGGTCCTTCCATCCTGAGAGTAGCCAGTGAATAATGTGTTCAGAAAAAGGAAAGAAAAAAATCTGACCTCTCTGAAAGCTTTAATCCTGTAAAAACTCTGAACAATCTGTTTTTTGCGCACCGAATGAAACGGATTGGTCATAGGACCAGAGGATTGGCAGGGGGGAAAGAACCAATCAGATGCCTTCATTTTAAGTCCCGCCCATGCCCCCCTCTGTCCCATGCGCGCACTCGTCACGTCACTCTGCTTCCAGCCCCCGTGTCCACTTCCCACGGGTCCTCCTCGGCTCAGAGTGTCCCAGTGTAACCCCCCCCCGCTCCTCCAGACCGACTGGCAACCGCGGCCTGACATCGGAGGGCCCCCGCCGTACCCGGCTTCACCGCCGGCTCGCGGTCGGGCGGTCACGTCGAATGTAACGGCTCGCCCTGCTAAAAAGGCTAAAAAAAGAAAGCCAAAGTGTGATTATGCGGCGCAGGTTGTCCGCTACTGGGGGTCTGCCACGGACCCCCATACTGGGGGTGAGGCGAGGGCGGAGAGCGCCGGTGCGGGTGGCGGTGCGCTGTGCTGCCGTGCAGGCTCTGTTGCCACGGCTACGCCGTAAGGTACGCCGTATCCTACGGCGTAGGGTACGCAGCGACGCGCACCATTCTGCGTTGGTGTAACGTGGAACCATAAATCAGCCTTCAGTGTGTGCTCTGTGTGCTGTTCTGAACTTCTCTGTTTCTCATTTTGCTGGGACGTCAGGTCCCTCCGCCGAGACACAACTTTTGCGGTATGCGTCCATTGTTGTGTCTAAAAATGATGCGCAGTGCCCACCCAATCAGAAACGGTACAGATATTCTGTGATATTTTTTTAATATTTATAAAAAAATTTAATTATAAAAAAAATAAAGGATCCCTATAACTTTGATTGGGTGGGCAGGATGCACGTTTGGGTGGGCACAGCCCCCCCCTGCCCCCCCCTAAAACCGGCCTCGCTTACAGGTGAATGAGATATCAGGTAGTTTTGTTGAAAATGTGCTGTCCAAAATGTCCTGGAAAACTCGACTCCTGCAAATGCGCGTTCCCCAAAGTTTGTGGGGGCGTGGCTTTGGACGGAGCGCTGACGGGAGGGGGAGGAGGGGGCGGGGCTTAGAGGAGGTGCCACTTTCAAATCTTGCTAGCTCTCCAAAATCAAGGACTATACCTTTAAGGGAGGTGTGATGGAACTTTCATTAAGACCTCAAGAAACTAGATATTTATTGTTTCATATAGATTTCAAAAGCTTTCTCCACTTGGTGACCTCTGCTTTGATTGACAAACTACTGTTTCGTTCAGGTAGCCACACCTGCTTTGTGTGTAAAAAACGCAGCCTGGATGTGCGACGCTGCATGATCCCTGTGTGTGGGAAGTTCTATCATGGGGAGTGTATCACAAACTACGCCGCGACCGCACCGGTGAACCGAGGCTTCCGCTGCTCCATCCACGTCTGCCTCACCTGTTTCATCGCCAACCCCAACAGCTCCTCCATCTCTAAAGGTCATGAGAGCCTCCAGGTAACGCTGCTGTTCATCACGTGTTCGGGACTCTGACCGTCTGTCCCGTCGTGTTTTGTCCGTAGGTCGCCTGGTGCGATGTGTGCGCTGCCCGGTAGCCTACCACGCGACGGACCTTTGCATGGCCGCGGGAAGCGTCGTGCTCTCCAACAACAGCATCATCTGCCCCAATCACTTCACGGCTCGCCGTGGTGTCAAGAACCACGAACACGTCAACGTCAGCTGGTGCTTCGTCTGCACTGAAGGTACCAGAACCCATTTGAGGAACCCACACTTGAGTTTTTCTTTTGTTGCTAAAATGGAGGAAGTGTAATGACTCATGGCATGATATACATACAAGACCAAAAACACTCAATTCCGTGTCTTGACTGGGGCAGCAGACTCAGACTGAGCGGTTTATTCATTTATGCTCTGATTGGTGGCACAGATAGCAAACTTTCACGCTTAACCTCTAAAAGACTGAATCTGCCATGATACGTCCCCTTTAATGGCGTCTATTTTTGTTTTGAGTTGTGTACAGCATTAGTTAAAACTCGTTTTACATTACTTTGTATTTCTGTAAGAACAGCATTTTTTGTTTAATAGAGACCCTTTTCGTTTTGAAACTCCTGCCGTCTCATCTCCTGCATTTTGGTCCTTCTCACTCGCCATATGGCAAAACTACGGTGGCCGACAAGGGCCAAACGCACTGCAACGGCCTAATGCATCTCAGTTAAGGAAAACAGCTTCAAGTACAGAAACGATTCAAATTCACAAACTCAAAACGTGGTGCAAATGAAAAAACGTGCTGCAAAAAAACAAAAAGACAAATGCAACATCATCAAACGCGCTGCAAATAGAGAAACGATGCAAAGCACAAAACGATATAAAACAAGAAACCATCTTCAAAAGAAAAACGCTTCATAACCGGTCACTACAACCGGAAGTGCTCCAAACCTGCAGGGGGCGCTTTTGTATTCCTGCATGTGTAGCATCTTTAGTTCATTAAAGGACCTTTTCGTTTTGAAACTCCTGCCGTCTCATCTCCTGCATTTGGGTCCGTCCCACTCACCACATGACAATATTATTTTTACAATTTGAATGACCTAACTCTGTTAGGTCTTTTTTTTTATAAATCTTTTTATTTGTATTTTTTAGGCAACCCAACCCACCCACAATTGCATGGCTGTACAAAATAATATATAAATGTGCAGAGAAAAAAAAAAAAACCTACATTACACTAATACAAAAACAGATTGTACGCAGATTGTAGCCTGACATTGTTGCCTGACATGTGAACAGGGCTAGGTATGGCAGTCGAAGGCATTCCGAGATGGGGGAGCGAGGCCCCATAGAGCTGGGATAGGCCTCTGTTAGGTCTTTATTCACAGGTCAGAAGTGCTAACTACTAAATGCAAAAGTGAAGACAGTTTTCCATTAGCGATGCCTGCCATCAACCAGAAGACCATGACCTTAATTATACATCTCTTTATTGCTTTATAATTTTACCTGAAGTAGTGCAATTATTGATACAGGAACTTTCCTGTGAAATGCTGCCACCATGAGGCCAGAAGTGGTTTTGCTACATAGAGTAGCTTTAAACATTACGTAGTTGGGTTTCACATAAAAACTGAGACTAATGAGTCGCTCGGTGGCGCAGTGGGTTAAGCAGCGGCTCATATACTGAGGCTACAGTCCTCCTGTAGAGGTCACAGGTTTGAATCCCGGCCTGCACACCTTTGCTGCATGTCATCCCCATTCTCTATGCCAAATCAAGGCCAAAAGTTTTGCTAATTTGAAAATAAAATTTGCCCGGGAGGATCAAACAAAAGGAAAAAAAAAGATGTGAAACTGAAAAAAAAAATCTGAAACTGAAAAAAAAAAGATCTGAAACTGAAAAAAAGATCTAATACTGAAAAAAAAAATTGAAACTGTAAAAAATAATTTTCAGGTTCAAATTTTATTTTCAAATTAGCAAAACCTTTGGCCTTGATTTGGCTCCATAATTCTCTCTCTACCCCCTTCCTCTCTGTATACTTTGAATAAAGGGCCACTAGAGCCCAAAAAAAACTAAAAACTGAGACTAACTGAAGTGTACTCCTTCCTTGTGTGATGTAGGGGGGAGCCTGCTGTGCTGCGAGTCTTGCCCTGCTGCGTTTCACCGCGAGTGTCTCAACATCGAGATGCCAAAAGGCAGCTGGTACTGCAACGACTGCAAGGCTGGGAAGAAGCCTCGCTACAAGGACATCCTCTGGGTGAAGGTGGGACGATACAGGTCAGTGATGAAATTCAGGGAATGTTGAATGGATTAAAGGTAGTGATGCACCGAATGTTCGGTAACCGAAATTGTTCGGCCAAAAATGGCAAAAAAACACTTTCGGTGTTCGGTTGAATAAGTGGGGGAAAAAACGAACAATTAATAACGGCGTTGTAATATAAGGAAATAGACTCGCAGCTCCCGTAACCGTTGCGCACCACAAACATAAATCGTTGGCCAACCAAAAAGTAACCACATAAGAATTTTACCTAACATTCACCAGGAGGTGGAACCAAAACAACATAATGTGAATGGAAAATTAAAAAAATGTTTTTTATGTTCAATAAATATTTTCTACCTTGTAATTTTGTAAAAGATTTTTTTCTTTGAAAAGCATGCCTAAATCAAATGTATTTGATTTATGCAATGGTGAAAAAATTGGCAAAATAAATGAAAAACTGTGAAAAACCATGTTCTGTATTGTTCGGTATTGTTTGGTATTCGGCCAAGTGTTTATTATTATTTTCGGTTTCGGCCACAAATTTTCATTTCGGTGGATCACTAATTAAAGGTTCAATAGAAAGTCATCCCTATGCCACATCTGCATACCGGGTCCAACATGTTGCTGAATCTTTGAACCTCAGGACTCATAAATCTTGATTGCTAACTTAAAGCAGCACAACGTAACTTTCAGCTTTTCTGAGTTTGGCGGCATCTTTTGGACAAAAGCGGTATTGTTTTACCAGAAAGAACACTACGTTTCCCATGAGCACCAGCGCGTACTGCCGGAAAACTCCTGTCCCATCGCTGCATTTGTTTTGATGAGAGGAGACGGGACACTTTTCTGTTTCACCAAGTGAACAGACAGAATGCAAAAAAAGATGTTAAACTGCTGGAAAGGAACTGGAATTTACCGGGATACCTTAAACAAGGAAGCCAGGGAGCGGTATATGGAGAAAATAATGATTATTAATTATTATTAATTATAATAATAATTAATCCCTACTGAAGAGCCATGTGTTTCAATAAATTTGTATAATAGTACAACATACAGTACATGTTTTGTATCCCTCTTACTTCTCTTTTCTTTTTTTTTGACTGCTATATTAAGGTGAAGAGACTCCGAGGCGTAATGAGCAATATTTTTGGTTTCCTCGTGAGATTATTTTTTCCTCTGCCGCTACAAATAAGAGTTAATATATTTTCCTCAACAAACTAGTTTTATCTGAAGATTGGGGTTAATTGCACCGCAGAGAGCTGGCCAGCAACTGCGTTTAGCTGGAGAAGTGGGGAATAAAACCCGCGTTTTGATCCGACCTGTCTGTGTGAGTGTTTGTGGTTTAAGGCTGTTTGTGGTTCTGCGTTAAATCGACGCAGAGCCTACGGCGTAGGGTACGCGGCGACACGCACCGTACGTTGCGTGTCGCCACGTACCCTACGCCGTAGGTCTGCGTCGATTTAACGCAGAACCATAAATCATGCTTTACTGTGTGTTTGGTCGTTACAGCCGCGATCCAAAGCGAGCCGACGACTCTTTCACTCTTTTACTTTGTTATATCAGATACTTGGCCTGCGTGGTTCTGCCTCCGAGCAGGAAACCGTTGAAAAGTTAAACCATTAGGATCTTTTCCCCCACGTCTGTTGTGTGGAGCTGCTGCAGCCACAACTCAGCAACGGGTTACCAGCTTCTGTGGAGCTGCGCTCCACGCCCCGCCCATTTTCGTCTCGACTGCGAATCGGGAAGGAGGGGGAAGTGACGTATGCCGTAAAGCATTCAAAGTCGTAACGATTTGTAGTTTTTTAATGTGGCAGGGTTCCTACCATGCTCCTCAAAGTTACATAGTGCCAGTGAAGGTGATACAGACCCCTCAGACCATGACAGAGGTTTCATTAAACCTGTTGGAAGTTGATGTACCATCACAATGACTCTGGAAATATGATATTAAGGTGGAAAAGTTACGTAGTGTCGCTTTAAAAATGAGACGTACATACAATCAACCAGAATGTCCTCTCATGTTCTACTTTTGTATATAAAGGTGGTGGCCGGCAGAGGTCAGTCATCCCAAAACAATCCCAGACAACATTCATCGGATGCGGCACGATGTCGGGGAGTTCCCTGTTCACTTCTTTGGCTCCAACGACTACCTGTGGACCTACCAGGCCAGAGTCTTCCCTTACATGGACGTGGATGCTAACAGCAAAGAGAAGATGGGGAAAGGTGTCGATGCGACCTACAAGAAAGGTAAAAAAGCTTCTTGTGCAGAGGCTGACTCAACCTTTAAGCCATGTTGTTTCATTTGCTTACATGTGCTTTGTGATGCAGCTTTGGAGGAGGCAGCTGTGCGGTTTCGGGAGCTGCAGGCAGAGAAGGAGCTTCGCCAGCTACAAGAGGACAGGAAAAATGACAGGAAACCACCACCATACAAACACATCAAGGTCGGGGACAACACTTTTGCATTTTGGTCTCATGTCTTTGAGCTTTCAGTAGAAACGCAAAAAAACGAAATGTTAATTTACTAAAAAGGAAGGCATAAATAATTGCCATGAATCGCAGCATATCCGATAATATATTTCTTCTACAAATCCATCTTTATTCCACAAAGAGCAGTTTTCGACATTTTTTTAGTTTTCTAGAATGCATTTGACGATTTTATTTCTTTGTAGACTGTCGTTTTATTTTTATTAACTGACTACTATTATATATTTTCGCAGGAAAAATATCACTGCTAAAAAAGATGATAGAAGATATTTATTCTGAGAATTTCAGTTTTGAATACGAGGATAGTGACAAAGTAAAACAGTTAAAAGAGAAGTGCTGACTTTTTCGGCACACTGGCGTAAATATCCGCGCCAATTTTTTAAAATAAATACACTTAATTGTACTGGAAAAATCTCTAAATCACAAAGAAACACTCGGATGTAATAAGAAAGATTTTGCTTTTAATTAAATTTCCTATAAAAAAGCGAAATATGAAAAAAACATACTTGTTTCTGTTTATCTTTGTAAAATGATATTAAAAGTATCTTACATAATTTAAAAAAAAAACGAGAAATTTCAAGAAATATATTTTACATAATTAGAGTGTAAACAAAGTGCATATTTCCTTTAAAATTAACTAAACTGATATTGGATTAGATAACAATAGTAAAAAAAAATAAAAATTTGAAAAAAAAATGTTCGCACCGTTTTTGTTATTTTGAGCGTGCGGCCCGCGAGAAAAAAATTGGTCAAATCCGGGCCGCCAAGCAAAATGAGTTTGACACCCCTGATTTAGACCTTTAGTACGGGCAACCTGAGGAACCGCAAATCATCACGTGAGACTGTGGCAGAAGGGAGCTAGCAGACCTGGGCGTGTCCAGTCTCACCTCAAAAACTGAAGAGAGGAAGAAGACTTGAAGAAGAGCTTACTGACTTTCAGCAAATCAAAAATAGATTTAGAGGACGTTTTACAGTTACTTGGGGTACAAGAGTTTTGTTGCGGCTCCAGAGCCGAGGTATGAAGACCTGGAAGATGAAGCTGAATCTGTACACATACAGTAATTACTGTGGTCCCTGAATGTCTTTGGCTTGTCAGCTGACCATTGACAAACAGTCACCAAATACATAAATACTTGGGGAATGTTAATCTGTGGCAATTTAACTGCATTTTCTTTGTGAAATGCACATCGATACCATTGAGATCCATTATTTTCCATCAGATTTGAGTTCATCATAATCTTCCAGGTCTTTACATCTCAGCTCCGGAGCTGCAACAAAATCCATCAACTTGTTTTTTTCTTCCTGCAAGTAAAAAGGATCTTAAATCTCTTTTTAAAAACTCATCTTTTTACATTGGCTAATAACTCCGGTGAGTATCATCAGTGGGCCGGTCCGGTCATTGTCTTTTCACGACTTTGCTTACTGCTTTTATTTGTGTTTTATGGTTTTATTTTGTACAGCACTTTGGTTGCCTTATGGCACGTCATCCCTTTTGCTGTAAAAATGTCCTCTAACTCTATCCTTGATTTTTTTTGAAAGCCATTTTGATTGCGAAACTTTTTATTCTCTTCAGTTTTTGAGGTGAGACTGAAAATGCCCAGGTCTGGAAAAAAAAAACCCTTTGAGCCGTCCCTTCACATGATGTTTTGCAGTTCTCGGGTTCACACAGCTAGATTTTTTTTCCCAGAATCCCAAGATTTAAATTACTTTAGATTACTCCCCTTACTTCCTACTCGCACTTGGCTGCATTTAACCTTGAGCACCTCTACCCAAAGCCTCGTTCACCCAGCATGAGAAAGAAAACTAGACCTGTAGGAACTGTACAATGCTCTTGAGAGTTTAGCATTCCTGGATTGATGGACATCTTTCTTATTCATTCAGGTGAACCGGCCAATAGGAAAGGTTCAGATCTTCACAGCTGACCTGTCAGAGATCCCCCGGTGTAACTGCAAGGCGGCGGATGAGAGTCCGTGTGGGATGGACTCCGAGTGCATCAACCGCATGCTGCTGTATGAATGCCACCCGCAGGTACTGGCCTCCTCTAGCAAACACACACACTTCTTTTATTGTGACAACCATGGATGTTCCGTTGTTTTTAGTCCAGTTTCATAAAAGTTGACATAGCTGCACCAAGAATATAAAATCAATGTTATATTAGGACTGCGCGATATGGACCAAAAGTCATATCTCAATATTTTCTAGCTGAATGGCGATACTCGATATATCGATATTTCTTCTGTGACATACTTGGGGTTTCCCCCAAAGCATTATAGCATAGCATCTCTGTTAGCATCTCTGTTGGCTTCATTTTTTTCTGTTTTTCAGTTTTAATACAAAGCCCCATACCAAATAAACTGCCTGCATATATAGAATAAAAATGCTTCTTGAATAAAATAAAACAAATATCCCTTTCCTGCATAAAAATTAAATTAAAATACACTGTGCAATTAATACAATGTAGACAGTAACAGGCAGACTTTTCCACTGAGGTTGACAGTTCAAATGCAAATAAAACATTTGTTTAAATCTCAAATAAAACATGTAAACAGAAATTGCATCTCTTTCAACAAGTCAACTACTGTACATTTTATTTTTTTTATTTATCCTTTATTTATCCAGGAAAGTCCCATTGAGATACAATATCTCTTCTGCCAGAGAGTCCTGGTCAGGATGGCAGCAGAAAAATAAATTCAGTTTCATATAAAAGAAAATACATACAAGGACAAGTAACTTTACAAATTTTAAAGAATTGTGCCAGGAAAACTAACCTGTCAACACTGTCAGGTTTCAGCACACAAAGGTACTTTTTTGACAGCGCGAGGGGTCAGCGTTGATGTACAGTCAATTTGCTATATCGATATAAACGATATTGTCTCGTACCATATCGCGTTTGAAAATATATCTATATATTAAAATCTCGATATATCGCCCAGCCCTGTGTTATATGCATGAAAAGATCAGATTCAGGTTGTGGAACACTACAGCTGCATTCCCATAGATGGTTGGGGATATTTTGGAGTTTCCTTCGCCAGGGAGAATAATTATTGCAACTTTAAGTCATAAATACGGGTAATTGGCACAAAGATGCAGTGCGAGCTTTCCCTGTAGGCGTGCTTGACACAAGGCAGGTGATGGTGATAGTCGGGGAAAAGTTGAAGACAGGGGAATTGAAAACATTAAGATACACGGACGTAAAAAGTACAGTTAGGGAAAAATAGGAAATGGTAAATGAAGATGATGCATGAGTTATATTTCATATGTTGGTCTGATGAATCATCAATGTTTGAATGTTCAGGTTCAGACGCAACATGATTATTCCTAGCGCAAGGGAACAAGATCACTTTTTTCTTTTCTTTTTAAGTCAAATGCCAGGTCCCCTCGCAGATTTAATTTAGCCAACTGTCCTACATAGTCTTTTGTTTTAATATTTTTTATTATTATTATTATTATTATTATTATTATTATTATTATTATTATTATTATTATTATTATTATTATTATTATTTCAGCTATGATTCATGTTTCATTTGTTGGAATGAATCTGTGTTTGAAGGTTCTGATTAATAAAGAAGTTCCTCAACAATGGCTGATTTTATTTATGGATAATAGCAACAATATGTTTCAGATACAGAGAAGTGGTCACAGATGGGAAAGCCCATTTTAAGTCTGGGCAGTAGGCTGCAGCCATAATAATTCTGATACAAGATGTAATGACTTGCACATGTGGTCAAATCTGGGACGGACATCAATAGACTATATGCGTAATGGGACATTAACATATCAACACTTGTGTTGGCTGTTTATACAATCTCAAGGCGATAATAAATCAAGAGCACCTCATTTTATTTTATTTTTTAAAGAAAAAAATGCAGATCCTGTAGCGGGTCCAGTATTATATTGTGTTATTAAAATTTACAGTTCCAGTTGCTCAATGTAACTGTTGAAATTCAGGTCCGTGACAACCCCCAAATGTCTGGCCTGGTTGTTGGGTTTTAAGATCAGTGCTTTAAACCGTGGGTTGAATCAATCTTTTTCTTGGCTCCAAAAACTGTCATTTTAGTTTTGTCTTTGTTTAACTGAGGGGAAGTTCTAGGATATCCAGTCTCTGATTTGATAGGTGTATTTTTTCCGTTGTTTGAATTGGACTGTTGTCTCCCGGGGAGATTTGTGTGTCATCTGTATTAATATGGTTACACATTTTATTCGAATTTGACCAAGTGTTAGCAGGTAGATGTTAAACAGCAGAAGCCCCACGATGGCGCCTTGGGGAACTCCACAGTTTTTTTTGGCTCAGATTTATAGTTGCCTATAGACACTGTAGGAGCCATATATTGATTATTCCTTCTTCATTTGTTTGATCTGGTTGCCACGGTGATGAAGGAAGTTTGGGTCACATAGGTAATCCCCGTAGGTTATATAAGTATCCAATCACCTGCACTGTCTGGGAGAGAGGAGAGTTAGGTAGCCGTAATTTTTGTTGACCGCCTTTTACTGATCACCCCGATTACACTTTGCAGTGTACACATTTAAAACCTATTAAGCGAGTGTAATCCGAAAGCCGTTGTGGCTGAGCATCTGTCATTAAACGCCATAAAACTTATCTCGGACTCAGCGTGCTGAGTCGCCGCAATAGACACAAAGAAGTCCAACTTTTAAATAGGACTCGTGCCAGTTAAGTACTGTTCCTGGGAGTCTTACCCAGTTATTTCAACCACTATTTAGATATTTTGGTTGACTGATATTATTGTTGATCCAGGACTAAGATGTTGCCACTATCTGTGTTCAAACGGACGTCATTGAAGACTTCACTAGGACAAACTCAGTGCTGTGGTGTGGCCAAAAGCCACTTGCTTAAAGCAGCACAATGTAACTTTTCCACCTTAATATGATATTTCCAGAGTCATTGTGATGGTACATCAACTTCCAACAGGTTTAATGAACCTCTGTCATGGTCTGAGGGGTCTGTATCGCCTTCACTGGCACTATGTAACTTTGAGGAGCATGGTAGGAACCCTGCCACACTAAAAAACTACATATTTTTACGGCTTTGACTGCTTTACGGCATACGTCACTTCCCCCTCCTTCCCGATTCGTAGTCCAGACCAAAGCTGGGCTGGGCGTGGAGCGCAGAGCTCAGCAGAAGCTGGTATCATGGCCGAAGCAGCGAAAAAAACGAAGAAAATAAAAGTTTTATCGGAGGAGGCAAAAAAAGAAAGCGGGAGAGTAACAAGCTAAATGCCCGGACAAAAAAAAAATGCCCGGACAAGAATAAACATTGGCCCGGCGTTCACTCGCTGGCGTGAGCTGAAAGACGAGGAGGGATATCCGACTGATGGGGATTTATGGGGATAAAACAAGAGACAGAATTGTTATGATACAAATGTAAATGTAGAGTTCTATGTTCAATAAGAATCAAAATTAGAATGTTTTCACATACAGGGGATTCGTCTTGGGTTCTAGTATTTTTCCTGAGAACTGTAAAATTGTACAGGGCTGATCTGCAAAATATAAGGAATGGGCATTCAGTTATTCACAGGTTATAAAGTATTTTTTTATTTTGTCAGCAAGTATGTTGGACTACTAATTTATGACGAAGTCCCTCTAAAAAACGTGACAGGAAAAAGGTGCAGAGCGTATGAGTTTGTAGGGCGCATAATCTCGCTGAAACAACTTAATAAAACCAAGTTGAACTTAGTGTTTTTCAACATCGTCATATTATATTGTTTATCCAAAAATAGATACATTACCTCTTCGCTATCCATCCTAAAAACGACCGCTGAAAACAGAAAAGTAGTTTTGAAAGTCCGTCCCGTCTTCTCATCAAAACAAATGCACGATGGGGACAGGAGTTTTCCGGCAGTACGCGCTGGTGCTCATGGGAAATGTGGTGTTCTCTCTGGTAAAGCACTACCACTTTTGTCCAAAGGAGCCGCCAAACTCAACAAAAGCTGAAAGTTACATTGTGCTGCTTTAATACACATGTTTTTGTTCATGTCCATTTTAAGTGATCTGTAAATGTCTTTGATCAACAGAAGTATATTTTAATTAAATGGTCATTCTAAAGATTTAATCTAACATATCATTTCTGTCAGTATGATTTTAAAGTGTCATGTTTGCTGGCTATATTCCCTGGTGAGAATTGTGTCCTGTAACAGCTTGGTGTTTTGTATCTTATCGATATGACTGATGCTCCTCTTTTGTAAACAAACAAATGGTTCTGAAATGACAGGTTTGCCCGGCGGGAGAGCGATGCCTCAACCAGGCGTTCTCTAAGCGCCAGTACAGCCAGGTGGAGATCTTCAGGACGCTGTCTCGAGGGTGGGGACTCCGCTGTGTCCACGACATCAAGAAGGTGGAAAATCCTGTCTCTGCTGCTGCTTCTGACTGTTGGAGCTGAGCTAGAAATTAACTGCAGATGTTTTTCCCCTCTGTTTCTATCAGGGCCAGTTTGTCAGCGAGTATGTAGGGGAGGTGATTGATGAGGAAGAGTGCCGGTCAAGGATCAGACACGCTCAAGAACATGACATCTGTAACTTCTACATGTTAACTCTGGACAAGGTAAAGCCACAGCAGCAGCGTTTCACATTACAATACAGGACTGTCTCAGAAAATTAGAATATTGTGATTTTCTGTAATGCAATTACAAAAACAAAAATGTCATACATTCTGGATTCATTACAAAAATCAACTGAAATATTGCAAGCCTTTTATTATTTTAATATTGCTGATCATGGTTTACAGCTTAAGAAAACTCAAATATCCTACCTGATTATGGTTTACAGATTAAGATTAAGATTCCCAGAATATTCAAATTTTTTGAGATAGGATATTTGAGTTTTCTTAAGCTGTAAGCCATGATCAGCAATATTAAATTAATAAAAGGCTTGCAATATTTCAGTTGATTTGTAATGAATCCAGAATGTATGACATTTTTGTTTTTTTAATTGCATTACAGAAAATAAAGAACTTTATCACAATATTCTAATTTTCTTACTCAAATTTTAATTGATATTTTAGTAATTTTCTATTCAGGCAGTTCAACTGGTTGGGTGGAGGTTTGAAGTCCTCATGCAGCCAGTCCTGGGACTGTGTTAGTTCTTGCGCTCTGTCCCATTTTCTCCTCTGTGCTTTCCAAAATAAAAGCCTCTAGTGCCACAAAATCCTAAAATTAATGCATCCTGCTTTGCAAAAAAAGGAACCACCTGGGTTTAACTAAGCAAATAGTTAAGAGCCTCCCACTGGGAAGGTACTCCAGTAATTAGTTTGTGTCAGCTTTAGCAGAATGTGATCTTACTGATGCAGGGAGCAG
This sequence comes from Cololabis saira, assembly GCF_033807715.1. Classification (NCBI taxonomy): domain Eukaryota; kingdom Metazoa; phylum Chordata; class Actinopteri; order Beloniformes; family Belonidae; genus Cololabis; species Cololabis saira. Next base: position 36,494,028 of record NC_084600.1, read on the forward strand.
ATTCTCATTCTGTAAACACCCACGGCAGAAGAAACATGCTGGGGTTGTGGGAAAGATGTTGCTCTTTTTCAGAAGGGTCAATAGTGTAATAAATGAAGTCTTTCCTCTAAACCAGGGATCAGCAACCCGCGGCTCTAGAGCCGCATGCAGCTCTTTAGCGCCGCCCTAGTGGCTCCCTGGAGCTTTTTCAAAAATGTTTGACCTTTTTTTTCCTTTTTTTCTTCTTTTTTTTCCTTTTTTTCTTCTTTTTTCCTTTTTTCTTTTTTCTCTTTTTTTCTTGTTTTTTCCCCCTTTTTTTCTCCTTTTTTTCTCTTTTTTCATTTTTTCTTCTTTTTTCTTTTTTTTCCTTTTTTTCTTTTTTTTTCCTTTTTTTCTCTTTTTTTCTTCCTTTTTCCTTTTCTTTTTAATCTCGACATTTCAACTTTTTTCTCAACATTTCAACTTTTTTCTCAACATTTCGACTTTTTTCTCGACATTTTGACTTTTTTCTCGAAGTGCATAATGAAAAAAAAATCTTCCCCCAGCTATAACTAATATAGCTACATGCAGCATGTGTTGCCTTCATTCTAAGACTTATACATACAAGACTTTTCATTTTTTGCAGCTCCAGACATATTTGTTTTTTGTGTTTTTGGTCCAATATGGCTCTTTCAACATTTTGGGTTGCCGACCCCTGCTCTAAACTGAGGAAAATTGAAACTATTTGGATTAAACTGCTGTGTAGCCTTGACAAAACCACTTGTGGTTAAGGCTTATCTTAAAAAAAAAAGGTATCAATTGTAAAGGGAGCGGTAGTGGAGAAGAGGTTCTGTGAAATACAGATGTTCCCTGTTCGTCAGGGATGGACGCATCAGGTTTAGAAGTGTGCTGAATGAAGCACTGGGTCTTTACATGTGTGTTCGTTTTTGTGTGTGTGTGTGTGTGTGTGTGTGTGTGTGTGTGTGTGTGTGTGTGTGTGTGTGTGTGTGTGTGTGTGTGTGTGTGTGTGTGTGTGTGTGTGTGTGTGTGTTAGGACCGGATCATCGATGCCGGGCCGAAGGGGAACGAAGCTCGCTTCATGAACCACTGCTGTCAGCCAAACTGTGAGACCCAAAAGTGGACAGTGAGTGGGGACACCCGGGTGGGACTGTTCGCTCTGGTGGACGTCAGCGCGGGTCAGTGGCTTCATTTATTTTACAAATTAAAATATTCTTTTTAAAAACTCTTCAGCTATGTGATGAACTGTTGTCACTAAATCTGTAAGTTACTGTATTTTCCGCACTATAAGGCGCACCTAAAAGCCTTTGATTTTCCAAAAACCGGCACTGCGTCTTATAATGCAGTGCACCTTATATATGATCATTACGGTAATTTCTGTTACTGTAGTCAGGGGGATTGTGGGTAATGTAGTTGGTGTCGCCAAAGTAATGGCACTAAAAACAGCAGGAATCGTCACAAAATACATGGTTCAAGACAACAGCAGCGACACTGACTCGCATAATGGCGACTTTGACGAGACGGAGCAAAGCTGGTTTTTATTTTGTCAATAAAGTTTGACATACGGTACTTTTCTTCTTGTTTTTTTTTTTGCATTTGCATTTGCTTTAGGATTTTGTAGCATTTCCCGTAGCGCAGCTCCATCAGGTAGATACGTAACTCAACCCCAGCCACTATAGTACGGTATTTTACCATATATTTAGTGCACCTTATAATGGAGTGCGCCTTATATATGAAGGGTGTTTTAAAAGAGGCCCTTTACTGAAGGTGCGCCTTATAATACGATGCGCCTTATGGTGCGGAAAATATGGTAGTACTAACCCTGTTCAAATGGCTAACTTTACACCCCCGGCTTTACCTGTCGGCTTGCGTTTGTTGTCCAGGCACAGAGCTGACCTTCAACTACAACCTGGAGTGCTTGGGGAACGGGAAGACCGTGTGTAAATGTGGAGCGCCAAACTGCAGCGGCTTTCTGGGTGTCCGGCCAAAGGTGAGGCCCTCGTGCCGGCGCGTGGTGGCTTTTCTAACGTACAGCAGAGACCGCTAACAAAGACTGCTCCCCCCCCAAACAGAACAACCCTCCGTCTGACGAAAAAGGCCGCAAGCTCAAGCGGAGAGGCCACGGCAAGAAGAAGAAAAAGGTGGTGTTGACCAAAGAAAGGGAAGACGAGTGTTTCAGCTGCGGAGATGGAGGACAGATGGTTTCCTGCAAGCGACCCGGATGTCCCAAAGTTTACCACGCAGACTGCCTGAACCTCACCAAGAGGCCCGCTGGTTAGTGGCTTTACCCGCCGGGTAGTGTGTATTTATGAGGACACGTTACAGCCTGTCCTAACTGCACGCGAGCGTCCGACTATCGCATCGCACTGCGTGGCATCGGACGCTCTCTGTCCACACTGAAACCGTTATGGGCCCCTGCGTTATTTTGATTGACAGCTGAAACTCGCTTTTTAAAAGGCTGATTTATGGTTCCGCGTTACACCAACGCAGACCCTATGGCGTAGGATACGCCGTAGGCTACGCCATAGGCTACGCCGTAGGCTACGCCGTCGATTTTACGCGGAACCATAAATCAGCCTTTATTCACCGCACTACCCGCCCGTGCACTCCTGAAAGAAACTCCTAAAATAACTCCTAAAAGAGTAAAGAGACAAGTAAAAGATGGGTGAGTACTTGTAATCTTCCTACGTTTGTACTTTCTAAACCAGGGGTGTCAAACTCATTTTGCTTGGCGGGCCGGATTTGACCAATTTTTTTCTCGCGGGCCGCACGCTCAAAATAACAAAAACGGTGCAAAACCTTTTTTTTTCTAATTCTTTTTTTTTACTATTGTTATCTAATCCAATATCAGTTTAGTTAATTTTAAAGTAAATATGCAATTTGTTTACACTCTAATTATGTAAAATATATTTCTTCAGGATCTTTTCTTGAAATTTCTTGTTTTTTTTCAAATTATGTAAGATACTTTTAATATAATTTTACAAAGATAAACAGAAACAAGTATGTTTTTTTTATATTTCGCTTTTTTATAGGAAATTTAATTAAAAGCAAAATCTTTCTTATTACATCCGAGAGTGTTTCTTTGTGATTTAGAGATTTTTCCAGTACAATTAAGTGTATTTATTTTTAAAAATTGGCGCGGATATTTACGCCAGTGTGCCGAAAAAGTCAGCACTTCTCTCTTTTAACTGTTTTACTTTGTCACTATCCTCGTATTCAAAACTGAAATTCTCAGAATAAATATCTTCTATCATCTTTTTTAGCAGTGATATTTTTCCTGCGAAAATATATAATAGTAGTCAGTTAATATAAATAAAATCGGCAAATGCATTCTAGAAGACTAAAAAAATTTCGAAAACTGCTCTCTTTGTGGAATAACGATAGATTTGTAGAAGAAATATATTATCGGATATGCTGCGATTCATGGCAATTATTTATGCCTTCCTTTTTAGTAAATTAACATTTTGTTTTTTTGCGTTGTAAACTTCTCGCGGGCCGCATGAAAATCTCTCTCGGGCCGCACGCGGCCCGCGGGCCGCACATTTGACACCCCTGTTCTAAACAGAAAACAAGCTTGATATTGTGATATTTAAATGTTCTTCTATTTTCTTCCTGTCGCTCGCATTGAAAGCCGGTTGAAAGCGCTGTAGGAAACAGTCATGGATGAGGCTGATCCAGTTAGTTGAAATGAGAAGTTATCTCTATGATTCCTCCTCATTTCACTACAAAAACCTCAATAAAGTGTCAGAAAGAAATATTATCCTATTATTATCTTATTATTATATATTATCTTATTATTATATCTTATTATCTTATCAGAATCTTCCAGCTCCCTGGCGATCTCCCTCCAGCAGCTGCCACTTTATTGAGGTTCTTTTATTGAAATGACTGTTTCCTACAGCGCTTTCAACCGGCTTTCACCGCGAGCGACAGGAAGAAAATAGAAGCAGGGCGTCCGACAAAACGTTCAGCTCAAAATGGCGCGCTGCGTCGCTCGCGGCCAGTTAGGACAGTCCAATAGAAAATAAAGCAATGGAATTGTTTTTGACGCTGACGCTCGCTTGCGTCGCATGCAGTTAGGACACGGTGTCATGAAGCGAGATGCTCTTCTGTTGTATGACGGAAATAAAGTCCATTTTTTTGTGTCCTTTTTTCTATTTATTTATTTTTATTTATTTTATTTATTCATTTATTTTATTTTCTCTCTGTTATATTTATCTCATTGTCTCGGTTCTTCAATTAGCCTACTTTGTAACTTTATGTGGGTAGTAGGAATGGGCGATATTTTACCGTTCACGATATACCGTCAAAAAAATTCCTCACGATAAGAATTTGTCATCTCGCGGTAAAAACGATAAATTCCTATTGATGATGTTTTTGTATGAAGCTGATTTATGGTTCTGCGTTAAATCGACGCACAACGTATGTGAAGGAAGGAAGGAAGGAAGGAAGGAAGGAAGGAAGGAAGGAAGGAAGGAAGGAAGGAAGGAAGGAAGGAAGGAAGGAAGGAAGGATAGAAGGAAGGAAGGAAGGAAGGAAGGAAGGAAGGAAGGAAGGAAGGAAGGAAGGAAGGAAGGAAGGAAGGGAGAAAAGAGGAAGGGAAGAAGGAAGGAGAAAGCAGGAGGAAAGAAGGAAGGAAGGGAAAAAAGAAGGAAGGAAGGAAGGAAGGAAGGAAGGAAGGAAGGAAGGAAGGAAGGAAGGAAGGAAGGAAGGAAGGAAGGAAGGAAGGAAGGAAGGAAGGAAGGAAGGAAGGAAATGAGCCTGAAAGAAAGAAAGAAAGAAATGAGCCAGAAAGAAAGAAAGAAAGAAAGAAAGAAAGAAAGAAAGAAAGAAAGAAAGAAAGAAAGAAAGAAAGAAAGAAATGAGCCAGAAAGAAAGAAAGAAAGAAAGAAAGAAAGAAAGAAAGAAAGAAAGAAAGAAAGAAAGAAAGAAAGAAAGAAAGAAAGAAAGAAAGAAAGAAAGAAAAAAGGATAAATTGATGATGTTTTTGTGTAACAAACTTGCCGGATCTGAGAGTGAGATAGATTTATAGTTACAAAGGTGGAGTCGAATTGGTATTTTTTTTATCGTCATTTTTATCGTTATTGGGATAAATGCCAGAAATTATCGTGATACATTTTTTAGTCCATACCGCCCATCCCTAGTGTGTAGGGGTTGTGTGTGGGAGGCTGAGCAAGATGTCAGTGTTTGTTTTATGTCATTTATGTCTGTACTGTAATGTGATATATTGTAATGTTGTATGTTTTATGAAAATGAGATGTTACATCTCAAGGGGCTATCCTTTAATAAATTCTAAATTTGTGTGTCTTCGTCGCAGGTCGCTGGGAATGTCCGTGGCATCAGTGTGACGTCTGCGGGAAGGAGGCCAAGTCCTTCTGCGAGATGTGCCCCAGCTCCTACTGCGCTCAGCACCGCGAAGGCCTGCTCTTCATCTCCAAACTGGACGGCAAGTTGTCCTGCAGCGAGCACGACCCCTGCGGGCCCGACCCGCTGGAACCGGGAGAGATCCGAGAGTACGCGCCCGAGCCCAGAACCCTCACCTCGGGGCTGGGCATGGCTGTGATCCCCTCTGCCGCCTCCAGCGCTCCCAGCGGCCTCACCCAGGCCGGCAGGAGCGTGCCGGAGGGCGGCGGCGGGGGAGGCGTGTGTGCGTCGGAGTCGTTTCCTGCTTTTTCCATCCCCGTACCCATCACCATTCCTGTCGCTGCTCCCGCCGCCTCCCCTCAGCACAGCAGCTCTGACGCCCCCAGCAGCCCGCACGTGTTCGACCTCCCGCACTACTCGCCCATCTCTTCCTACGAGGAGGAGAGGGATGTTTTAGATGAAGAAGACGAAGAGGAGCTGCTGGCGGAAGAGGAGGAGGAGGAGGAGGGGGAGGAGGAGGAGGAGGAGGAGGAGGACGAGGAGGAAGATGAGGAGGAGGAGGAGGAGGAGACTCAGAAATCTGACTATAGTGGGGAAGATGGAGAAGCATCACTGGAAAAGGTGGGGCTTGAATACCTGGAGCTTGAAGAAGCGGATGAAGATGAAGAAGAAGAAGAGGAGGAGGAGGAGGAGGAGGAGGATGATGATGAGGAGGAGGAGGAGGAGGAAGAATGATGCACAGGATTTTTATTTATAACAAAACTCAGAGTCACTACAGTAAAAGAGCACTTGAAGTTAACGAATCACAGACTGTTGCTGTATTTAACCAATAGTTGGATGTATGGAGGGATTTTTAGGAAAAATGTAATCGTAAATACATAAATAAATTGTGAAGCTTATAAATGAAAACATAAACAGAATAAAATACTTTATAGATTTATAAAGAATATCCAACAATTTCACAGTTTATTTATGTTTCCATTGTGTAGTTTTATCCTAATAATCACCTCATTGTACACTTGCACCTTTATAAGGGAGACGGCTACGTAGAACCTGGAACTTCTAACCGCGTTCCACCTCAGCATGTTTGGTGTCATGTTGACCAACTTCACCTGCTGCTGAATATTTTAGATATCATACATCATGTCTGGAAAGGTTGGCCTGCAAAAAAGCTTTGAGACTGATTTCATCTTACATTCAGTTTTTGATATCCAGTGGACAAAGTTCAGGATTTGAGGGCCGAAAGAAAAACACAGCGGTGCTCAGTTTGTGACTTCTACTAGGTTACGATTCAGTTAGATTCATACTGTGTTTACATCTGTCTAGATCAAGAGTGGCTGTAACAAAACAAACAAAAAAACATTAGAAAAAACATTGTTGTATCTGTGCATAATTAAATCAGTTGGAGTTTTCTGTCTCCTTGGTGAGTTTTGGTTGTGCTTTTCAAACCCCCAACATCACGCCACATTTCTACCGGACTCAAATGCAGCGGACTGACAGAGCAGACGTCTGCCAACAAAAACCTCCCGAGTCGACTTAAATCCAGGACCTTTCAGTCTGAAACAGGGGAGTTGTCATTTACATGAAACCATGTCTTGCTGCCAGCCCTTCTTGATGCCATCAAGATAAAACCGTCAGGGATAATTATTCCACTTACTTGGAATTGCTAGAAACTTGTCCAACAATGATGGTTTTTGTCATTTTTTGGTTTCCTATGAAAAAAAAAAAAAAATAAATCATGCATCAAGTTCAATCAATTCAGTTTTTGATAGACGGTAGTTTTGGATTTCATCCATCAGACTCTTGTTTCATAATTTCAAGGCCAAAAAAAAAAAGATGTGGATTCAGTGAATGACATTGTTCCTCGTGTTAGGGTGGCAAAGACACAAATCTCACGCGTGATTAATCAGCTCCGTAGGGTGGGCTGTGTTTAGTTGGACTGCACATTTCACAGACCGATGTGACTGAGGGCAAAACAAAATGAACCCTTTGCCCCTCGTGATCCAGCGGCTGGACTGAAAGCAGGAGGTTGGATCCAGTGTGTATACAGTGTTTGATGATAATTATTTATATGCTATTATGTGACGCACAACAGGTGACGGGGGAGAGGTGTGGGTGCTCCTTCCTCTTGTTCTTGACCCCGTATCCAGGGGAAACTAAAGTCTGAGCGTGAGAAGCTTGAAACAACGGACTCCTGCTGTGATGCTTGCACTTATGTTCTTCCCACATGTTTTTTTTTTTCGTTCTGTCTTAAAGCTTAATATTCTGTGTGTGTTATCTGCCAATGCCTTAGACTGTATTTCTTCTGAGATATTTTTTAAATGGTTTGGCGTCTGTAAGAGCCACATTTCCCTACAAATGCCTTTTTACAATTCCCCCGACAAGTAATTTCAGTGTAATTATGACATGTTAGATCTCTGCCACTGACCTGTTGAAACATCTGCTCTATAAATATATAAGAAGAGGAACTAAAGAAATAAGCACCTTGTACTGGGATCTGTTTTTCTATGTATACGTCCAACATAAAGCTACTTAGAATTCTATGAGCACACTTCCATGATCTGGTCAAATTAAAGTCAATTGCAATATAAATTAAACAATTTGGATTCAAATTGAATTAGTTAAAATAAATCACATCACTCAGCAGACTAGATGTAATTCATTAACACCTTACTGCTTGGAAAGGAGTGGGTTTTTTTCAGTAGGCATGGTTTTAAAATGTACGACGGAGTATTATGGCCAAACTAAGACAAAAAAAATTGGAAATTACGAGAATAAAGTCGTAAAATTACGAGAATAAAGTCATAAAATTACGAGAATAAAGTCATAGCCTAATGTTACGAGAATAAAGTTGTAATACTACGAGAGTAAAAGTCGTAATATTACGACTTTATTCTCGCAACAATATGACTTTATTCTCGTAATATTACGACTTTATTCTCGTAATATTACGACTTTATTCTCATAATATTACGACTTTATTCTCGCAACATTAGGCTATGACTTTATTCTCGTAATATTACGACTTTATTCTCGTAATATTACGATTTTATTCTCGTAATGTTACAACTTTATTCTCGGAATATTACGACTTTATTCTCATAATATTACAACTTTATTCTCGCAACATTAGGTTTTGACTTTATTCTCGTAATTGCCAACTTTTTTTTGTCTTAGTTTGGCCCTAATACTCCGTCGTAAAAATGTGGTGCTGCTATGAAGGAAAATCAAGGCCAGGGTCTTTCTCCAATTCCCTCAAAGACGATAAGAAAAAAATAAAAACGCCCAGACTACACCAGACAGCAGTAACACGATCCCATTAAAGCAAGGAGCTAAAACCTGGGTTTTTAAAAACTGCCAATGAATGTTGTTCTTAAAGACTGTCGGGTGGGAAGACAGGATTCTGAGTTAAATACTAGCACTTTTTTTTTTTTTTTTTTACTATAAAATAGCATTTTGATATAACGGTGCAATTAATAAATAAAAACAGTTTGAACACAAAATTTCAGAGATATTCGTAGCTCTTTAAAAGCGAATTAGCAGGAGCATTTACTGTGTATCTACAGTATGTAATCATGGATGAAATAGTGGTGCGATAAGAAAAGCATCTCTAGGCAGTTCTGGGACAGTTTTAGCGCCATTAACTTAAATATGTTTAGAATTCAAAATAATTAATTAGCATCGGTGTTGCTATCACTACATGCTAACCAGCCAGTTTTTATTATTATACAATTAATAATGTATTTTGTGTGTGTGTGTAAACACCTAATATTGGTTTAATGCTTAAATGGCCATTTTTTTTTTTTTTTACTTTATTTAAAAGAATTATCACAAAATAGTATACAGGAACAGTATACAAATAAAATACAGAACATGTGCCAGGGGTGATGTTTGTTATTCAAGAAGATTGAACATATAACACAAGTCTACAGTTTTAATAGCCTTTTCATTTGTTGATTTAGTGATTCATTTTAAGTAAAGTTCAATTTCTTTCTGGAAAACATAAAAGCAAGGGGTTTTCCTTGAAAATTTACTCTTATGAATATGAAAATGACCATGATATATCCACATTATTTTCATGCTAAGCAAATTTGGCTTAATAATATCCATACTAATAATAATAATCATCATGTTAATTCAAATTGCATTGGGACATTAAATGCTCCGTTTCAGCAGTACGTTTGCTACTTTTAAATTCCCTTTCCTTTTCAAGCTATAGGCAAGTATTTGGTGTTTCTGGTTAGTACTCTAAACTTTTAAATGATGGATGCAAATTCCTTGTCAAGATGCATGAATACAGATTTTTGATACACTTAAAGCGACACTACGTAACTTTTCCACCTTAATATCATATTTCCAGAGTCATTGTGATGGTACATCAACTTCCAACAGGTTTAATGACACCTCTGTCATGATCTGAGGGGTTCTGTATCGCTTTCACTGGCACTATGTAACTTTGAGGAGCATGGTAGGAACCCTGCCACACTAAAAAACTACAAATTTTACGACTTTGACTGCTTTACGGCACATACGTCACTTCCCCCTCCTTCCCGATTCGTAGTCGAGACAAAAATGGGCGGGGCTTGTAGCGCAGAGGCTGAGCTCAGCAGAAGCTGGTGTTGAGCTGAACGAGGAGCTGGTATCATGGCCAAAGCAGCGAAAAAAACGAAGAAAATAAAAGTTTTAACGGAGCAGAGGAGGCGAAAAAAAGAAAGCGGGAGAGTAACAAGCTAAATGCCCGGTGGAGAATAAACATTGGCCCGGCGTTCTCTCGCTACAAGCCCGTGTAGCCGTCGTCTTGGACGAGATGGTTGAAGGATGTAAAGACGTTCATCACCTCCAGGTATGCACTTTTGTCAACACCTATGTCAGTGTGTTTTACAAAAACAATTATCCTGAAACTACTACAGCTGCTGTAAGTGTTGCTACTGTATCAAATGTCAATATCTATGTAAACCTTTTGACTCTTCAGGTCTGTATATACAGATACTTATACACTGATGGTAAAAGCAACACATTTGTAGATATAGTAAAATATAGCCAGAAAAATGAAATATATAGGCAAAGTATACACTTCCAGATGAAAAAAATACAATATAAACACCATATAAGCATATAAAATAAATCTACTTTGTTGGAATTATATTAAAATTATAACAAGAGTAGTAAAAGAAACCTTATGGTGTTTATAATGTGTCGTTTTATCTTGTGAGTGTATAAATATATACATTTCTCTAATTTTTCTATAGCTATACATTACTTGCTTTTACTTTCTGCATAATTACAGTGACTTCAACAAAGAAAAAAATTCAAACTTGTGATCAACAAAATATGTTGAATGATTTATAGGTCAGTAATTATCAGAAAGACATAATGTTTTTGTATCTTTATTCTCACACTCTGCAGGACTACATCAGATCTGGAAAACTTCCAGAATCACATCCTCATGCAGGGAAGGTTCTCCTACACTCCAGCAGTGAATCGCACGCGGACTCTCCCAGCACGAAACATGGATGGACACAAGATGCTACTGCTACTATAGTCATTGTATTTATTTACAGTAACTTCTTACACTGTTTCATAGTTCAGTTTTTATTATCAGTTCATTATTTTTAGTTTATTTTTCTACTACTCTATTTACACTTGTTTACTTTATTCACAGTAATTTATCCTGTCATACAGTTGTTCATTACTGCTACTGTGATACAGATTACTTATTGTTTATAATAAGTATGTATGGGATAACTGCTGTCACTATGCAAATGACAAAGTTCAAGAATGTTCTATTTTCTGAAAGGTGTGTAAATAAAAGTCTGCCTTGTTTTGCACAAATGTCTTTATTTTAAACACACAAAAACAACTGTACAGGAAAAAATGGAACAAAAAAAAAAACAATATCAAAATATTTGCAGTAATCCTCATAAAGGTTCCATTCTAGAGAAGACGGGGAGCCCTGAAACCAGTGTACTGTCCCATTGGGTCTGGAAAGGTGTCTATTATTTTCCAAACATCATGCTGCCAGAGCACAAACTGGCGATATGTATATATATGCATATATATATATGATATATATGCATATATATATATGATATATATGCTGCGTGTCGGTTCTGTCTTTGTGGGGGTTCAAACTCTGATGAGGTAGAGGTAGAGGTGTTCTCACGAACAGCAGATTCCTGATAAAACAAGAGACAGAATTGTTATGATACAAATGTAAATGTAGAATTCTATGATCAATAAGAATCAAAATTAGAATGTTTTCACATACTGGGGATTCGTCTTGGGTTTTGGTAATTCTAAAATTACTGACAATATCAACAACAGACACAGAGATAATAGTGATCATAAAAATGTGTAATTCGCAATGAGGAAGCTTTATAAAATAATAATACAATTGAATAGAATTACAGCACTAGAGGAAATAATGCAATGCGAAGAAAATGTATAGAACATTTCTAGTATTTTTCCTGAGAAGTGTAAAATTGTGCAGGGCTGATCTGCAAAATATAAGGAATGGGCATTCAGTTATTCACAGGTTATAAAGTATTTTTTTATTTTGTCAGTAAGTATGTTGGACTACTAATTTATGACGAAATCCTTCTAAAAAACGTGACAGGAAAAAGGTGCAGAGCGTATGAGTTTGTAGGGCGCATTATCTCGCTGAAACAACTTAATAAAACCAATTTGAACTTAGTGTTTTTCAACATCGTCATATTATATTGTTTAGCCAAAAATAGATACATTACCTCTTCATTATCCATCCTGCAAACGACCGCTGAAAACAGAAAAGTCGTTTTGAAAGTCCGTCCCGTCTTCTCTCATCAAAACAAATGCAGCGGCGGGGACGGGGGTTTTCCGGCAGTACGCGCTGGTGCTCATGGGAAATGGAGTGTTCTTTCTGATAAAGCACTACCGATTTTTGTCCAAAGGAGGCGCCAAACTCAACAAAGCTGAAAGTTCCGTTGTGCTGCTTTAAATTTTAGGACTGAATATCAATTGTTTTTGTTTTTTATTTATCTTCCTCACATTCATAAAAATATTTCTTATCGGAAAATATGGCTGATCAGTCAATTAAATTTGACACTTTTTTGCAATTTGAAATATTCTTTCAATAAGCTTTTTTTTATTTTACATAACATATTTGAACACCAATATCTCATTGAACAGCTTTCAATAAAAATATGCTTCAAAATGTAAACACATGGACTGTCAACACATCAAAGCAGCAACAAGGGGGAAACGTCCATTTATTTTGCCTCATTTCCATCTTTGCAACACAAATAAGAGGCGATAAATTAGCAACTCAAGTGTTGAATATAGCTATAAATATTGCTCAGAGAACATTGAGCAAAGACACTTGGTACTACATTACAACATTCCTGCTCGGGGCCTTTCCTGTGTTGGTGAAATCAGCTGCTCGTCACTGCAGAGACAGGAACTTTGATTAATGCTTTCGTAAAGATGAACATTCCGTTAAAACCTTTTGATGCTCAAATGCTTGTTTGACAGTCATATACCAGCATGTATGCTACACATTCAGAACTTCAAAACAGAGAAACCTAACTCTCACTTATATTTTATTTTAGGCAGCTCGGGCCATGCAACGTTAAGAGTAACCAACTGAAACCCAGATTATATTTCTACCTCAACAAAAATCATAGATTGCGACCCAAAACGCTGCCGCAACAAATATGTTTTGTGCATGCCGCCACCATGGATGCATTATAAGAGCATTAAAATGTTTTGTTGCAAATGTGAATTAGTGGTTTAACCTAAGCCTGCGCCAAGTTCTGGATGAGCTCCATGTATATTTCTTCCTGTTATTACAGACAGTTAGGTTGAAAGGTCCGTGTACTTCGTGGCCATCCGTTTTTTGTTTTGAAATGACTAAATAAAAATAGAGAAATAATCCAAAATAATCCAAAATAATCCGTTTCCCTTCTTTTGTTTTGATAATAAAAAACGGAAAACGGATCGTTATCCATTATCCGTTATCCGATTTCATTGATGTGTTTGAAAATCGATCCGTTTTCTGTTTTCTGTTTTTTATTGTCAAAACAAAAGATGGGAAACGGATTATTTCTCTATTTTTATTTTGTCATTTCAAAACAAAAAACGGATGGCCGCAAAGTACACGGACCTTGAAAAAACTCTTGTTGGCAGTTCCACTTATTCTGTCTTTGGGGAATTTTCTTTTAGGCCACATAATGTTTTTTTCAATGCAAAAAAATGACTAAGCTGAGGCGTGCATCAGCTCCTGCAATACATCCATGGTTGTCTTGCAGCAAAAGTTGTAGTAAACACGAAAGATCTGAAAGTAGAAAGTAAGTCATTTGTACTATTGGTACAAAGGCTTTTTTTTTCTTATGTTATACCAGCATTATAAGGGGTAATATGAGTTACAATAGAGTGTTTGGGGTTTTTGATGGCTTAAACAATATGTCATCTGTGCTGTGACAACAAGGTTAAACAATACTAGCTATGAACAAACCAGTTCTACTGAAACACAGCACTCGCTCAACAATAAACTGCTTCCATCCACAGTTTTTCCTGCCAGTCCAGTGGGCTCCCTCTTTTCTGACACCACTGTTTTCGCTTTTTAAACCACTGCATGTTTCAACCACTAGTCCTAGTGATTTGACCCTGCAGCTTTAGTGAGGTTTGCTCCCTTCTGTACAGTCGATTTTTTGCGGTAAAACACAAGTGCAAAGTCTTTAAATCCATCTATATCGGTTTCAGAATGTCAGAGCAGCAGATCTTCTCCTATAAAGTCTTGCAGGTCTCAGTTCTTTATGGCACAAAAGAAAAAGAAAAAAGAAACCTATATTACAGGGTACAAACAGTACTGATTAGATTTTCTGTGATTTGTGACACCACATCCAGGGATTAGTTTCAGCCATCCAGCATATCCAGGTTTGACTTCATCCCAGACAATGTGGGGCGTCTGTTTTCCCAAATTCCCATTGCTCCACATCAGTTGTTGTGACAACAGGAGTAGAAGTACGAGTCTTTCTTTTGGCCCAAGTCGACACCCGTTTCTTCTGGCGAAACAAAAAGGGAGATGAAGAAGATGCAAGTGCAAGTAAAATCAAATCAAATCAAACTTTATTTATATAGCACTTTTCCTACAAATAATGAAACACAAAGTGCTTAACAGAAAAAAAAACAAGAAAAAACAAATAAACATAAAACTTATTAATGCCCCCCCCCCCCCCCCCCTCCCCGCAGACAAAAGCACACTACAATTCACCTAAATTCCTAAATTACACACACAGACACGCACGCAGACACATGGTGTAGACATGGCTAGGCACAGAGGATCCAGGTGACGAAACGGTAACAGGGAGCCGTCCACGCCAGGAGGTCTCATAGCCCGCAGCTACAAGAGGGGGGGCCCACAGAGACCATCCCGGCCCGGACGGAAAGAGGAGTCCACACCACAGCGGTGAAGCCGTGGTGCAGAGCTCCACAACCATCCAGGCCAGAACGACCCCCAGGACGACCCCCTGCAGGCCAGAGTCACTCCCAGCATGGAGGCTCCCCATGAGGAAACACTGGAGATAAAAGCTACAAGAAAACAGGATAAAATACACTAAAGGAGTTTATAAAAAACATAAAACATACAAACATAAAATCCTAAAAGTATGTCTAGAAAGTAAGACATTAAAAACTAAAATAATAAAACAGTAAAATGTATAAAATAGACCATAAATAACAACTAAAATATTTAGATAAAACATTGAGATTAAACAAAAATAAAATACGATAAGAAAGGATAAACTAAATATAAAACAGAGCAGTAAGATCCAATAAAAATAAGGGTGAGCATAAGATATGTAAAAGAGTTAAATGAGTCAGTTAAAAGCCTGATTAAAGAGATGGGTCTTGAGCCTCTTTTTAAAAACATCAACAGTCTCTGCGGCCCTGAGGTTCTCCGGGAGGTTGTTCCACAATCGGGGACCATAAAAACTGAATGCCGCCTCCCCGTGTGTCCTAGTTCTAACTTTTGGTATGGTTAAAAGGCCAGCACCGGAGGACCTCAGGGTCCGTGAGGGTCGATAGGGTAAAAGTAGTGCAGACAAATAAGAAGGCCCAAGACCATTAAGACACTTAAAAACTAGTAAAAGAACCTTAAAATCGATCCTGAAGCGCACGGGGAGCCAATGCAGCGATTTTAAAACAGGTGTAATGTGCTCCCGCCCTCTGGTCCTCGTCAGCACGCGTGCGGCTGAATTCTGTAATAGTTGTAGGTTGTACATGTTCTTTTTAGGAAGACCAGAGAGCAGGGCGTTACAATAATCTAAACGACATGAGATAAAAGCATGCATTAGCACCTCCGTACTGGCCTGAGAGAGAAACGGGCGGACTCTGGCTATGTTCTTAAGATGGTAAAAACCGATCTTTGTTATGTTTTTAATATGTGGAATAAAAGTGAGTGGGTCAATCTTTCCTTTTCACGGATTTGCTTCGATTTCTGGCTTTTCTTTGAAATGATCCCAGTTGAGCATGTTGGATTCAACAAAATAAAAAAAACGAAAACATTGCTGTTACTTCACAGAGTGTCTGTATGAGAATGAGATCCTCACCTGTCATGTACTGGAAAGCAGTGTTGTTATAATCCTCAGCAACTTTCTGAAACAGCTCATCTGGTAAGAAAAGGCAGATTGAAGCTCGTCAGTTTTCATCAGCTCATATGAGTCGTGGCCTGACGAAAACAGGTCCAATCACATTCTGATACTCGGTTATGAAACACGATCACAGCAGTAGCCCGTGTTGACTAGACGGTCTGGTGTCAGAGACAGCAGCTGCATGTTGCTACCGTAACTCCCTCAGTGCAAGAAAATAAACAAAAAAACCACAAAGATGCTAAAGACAAGAAACAAGCTGCCATGGTTGTTCTTGTCTGACGAGTGATCGACTCTCAGGTCACTTCTGTGCAAAAGCTGGAAATCAGTGACAGTGTTTTATAGAAAAGTTGTCTATCAACAATGTGTATTGTATTACGTTATTCTTCTGGTTCACACTAAAACCCTCAGCACTCTGCAGCAACAACCCTCTTACATCATCTTTGTTTCCTGAGTGTGGTGTTATTTTGCCTCAACCAGACCCAAATCTTATATTTTCATGCACACAATTGTTTTCCAAAGAGCGACAGCTTTGATAATGCCCATCTGAATACAGTATAATTAGGGCCCAAGCACTTACAGTGCGAAGGCCCTATTGTATTTGTAGGAATTTTTTCTTCTTCTCATTTTTCTTCCGACGAAATGAGGGCCTTTTTGCCCCCTAAACGTACCCCAAAAGTCACCACATTTTGCACCAAGCCAGGCCTGGCGAAAAATGTGATATTTAATGGTTTACATTAATGGGCGTGGCAAAATGGCTCAACGGTGCCCCCTAGAAAACTTTGTGCCTCAAGCCCCACGATACGGTTTGATGTACATGCACGAAAAACGGTACACACCTGTATCATGTCACAACTTAAAAGAAAAGTCTCTTGGCGCCATGGCCGAAACCGGACAGGAAGTCGGCCATTTGGAAGTAATTGTGTAATTTTGGCGCAATTTATGCCATTTCTTCGGCCGCTTCTTCGCCCGAACCGTAACGTGCTCCCAGGTGTGTTATACATCAAAATGAGCGTCTCCATCCTGCGACGATGCGCATTACTTTTCTCAGTCAAAAGCGTTACGGTGGCGACGATAGACGCCAAAAAGCGTGCCCCCCCTTCATCTGATTGGTCCATATTTGATAGTTCCTACTTTCTGCCATAACTTTTGAATGGTTTGACAAAGAGTCGTGGGTGGTGTCATCGGACTCGGTTTTGAGTAATTTACCTTTATTGGTGAAAATTGCAGGTGCGAGGGCCCGTTCATCGCTGCTTGCAGCTTTAATTTGTCTTTGTACTACAAATTTTTCTTTCTACCATTTTATTTAAGTTATGTTAAGACTATTTGAATAGTGGCAACATGGAATCCTCACAAACCAGCTGGCCATCCATCCACACCTCCACCTCTACAGCTCCTCTAAAGCTCTCCGAGTCAAGTATCTGCCAATAAACTGGACTGAAAATCAAATGTATAATTTGTGGTTATGGCCTTGGCTATTGTCCGGCCCCTTGTATCTCTCCCGGTGCATTTCAAGTTTTGCAAAACAAACTTCACAGTCTCAAGCATGTGATTCCGGGTCCACTTCCACTCTGACGAGAGACTGGCAGCGCAGTCCGTCTCTCCCGCCATCGGACTAGCGCTGCCGCTGTCACAGTGCACATTATTTATGACAACAGGGTGGATGTTAGCAGCTCGCCGCTGTACCACTCGCTGGTTTTGTTATCCTGATAACTGTGTTGAGATAATCACAGTTTAATACACAGGTAACAGTCGGGATAATAGGGCTGTATAATCAGCGTAGGGATGGTAAATGACTTTCTTTTTACCTTTTCCAATCATCTTTTGAGGATCTTCAAACAGTAAGTGACATTACATGACTGGATTCATTAACAATAGAATTTTAATTTTTGCATAAATGAACAGACACTGAAGGCTCTTTGCTGTACAAGTGAGACAATGCTGTATTAATCTGACATACTTACAAAAACAGTCACAGTTTACAATAGCTCGTGCCTTCAGTCAGAGCCGACAAGCGTGTTCTGAAGATGACTGACGGTGAAACTTACCCACATTATTTCCTGTTTTACTGGAAGTCTCGAAATGCTGCGCGCCGATCTCTGTGAACATGAAAAGGAAGTGTTACACTTCAGACATCATTCAGACGCAAGTTTGTGTAAGAGGAAAGTCCTCCGCTCTACGTTGCTACATCTGATAGAGGTCAAAGGTTTCTGGTCATCAACTTCAGTTATAACCATGTAACATCGCATTATGTAATAACTAGGCCTGTGTTGAAAAGATGGATTCTCCGATTTCAAATCGATTCTCATATTAATTCCTAAAAATCGATTCATATGTCTAAAGATCGATTTAAAAAAAAATATATATATTTTTTTTCATCATTACAACTTTTGGTACTTTTTTGTTTATGCCCAAAAAAGGAATATTTTGTTGGACACGAGAATAACTGGTGCCATGTTTTTGCCTTTAAATATGTTTAAAGGTATGAAAACATTAAAGTTTTCAGTTATAATTGCATAAATTGTCTATATTTCTTTGCTTTATATACCGTCTTGGGGTTACAGTTGCATAAATGTTAAAAACCAAATTCTCATAAATGGGGAAAAAATAAAAGTGATTTCTTTCTTCCTCTGTTTCCTCCCTGGATCTGTTTGATAATTCGGACCCACACGATGTTTCTAAAGCAGTTCTATCAGCATTCTGGGAGCTGATTGGTCCTTACACCATCATTAGCTGCCAATGCTTGCTGTTGAATCTCAATATAATACTAGTATTAATATGTTGCAGAACTACTCAGTCATATAATTCATGCAACAGCTGAAAAAACAGTTTTATTAACAGTAACCCAAATCAATATCTGATCGAATCGAATCAGATCGAATCGAATCTTGATAAACGATTCTGAATCTTAAGAATCGGAATCGAATCGATTCTTGACATTTGAATCGATCCCCAGCCCTAGTAATAACGCCACATTATGTAATAATGTAATACATTTTCACATCATTGTGTAATAACGCCGCATTTTGTAATAACTTGCCGCATTTTGTAATAAAATTCTTGAACGCAATATGTAATAAAGTTTGACGCATTTTGTAATAAGTTGTTACATATTTCGTCGGTTATTACAAAATCCAGATGTTACTTTTTTTATGAAGAAAATGTAATAATTTGGTGCATTATGTAATAAACCA
This sequence comes from Cololabis saira, assembly GCF_033807715.1. Taxonomy (NCBI): domain Eukaryota; kingdom Metazoa; phylum Chordata; class Actinopteri; order Beloniformes; family Belonidae; genus Cololabis; species Cololabis saira. The sequence continues at coordinate 36,513,187 of NC_084600.1, forward strand.
CCAAAATCTTAATATTATTACATTTTCTTCATAAAAAAAAGTGTAACATCCGCATTTTGTAATAACCGACGCAATATGTAACAACTTATTACAACATGCGGCAAACTTTATTACATATTGCGTTCAAGAATTTTATTACAAAATGCGGCATGTTATTACATAATGCGGCGTTATTACATAATGATGTGAACATTTATTACATAATGCGGCGTTACAAACCATGTAAACAGATTGTTGTTTTTAGCACGGAAAGCTAACTGTGCTGGTACGTTGGCTCATGAAAAGCTTCTTTTCTTCTCTTTGTTGTGATTCAACTAAAATATTCAGCACCACCGCAGGGTTTGGACTGAACGTGTTTACCAAACTAAAAAATGCGATTGCACACGGCTTATGGGCGCAATTATGAGTCAAAACTAAACCTGCTGATATGTTATGACCTCAAAAGAAAAAGAAAAATTGTACTTGGAACTATTCAGTTCAGAGAAATGAACCAGCACCTTCAGCAAAATCCTGGGAGTCGTGGTAGTCGACTTGGCGTACGCTCCGGTCTCCTTCGATCAGGTCGCTTTTAGTGCCACACAGGTAGATCTTACAGTGCTGCAGGACACAATACGGCCAGAAGAAAACAATGTTTTAGTGATAAAAGGGGACAAAAACCTACAAAAATGTTTCTGTTGGCATCATCATCTGGTCAAATTCTGTTTTATCTCTAATTTCTGTACTTTTTAAGACTTCAACATGGGAAAAGATAAAAACTTTCAAAACCTTTAAATCAGCTAAAGAAAAAGAATGAAAAAGCTGTACCTCCTCGCAGTTTTGCAGTTCTTTCACCCAGAAGCGAGCTCGCTCAAAGCTGCTGCTGTCAGTCAGATCTGAAAGCCAAATATTACAAACACATGTACAGAGAGACTCTTCAGTATACAACACTCAATAAAAGTCAATAAAATATGATTGAAGAGAAGACTGAGAAACTATAATGGAAATGTCTAAGAAAAAGGGATTTTTTGAGAGGTTAACAACAGATATGAAATAAACATGGGAGTTAAGGAAGCAGAAGTGAAGCAAATATTAAATTAAACATGATACTCCTGTGACTCATCCACTGGGAAATGCCATCAGCTATTTCAAAAGACGCAAAGTTCCTAACGTGGAACAAAGAAACCAAAACACGACGACTGTTCAGAAACTACTGCATGTATCTGTTTCTAGTTCAATCTACCGTGGTCAGATTTGCACATGAGACTCCCGTCAGAGACGGAGCCTGCAGAACCTCAGCTGCTACCAGAAGTCATGCTCAGGCCAGACGTCCATTATTTCCAAGAACGAAGGAAAAGAAGTCTTTGGAATGACAGAGTCAACGCCGGCACATCTGAGCAAAAATCCCCAAATCTTTGGCAGCCGCAGCATCCTTCAGTAACATGTGCCGCGATGTTCCTCCTGATGAGGGACAACTGCTGGCCTGACACACTAATAAACCAGAGAGACGTTTAAACTTGTGTCACTAATCTTATTTGAACTTCAGCAGCTGCAAACAGTTCGATCACCTGACTTCGGAGTGAATCTGGGATTTCTACTTTGCTGTCCGTTTGCATTATTGACTCGTCAGTAATTATCTTCCGTACACGGGTTTACAAATTAAAAAAAACAGAGAAGACAAACCCTTTACAACACTTAATTTAAAAAGATTGTTTTTTCAGTGACAGAAAACATAATTAAACCTGTCAACACTAATTAATTCTCCTCAATACTTAACAGAGCAACTCGGTTTCGCAAGTTGGAATTCACCGTCTTGAGTTAACATGAAATTGCTCGGAAGAATGAAAATAAAAGCACGTCAAAGCTCGTCTTGTTGGAGAAAAGGATCGTTTTCTTTTGTGTTTACATTCTCTCTAGGTCACAGAGCGACAGCGAGGGAACAGATAACAGTGAGTACGTAGAGCCTTCCTGTGCTTATCATTTTGTTAGACGTTTGTTACTAAAAAAAGGAAATAAAAACCCAACCGACATGTACCATCATTTGCTCGCCCCATCTACAACTAATAAGTGAATCACAGACTACGTTTACATGCAGTCAGAATTCGGGTTATTGCTAATATTCCGGTTACTGAAACATTCTGAATATTCCGTTTACATGGTAATTAATCATTCGGGATATCTGGATCAAAACAGCGACGCGCGGAGAACGTGATGACGCAATTAGCGTAATTTCCGCTTCTTCTTCCTGTATCCAAATTCAAAACAAATGCTGCTTCGCGCAACTTTTCGCTCACCTTCTTGTAAATCTCGCTATCCCCATACTTTCTACCGTCTACAAATGCAGAAATGTTCATATCCTTCATTACATTTATGAAGTGATTAGTCTCCTCCTGGTCTTGCGTTTCTCCGTGTTTATAAGAACTTCCTGGACTCAAAAGACCAGGATTCCTTGTGAACAGAGCATGTGCAGAAAACAAATTCATGGTCCGTTTGATCGGGATATTCCGTTTGGCGTTTACATGACCAAATATTCAGGTTTTAAAAGAAGTAACCCAGGGGTCATATTCGGGTTTTTAAAAACCGGAACATGAGCAAATTTGGGTTATTCAAAGGGGGTTATTGGTGTTTACATGGCGGTGTAACCGGGTTATTGCCAATATTCGGGTTTTAAAAGGGTTATTGAGTGCATGTAAACGCAGTCACTACATGCACGCAGCTGCTCTAAACTGTTGCTGCTCAGATATCTCAACACCAGCGTGGATTTACCGTAGCAGACGACCGCGGCCCGGGCTCCTCTGTAGTAGATGCGGCTCATGGCCTCGTAGCGCTCGGATCCAGCTGTGTCCTGGATGAGAGACAGATGACAGCAGAAAAGAGGAATATATAGAAAAGAGAGAGAAGAAGGCATCAGTTTAAACAGAGACATGATGTCTAAATCCTGTTAAACTCAATCCATATGCAGTCATGGGTAACTTCAGCTGTGCTTGACTATGACAGATCTGATGTAATGATAAACAACAGCAGCACTCAGCAAGCTTTAAATGCACCAGGAGCGTCAACATGAACACCAACAGACGGGTTTCCGTTCATTGATTTCCAGAGTAGCAATTCACTAGATTAACATCTTTAAGTACTTAATATTTTTCCACACTTGACACAGTTTCCCGTCCAAATTGATTTGAGGGCACGGATTAAGAGAAGTAGAGCGTAACAGACTCTGAACTTTGCAGCCAAAAGGGAACCGCGACTGAAGATTCATGTTTTACGCACACTGCTGTCATTTGTAAACAGATTCCACATTTACACACCGAGATCCTTTGTTATCAGCTCTGACAGCCAAGCATGTGAGTCTGTATCTGTGTCAGGCTATATATGACTGAGGGCGTATGGGCTGTGACTACTAGCACTTGGTCGTTTTCATCCGTCAGAAGCAGAATTGAGATGCGAGGTATTGATCTGTTTAGGAACAAGTCCTGACACTCAGCCACGCAAAGTGCACATGGCCTTAATCATGAACAATTTAACCTTTCACATGGTTCAAATAGGGGATGTAAAGAAAAATATAACAGCCACACAGTTTTTATAGATAAGCAAATTAGCACCAGGGACGGTCTTTTTATTTTTTGCATTTACAATCTTTTTTTATTTATTCATCACCATCTTCTGTCTCCTACTCTATTTTTCCAAATTTAGTTACCCAGAATTTCCCCATGTGGGACTATTACAGAAATTCTCATTGTTATTATTTTTATTCTTAAAACTGCTCTTTGCGTGAGGCTATACGCATCTATTTTTAAAAAGACTCGAGGCCTTGAAGAAAATAACTTTCCTGTCAATTCACGTTTCAATTATCACTTCCATCCTTCCCATCTCCTAAGGACGACGACGTCAGCAGCCAAATCTCACACTTGGAATTTCAAAGCGGTGCTTTTTTTCCCTTCTTGTTTTCAAATACTAGCCTCTGCTGACATTCGAGGAATTGTAGCTTTTGGCATTCTTGTTTATCCCCAGAGGCTGTCACTTATTGTGGGTGTCGACAAAAAGACTTCCTGTGGACATAAAACTACACATTTTTTAAAAAAAAAGGAAAGATTTTGAACACTTTAGTAGGGCACATTTCAACACTAGAGTTGCAGTTATGTCATGTTTGAAAATAGACGTTACATCTGTTTGGTTTTGATCAAAATTAAGGCTGAATTCAAAAACTACTTTTTATCTCTTCACATGAGATATCCCTTGGATAGATATACAGGACTGTCTCAGAAAATTAGAATATTGTGATTTTCTGTAATGCAATTACAAAAACAAAAATGTCATACATTCTGGATTCATTACAAATCAACTGAAATATTGCAAGCCTTTTATTATTTTAACATTGCTGATCATGGCTTACAGCTTAAGAAAACTCAAATATCCTATCTAAAAAAAATTAGAATATTCTGGGAATCTTAATCTTAATCTGTAAACCATAATCAGCAATATTAAAATAATAAAAGGCTTGCAATATTTCAGTTGATTTGTAATGAATCCAGAATTTATGACATTTTTTGTTTTTTTGATTGCATTACAGAAAAAACTTTATCACAATATTCTAATTTTCTGAGACAGTCCTGTATACTATATAAGACTGAAAAAGTCACTACTAGCGGTCTCAGAACTGTTGTTGCATCTGGTGTGATCCCAAAAACAGAAGTCAATGCTGTGTAAGTGCAGATGATTTACTCATAATGTTGGGTAACATTTCTAAACCCCGACCTTCAAATAAGGGTCATATAATACACATGATTCCAGGCCTTAGTGCACAGTGAGCTCAACAAAGTCCATGTCCATAATTCAGGGAACCTGTAACTCACCCATATTCCCAGGGTAATCACTTTGTCTCCCACCTGGATGGGTTTGGCGACAAAAGCAGCACCAATAGTCTGTCAGAAGAAGAAAATGAGCGAAGTTAAACATAAGACTTGTGGATGGAGACGCTCCTGTGGGTTCAGAGAGCTGTCAGTTTGAACTCAATGGTGATTAATGGAAACTCTGGTCAATCTCATTTTTGATAACTGGAAAAGTCCTGGAGAAAGTTTTATTTTTATCACAAGGAGTGATTTTCTTCAACACAACCTACTGTGCAAAAATCATATTCAACTGAATGATGCATAAGGTTTATATACCGTGAAGAGTCAAGCATTCTGAACATTGAACATAACCGCTTAGTTTGTAAAGATTATCATCTTCAGCAGTTAACGCCTACATGAAAATGCTTATCTAAGAGTTGAATCTGCTTAGACACACCAAAACATCAGTGCACTCTGTGTTTCAATCACAGTGTTTTGTGTGACAAAACAGCCACGGACTTGAACCTCTGAAAAGCAAAACCTCCCTGAGGCTAAACACAAAAGAAAGAAAAGAAAAAAGGAATGACATTCATGAGGACAACAGGAAATGAGAGAAACCAGGAACAGGCTGACAAGGAAATTGAAGTGGAGCAGCTGACACTCACGTTCTGGTAAGGGCCAACTAGGAAGCGATGGTGAACGTATCTCTCCACCAGGCTTGTCTTGCCCACACTCTCCTTTCCCAGCATCACCACTTTGGCGTCCACACGCATGGCGCTCATCGTGTCGCTGGAAAAGCCCAGGACAAGACCAGGGGAGAGCAAGCAGGGAGGTTTAAATTCACGAGACCGGCCCTGGAGTACACTGGGGTGCTGCATGGTGGGAGGAGAGATACACAAAATACATTTAAACCAGAAATTACAATGCTCTAATATGTTTAATTCCTTTTTCAAATCTACAATTCATCTCTTTGTATCCCTTAACTGTACAATCACCTCAAAAGAATCTCACCAAAACTCTTAATCATGAAACTACTGTCCCTCACCTGTAAATCAGTCACAGCATCACAGGGAAATTCAAGATTCAAGACAACTTTATTAATCCCTTGAAGGGCAATTTGATTTGGCAGCTCGCGCCGAAACACACACATAACAAACACATAACACATTCAATAGAACACAGAGAGAAAGTTGGCAGCTGTGTGCAAAAATCTGCTATTTGTTGCATTAAAAAAGTGCTGACAACAATAAATTAATTAAAAAACAGTCTATACAAACACTAGATGATATTTCTAGAAGGTACACAGTACCTAAATACACATTCCAAACAAATTTATTAGGATAAATCATGTCTTTTGATTAATAAACAGTTCATTTGAATTTTAAGTATAATTTAAAAAGAACATCCTAGTTTGTGATAGTGACAACAGCTAAAAAAAAATTATCTATCTACAGTTAAATTGTGTACTATTATGACCGTTTGAGTTTTTCTATAACTTTTAAAAAATTTGAACAGTAAATACATGTGTTTTATACTCTACAGGACTGTCTCAGAAAATTAGAATATTGTGATAAATTTATTTATTTCCTGTAATGCAATTAAAAAAACAAAAATGTCATACATTCTGGATTCATTAAAAATCAACTGAAATATTGCAAGCCTTTTATTATTTTAATATTGCTGATTATGGCTTACAGTTTAAGATTAAGATTCACAGAATATTCTAATTTTTTGAGATAGGATATTTGAGTTTTCTTAAGCTGTAAACTATGATCAGCAATATTAAAATAATAAAAGGCTTGCAATATTTCAGTTGATTTGTAATGAATCCAGAATGTATGACATTTTTGCATTACAGAAAATAAAGGACTTTATCACAATATTCTAATTTTCTGAGACAGTCCTGTAGATAAACTAGAAAAACCAAGTTTTGATGAAACGGCATGAAGTTATGCATCATGGGTTTTGGTAAACATGACACAGCAGCCACAGCCCATCGTGATTAAACTCACCTGCTTTTACGAGTTCCTCTCACAACATCTGCTCTCCTCCAACACGGAGATCCGCACCGAGCTGCCACCCGCCTACCGACCCTGCCGGGACACCCGCAGCGCCGCGGCCGGCTCTGTCCTCATCCCTCCCCGCAGAGCGGAGCGGCCGTGCGGCGTTCAGGTACCGCTGCTGCTGGCGCCGTGCGGCGTTCAGGTGCCGCGCTCCGAGAACACTGCTGCCGCTGTTGTTGCACGATAACTCAAACTAAGAGCAGCGGACCGGAGACCACCCGTAACCGAGAGACGGGGGAGTCCCGTGAACACAAGACAGGCGTTTCCTCTCGTTAAGCAGCCAAAGGCAAACGGGGCAGGACAAGGCTTCAGTTCGGGGGGAGAAATGATCTCCAGTTCAGCTTTGTTGGTGTAGGTAGGAACCAACGAGCGGCCACTCGCGGTTTCTAGGAGGAGGAAGTGACCGAATTACATGAGACACCGCCCGGACGAATGCCGCACATACCGTAATTTTCATCATCATTATTATAATAAACATTTTTATTTTGCTGTCTTTAATGAGTTAAAATATATTATAAATTAAATGGAAATAAATATACAGTCACCTCCTTCGTCAAAACAAAAGAATTTGGCAATAATAATGTTTTTATTCAGTCTACAAATAGTAAAATAATAACAGAACTGGTTCAACAAAATAACAACCAACATGGATATATTATTACAAAATAGGTTTTCTGAGTCAAATGTAATTTTCTAAGTCTGGCAATTAAAATGTTTTATTTCTAGAAACAAAAAACATTAAATAAACACCCCTGTGCATCACATTACTCATTTTGCTCTGATCTTTATTAATATTAAAAATAAAAAATAAAAAAAACAATTCCTTGGTCCTGAGAATATTAATGAATGATATGCATCACTTGGCTTGGCCCAAAAGGTAAAAGCACACATGTTGCATAATTTCAAAGTGGGTTAATAAATGATAACTAACAACCACATAAAGTAAATGACACCAAAATGACTAAAACTGACCAAAACACAAGTAATAAACACTAGACATAAAGATTCACAAGACTATCACAAACCATACAATGAACGAAAGAAAGAAAGAAAGAAAGAAAGAAAGAAAGAAAGAAAGAAAGAAAGAAAGAAAGAAAGAAAGAAAGAAAGAAAGAAAGAAAGAAAGAAAGAAAGAAAGAAAGAAAGAAAGAAAGAAAAGATTAAACACATAAATAAAACTAAGAGGGTGAAAAGTGTAGTATTTGGGCCAGGTCAGTGCTCTATCTCACAAGTTTAACGAAACTGGCCAATTTAAAAAAAAAAATGATAATGTTCTTCCTTTAACTGTAGCCTATTCATCTTTCTCACAAAGCTGAAATTCAGTAATGGATGATTTGTATAATTCTGTTGACATAAGACACTAAAAATATCCATCCTCCTGCTGCAGCACTGTTATGCCGAGTCAACTGAACAAAACCACATAATAAACAAATTTTTTTCATTTAAATTAAGGATTCCAGTACGATTCGTGGTACAAACAACAAATTGTGTATTTCATTCCCTTCACTGTTGTCTTGTATTTTTTGTGGCTGTTCATTCAACTGGTGAATGACCTCAGCCTTCCTGGAATTGCTTTCAGCAGTCAGGAATCAGGTCATCGGATCATTTAAACTTCCTTTTTTTTTAGGAAATGGTCTCATTCACATAATGCACATACAGGTAATGAAAGCTGATTTATAGTAATTATATCAGGCAACTCATTACACAACAGTGCTAAAAAGATCATCAAGAGAAGTTTACTGACCTATTTTTGTTTTTAAGCTTTGAAAAATGTAAGCCTATAGGTTAAGCTAATTATACTTACAGATACAAGTATGACGCGCCAGCGTGACCAATCCTACCCAACACACACACACACACACACACACACACACACACACACACACACACACACACACACACACACACACACACACACACACACACACACACACACACACACACACGTGTTCAGACTGGTCAGGGTCAGCGTTGCCAGATCTTCAAAATACAAAGCATTTAAGGTGCGACACATTTCATAGTTGTGTATCAGGAATGTGTTGCATTCAGGTTCAGATTCATACATATACGTGAATGTAGTTTAAAATATAAAAGCATAAACTTAGGTTTGCCCTCAAAGCTTCCTTAAGTTTATTTGAAAGGACCTGGAGACCTCTGCTAAGTCATATTGAGTCTTTGACATCTCTAGGTTGATGTGCTGACTGAGCCCCCCTTCCCCTCATCTTTTTTTAATTGATTTTTTTCCCCTTATTATTACTATTATTGTTTTTTTATTTGTTTTTTTGTTTGTTTTGTTTTTGTTTTCCTCTTTATACTTGGTTGTTTTTCTTGCCCATGGGTTTGTTGTGAGTGTGGTTGCGGGGATGGGAATGTGGGAGGGATAAAAAAAGGGGTGGGGGAAGGAAGGAGGGAAGTATTTCCTGTTATATTGCTGTACTACTGTTCTATGTTGTGAAACTACTTCCAATAAAAAAAATCTTTAAAAAAAATATATATAAAAGCATAAATGCAGTGATTAATGAACATAATACAAGCGACAAGACGGATAGGTTGGTTGAAGGTAACTTGATGCAGACTTATATCTGAAAACACATTCCTAATGGCTTACGTCTAATAATCCATCTTTTTTTGGGGGGGGGGGGGGGGGGGGGGGTAATTTTACAACAGGACATTTATTTAATTTTTCATAAGATTTGTACAGAAATGTAGATAACCTATATCATTAAATACCTATTTTCAGTACTCGAGTTGAGGGGGGATGATAAAAACAGTCAAAATCATCCCCCCTGTAAAACTGCCATCCCCCCTTTTTAATCCCTTATGTCATTTCATCAATGAATGTGGTTTTACTGCTATTTCAACATTTAGAGTCATTACCAGAAAAATAACACCAGAAAAATAACTTATTTGACCATTTTCACCTTTTTCAAGTAAATTTTCACTTGAAATAAGTAGGAAAATCTGCCAGTGGGACAAGATTTATCTTCTTATTACAAGCAAAAAAATCTTGTTCCACTGGCAAATTTTTCTACTTATTTTAAGTGAAAATCTACTTGAAACAGGTGAAAATTGTTGTTTTTTCCAGTGATGAGTCTTGTTTTAAGTGTAATGAGATGTTTTTACTAAAATGAGACATTTTAACTAGAAATAAGACAAATATTCTTGTTAAGATTTTGAGTTTTTGCAGTGATCCATTTTACTTATCCTGTGAAGGACAGAGGCATATTGATAAGTTCAGAAAACTGTTTTTTATTTTTGTGTTTTGATGTATTTGTATCCACTGTATTTTTATTCAGTGGATATTTAAAGCTTACAGAAGACTGCATTTAACTGCTGCTATGTCATTCCTGCAGTATTTCTGCAGGTGTTTTGGTCACTGCTATTATTTGTAATATATTATATTATTTGTAATCAGCCCAAATTATCTGTCCCCATATGATAAAATCCACCATCCCCCCTGATTTTACTTTTTTTACAACTCGTGTACTGCCTATTTTTCACACCAAACAGCTTTTCTTTAAATCCTAGAATGTAATAAGAACAGACAAATGCAAAGACCTTGATTGAAATGCATTTATTGAGCATCAAGTTTCTCCTTTTTCCCAAGAGTACCTGGCTGCAGGCAAGATGGCCGACAAGGGCGCGGCCATTTTTTCCAGCCATACCGGAATTCCAGACCGGAAGTTGGTCTTCTTCGTGTATATTACAGGCCCCCAGTCTCGCGCTCAGCAGGCACGCCGATTTTTTCCAGTGGCCAGCCGCGGTACTGCAACAAAAAATCCCATGGGGCCCAGAAAGCTTTTTTCCCATAGACCGCAATAGTAAAAGAGAAGCCTCTAAAACTGTTCACAGGACACCTCCAGCTGTAATCACCACCAATTACTAATCTTTGTATTCTATATTTTTAAGTCATGGACTTTATATCCGTCAAAAATGTTTTATAACGGCCAGAAAAGTCAAAGAAAAGTCTCTTTCTGGGCGTGACGTCACGGCTGTGCCGTGCACTCGCAAAGCGCGGTCGTGTGTGTCTCGGGAACGAGGATGGCTGAAACTAAGCCGTTCGGCGGAATAATCACTCAGAAACACATTGCATTGCCAATTTGCACCAAACAGAAATGTTTAATAGCAAGAATAATAATGGTTTGTCATTCTTGTACTTAAACATTTCCGTTGTAGCCAACGGTGTATGGTTTGTGAAAATAAGATATCAGGCAGGAATAACACAAGTCTAAGACCCTGTCCACATGTAGCCGGGTATTTTTAAAAACGAATATTTCCCCCCCTCCGTTTATAAAAACATTTGCATCCACACATAACCGAAGATCTGCGTTTTCGACCACATTCATAAGCATTCTAATGATCCTGTAGATCATCTGCGGCTCCGCGGAGGCGCAGGTGTGGGTGTTTCCACTGAGATCCTCCTGCACACACACACCTAACGCACTTCAAATATGTATTCTTCTGTTGCTCTTTCATTTGGAGGCAGCGCCCTGCACGGGACTAAATGAGGGTCAATATTAACAAAATGAGCTTGTGGCGTGAGATCCCCACCTCACAATAAAACTGACCTCCATCAGGTTTGAGCAAACGTGCAGGGAGAGAGATGTGTCGTAGTTGTTGCGACGGTGCCGTGGAGTTTTAGATGTCATGTGTTTAACATCATTGTAGTGGCTATTTGTCCTCCAGGTGAATTATAACAAAGTAAATAAATAAATCAAAATATTCAACTCAAAGTATCAAACTATAATAATCAAACGGCCACTGAGACACCTAGGGAGTGGATTTACGCAGGATACAGAAAGTCCATTGTCCAGGCAAAAAATATAGTTTCCATGGTTTATTTTCCTGGCAAACAAACGAGCAAAGATCTTTGACGCCTTTCTTGCCCTGGTAAAAAACCATCTGCCCTCCCAGGTGCCCGGCTCACCTGTGTCTGCCAACCCATATATATAATCTCACCTGGTGCGCTCCAGCTACCCAGTACTTTCAAAATAAAACATGGTTAAGTAACAAAATAAACTTCATCAATACTAAATATCATAAACAAATTAAAACCGGTCTGGTTCGGCGCAACGAATAATAATATACACGAAGAAGACCAACTTCCGGTCTGGAATTCCGGTATGGCTGGAAAAAATGGCCGCGCCCTTGTCGGCCATCTTGCCTGCAGCCAGGTCCCTCTCCTTTTTCCTGAGCCAGTGAACTCGTACGACAGCAGTCACGTGGGTGCGGGCCTGCCTTCGCAGACCTTCCGCTTGTTTCCGTGAGCGGACCTGGCAACCCGGGGCTCGGAGCAGCGAGAGGAAGGAAGACGCTGGCATGGCCGTCAACATGGCAGAAGAGGACGCGAGCGAAGTAACTTCTGGGGGCATTTTCCAGGAGATTTTCACGTCCCCACTGAACCTGACTCTGCTCAGCCTCTGTTTATTCCTGCTGTACAAAATCTTCCGCGGGGACAAGCCCCCGGAGCTGAGCGAGGAGGAGAAGCCCTTGCCTAAGATGAAAAAGAGGGACTTTACTCTGGCGGAGTTGAAGCCGTACGACGGCGTGCAGGACCCGCGCATCCTCATGGCCGTCAACGGGAAAGTGTTCGACGTGACCCGGGGGAAGAAGTTCTACGGACCAGGTAACTTATGCCGCGTTCTATTTACCTCGGAAATCGGAACTAGGAACTGGGAATGGCAGCCATCTGGAATGGTAATGCTGCGTTCCATTTACCTCGGAAGTCGGAACTAGGAACTGGGAATGACGACACAGCCGAGTTATCAGCGTTCCAGTTACAAAGTAGGAAAACAAGTTTGTAGTTCGCATATACCACATGAAAAATGTAAATTACACTATAGCAGCATATATATGCCGAACAATACTTGTATACGACTGGTTTAGTATGACCAAAACTAGAATGAAGTGCTGAGAATTTTTAAACTCGGGGGTGGTGAAGCGTCTCCCACTTTCCCAGTAGGAAATCCCACTTCGAGGGGCGTTCCAGTTGAAAATTCCAACTAGGAACTGGGAAATTCCGACTTTCGAGGACAAATGGAACGCTCCTGCTGCGCACATGGCGACAACAGCGATGGATTTGGCTCTTTTTGTCAACTTTTACTGGCATGCTGTGTTTACTTTTTATTTTTTTTTATTTTTTATAACTATTATTGTTGTTTGTAACTGGAATTTGGCGCCACACGCCCCTCTGCCAGCCCGGGGCTCCTTCCATAACAATGCACAGATTGTCTATAATGAAGATGTTCTCCTTGAACATTACAAAGGCCGCCATGTTGCATGGGTGCAGCAAAAACTGGTTTGCCAAGTTTCTTTTATAATGGCTTATTTGTTAATATAAAAAAAGAAAAAAAGTTTCCAAGACGGTATTTTCATTTTTTTTGGTATTTGTTGAAAGAGAGCACATTTTAATATCCCACTAGCCTATTTATGTTGGTCAGATGCAGAGGTGTCAAAAGTATTCACATTCATTACTCAGGTAGAAGTATAGATACTAGAGTTTAAAAAGACTCCTGTAGAAGTTGAAGTATCAACTCAAGTTTTTTACTCAAGTAAAAGTATAAAAGTACTGGTTTCAAAACTACTTGAAGTATAAAAGTAAAAGTAATGTAAGGGGAAAAAAGCCATTAAGGACAAAAGCCATTGAAAATGAATGCATCTTAGTATAATGCAAATATATTAAAGAACCATATATGTGTACTATTGAGCATTAACATGTGTTTCAGAGAGCAGGAGATATGATGACTAGTTGCCTATAAGTATTGTAATGGTGCAAAAAGTCAAACTTCAGAGGCATGTTATCATTTATCCTAACCTTTATTGGAATGTACATCCAAGTTTAGTTGCAGGAATCTGAGGGAACGGATGTAAGAACAAAACTGGACAAGAACATCTGAAACAACCACAACCAAATTCACTCTATCCGGATGGAGCAATTTAACTGGATAGTTTTTTTTTAAAGGCCGAAATGAAATAGAGTAACGAGGCTGTTTTTAAAATGTAAGGAGTAAAAAGTACAGATAATTGGGTGAAAATGTAAGGAGTAAAAGTAAAAAGTCGTCTGAAAAATAATTACTCCAGTGAAGTATAGATAACCAAAATTTCTACTTAAGTAAGGTAACAAAGTATTTGTACTTTGTTACTTGACACTTCTGTATTCAAGTGATAGATAAATTCAGCTTTTCATAGCCATTATTTACTTAAGACCCCTTAAGACTTTTTTTATTTGCACCATAAAATAGAAAAACAAAAACAACTAACAGACAAAAATAATATGTGCGGGAGAGGTTAAAAAACCATGCACAGGCTTATAAAAAGCACTTCCCCAAGGAAATAAAAGAATTGACAAATAAATCAACAATAATACTGGTATACACAAAATAAACAAGAGGCTATAACAACAGACAATAAGAAAGCAAACAACATGAGCAGGGAACGCAAAAAAACAAAACATGAGAGTATGTAGGGTAATAATCCACATCTAACATACTGTAAAATTATTTATTTATTGATCTTGGACCCTGTTTGGACCTGATGTTAACGTGGGTTTTGGATGATCTGACAGTTCTGCACAACATTTGTCTCTGGTTATATTGAAATTGTTACGTTTTGAATCAAATTGTGCAATTAAAAATAAAACACTTTGTTGAGTCACTGTTTCAGTGCAAGTAATGCCTGCAGTATAGTTACATATGCACATGTAACTATACTGCAGGCAAATTATGAGATTACTAAGTGGGGAAGTGAGATAAATGTAACTTTATTATGTGTATCTGATCAACTAATCTGGCTGGCCTGGTGTCAACGTGTAATAATTATGTATAATTGTGTCTGTAATTTTAAATTGCATTTCAAAACATGGGTGCTAAACTTCAGTCAGTGGATGTTCAACTAAAAACAACCCTGGCTGCACCTCTCTGTTTTTATCTTATCTCAGTTTGTAACCTCTGTCGCTTGTAACCTCTGACCAACTAGATAGCTGACCGTCCTGCAAACACGACAATGATTAGCACGATCTGTTGCAAATCCTGAAATGCTGTTATTTCAGAAATTTAGTACTGGCTCAGCATTGCTCATAAGGGCACTTCTCAGCAGCTTGATTATTCTTTTTTACATTTTCTAACATTAATTAACTTATTAACACCATTCTTATGCCTTTTTTTTTTTTTTTTTTTTTTTACTTTTTTGTAACTTAAAATAAAAAGCAAAGTGTATCTTTATTTATAAATATTCATTAAATAACTTTCAATGAAATATTTATTTATTGAAGAAAAGGGGGGCGTTGATAAAAGGGGGCGTGACGAGCTGTAAACATGGTTGTAAAATTGAGCCACTCATGATGGGTATGAGGCAACGTGTGGCTTGTTTTGTAAAACAGCTGCTGCCTCGATTCCTTTCATTCTCTGACTCCTAACGTCCTCAACTTACATCTTAAATGAGAAGAACTACGAAGCAAGAAGAAGAGGCAAAGAGACGGTCAAGGACGTACAAACTGAGATAGGAGCATGAAAGGAATGTCAATTCCTTTGCTCTTACTGCTCTGTCTGCTGTCTCTTATAATGTACTATTGAGCTAAAATTACCTCTGTACCCACAGTGTTTCTAAAATTACAGCTCGACATCTGGGTTTAGTTAAAGCGCAGACACGTGGTTTTATTATGAGTCACATGCGTCCCCGGAGGTCATGTTGAGGTGTTGTGTTTCATTAAACAATCACTTGTAATTTAACATTAACTTTCAATATTTAGTAAAAAGCATCTGATCAAACACTCCACAGTTAGATTTCAGTGACTAAATGTCACATTTTTACTAGGGATAAATCAGAAAATAGTGTATCAGCCTATGTACTAAGGTTACCATGGTAACGGTAAACTTTCATTGAAGCTTTAAAGTTTTTTTAGTGCTTGATGAAAGAGAGGTTTCTTACTGCATGATACAGCCATGCATGTCGTCATCTCATTTTCATTCTTCTGCTGATCTGGACTTCTTGTTTAGTGCGTCTCTGTGGGAAATTGAATGTGGATTCATTGATTCCTATGTTTATCCATAAGTATTGGATCATTGAGCCATAGGTTGATGGACATAGACTAAAGCACTTATATGATATTACACTGTGTACTTTACCCAGAGGTGTCAAGTAACGAAGTACAAATACTTCGTCACCTTACTTAAGTAGAAATTTTGGTTATCTATACTTCACTGGAGTAATTATTTTTCAGACGACTTTTTACTTTTACTCCTTACATTTTCACGCAATTATCTGTACTTTTTACTCCTTACATTTTAAAAACAGCCTCGTTACTCTATTTCATTTCGGCCTTTAAAAAAAAACTATCCAGTTAAATTGCTCCATCCGGATAGAGTGAATTTGGTTGTGGTTGTTTCAGATGTTCTTGTCCAGTTTTGTTCTTACATCCGTTCCCTCAGATTCCTGCAACTAAACTTGGATGTACATTCCAATAAAGGTTAGGATAAATGATAACATGCCTCTGAAGTTTTACTTTTTGCACCATTACAATACTTATAGGCAACTAGTCATCATATCTCCTGCTCTCTGAAACACATGTTAATGCTCAATAGTACACATATATGCTTCTTTAATATATTTGTATTATACTAAGATTCATTCATTTTCAATGGCTTTTGTCCTTAATGGCTTTCCCCCCCTTACATTACTTTTACTTTTATACTTTAAGTAGTTTTGAAACCAGTACTTTTATACTTTTACTTGAGTAAAAAACTTGAGTTGATACTTCAACTTGTACAGGAGTATTTTTAAACTCTAGTATCTATACTTCTACCTGAGTAATGAATGTGAATACTTTTGACACCTCTGACTTTACCGCATCTGCCATAATTACAGCAGGAAAGGGGCAGAAAAAATGACTGGGGGAATGAAAAATAAAAAAAAAAGATTCCCACCTACACATCACTGAACTACTGAGATGAGTATTTGCACAAGATTAAAATTAGCCCCTGACCTTGGTGTTTGCTGAAATAGGGAAGGTAATTTACTTTACAAATCACAGACATGTTGAATTCACAGCAGGGTAAGATCACAGATATACTCTGTAATTATTGAAAATTACTGCAGACTCCTAGATGACTTTAATCCAGTGCAAATAGAGTATAAGTCAGTAATCTGTATAGAGTGTTGTCGAGTCTGCATGTGTGTACTAAAAGGCTCAGGAGTTCCTCCTGCTTGACATCAGTTGTTCTCTCGTCCATCCTCCACATCTCAATTTGTTGTCGTAGTTCAAACATTAAAACAGCTTTGATCAGCTCAAGGTTCATGGATGTGTTACTTTGACGCGCACCATCCATCTAAAGACTGTTGCTGACCAAACACATCCTGTTACCATGGCAACAGCTGCCCTTGATGGCGGATTCCCAGAGCAAGACAACAAGCTCAAGGATAACTAGAAATTGACACTTTTTTTTTTTTTTTTATCACAGTGTATATCTGTATTAGGATATATATTATAAAATAGAATAAAATCCCTGGCCATCTATAAATTGACGACGTTTAAAGTCTTGTTTTGTTGGTAAACAGACTGAAATCATTACAGTTCAGAATGTCTTCAGGGGAATTAGATAATAAAGCTAGTGACATTTTTCCAGAGGTGTCAAAAGTGTTCACATGCATTACTCAGGTAAAAGTATAGATACTAGAGTTTAAAAATACTCCTGTAGAAGTTGAAGTATCAACTCAAGTTTTTTACTCAAGTAAAAGTATAAAAGTATTGGTTTCAAAACTACTTAAAGTATGAAAGTAAAAGTAATTTAAGGGGGAAAAAAGCCATTGAAAATGAATGCATCTTAGTATAATGCAAATATATTAAAGAACCATATATGTGTACTATTGAGCATTAACATGTGTTTCAGAGAGCAGGAGATATGATGACTAGTTGCCTATAAGTATTGTTATGGTGCAAAAAGTCAAACTTCAGAGGCATGTTATCATTTATCCTAACCTTTATTGGAATGTACATCCAAGTTTAGTTGCAGGAATCTGAGGGAACGGATGTAAGAACAAAACTGGACAAGAACATCTGAAACAACCACAACCAAATTCACTCTATCCGGATGGAGCAATTTAACTGGATAGTTATTTTTTAAAGGCCGAAATGAAATAGAGTAACAAGGCTGTTTTTAAAATGTAAGGAGTAAAAAGTACAGATAATTGTGTGAAAATGTAAGGAGTAAAAGTAAAAAGTCGTCTGAAAAATAATTACTCCAGTGAAGTATAGATAACCAAAATTTCCAAAAGTATTTGTACTTCGTTACTTGACACATCTGCATTATTCCTATTTTTTTCCATTAACAAATGGTTTAAAAAGCTTTTTGGTCCTTTTTTGAAGACACTTTTGAATAAGCATGTTCCTAAAAAGGCGGATAATTGTATCCTTTAGATAATGTAACTGATTCTAAGGGAAATAACACTTCTACTGTGGACTGTTTTCAGCCTCCTCACACGCTCTGTGCTTCTCTCTCTTGCAGATGGGCCATATGGCGTGTTCGGTGGCCGCGATGCTTCCAGAGGCCTGGCAACCTTCTGTCTGGAGAAGGAGGCCCTGAAGAACGAATACGACGACCTTTCGGACCTGAACGCCATGCAGCAGGAGAGCCTCACTGAGTGGGAGACTCAGTTCACTAGTGAGTGGAGCTGTGTGACGTGGTTGCAAGGATTATTGTGGGCAAAATATCACAACAAAGCCACTTATTTAAAGTACTGGTATTACACCTCACATGTGTTACAAATAAGGCCCTGTCCCAATACTCCCACTACCCCTACTTTTCAACCCTATCCCTATATTTTGCGCGTTCCTGTGAGGGTAGTGGTGTCCCAATTCCTCTTTTCATCTAGGGGGAGTGCGGAAAACGAGGGTAGTGGGTATGAATCTAGCCCTTCACAGCTAGGGACTTCAGATGCTCACTAGCTGATCTAGGGCCAGAAAAAATTCCCAGAATGCTTTTCGTCGTCATTTGCGGACTGAATCAAAAAAAAACATGGCGGACATTTCTTATTTTTTAGTGAATAAAATCAATATTTTGAGTTAGTTTCTGCATAAAAATGCATTTTGATTACATTTCTAGCAAGAAATATATATTTTATTTTTATAATATTCACTCAGTGAATGTACATAATCACTCGTTTGCCCGTTGTTGCGAAGTTGTTTTACAACCTCGCCAGAATAAAGGCTGATTTATGGTTCCGCGTTACACCAACGCAGAGCCTACGGCATAGGTTACGCGGGGACGCGCACCGTACCCTACGCCGTAGGCTCTGCGTCGATTTAACGCGGACCCATAAATCAGCTCCCGAGCCGGCAGGCATGTTTTGATCCCGAAATTATCTGAGCAAATTTCTTAACAGGCGTAGCTACAACTGTTAGATTTCATCTATTAAACCAACATTTATCTTCCTAAATGATTTATTTCAGCCAGCGGTAATTCTCCACAGAGCTGCAGGTTTCTCTCCCGGGACGACGGCGCAGGTTGACCCGGCCGTGAGCTGCTGCTGCTCCCGGGCCGGTGGCTTTTCTCTGAAAACATCTGAGCAAATTTCTTAACAGGCGTTATTTGCATAAACTGAGCCCAGGTTGGGGATTTTAACGGTTACTTTTACGCCTGAAAAAATATTAAAACTTAATAAAGTGGCATATTAACAGCACTACAGCTGAAATTAACACAGCTTTTAGCTCTGGGCTTCCTGATATGGTGTGACGTTTGTGCAAACGTAACTACGCAGTCGCTTAAGTACCCGAACCTAAACCACGCAGTGACGTAGCACACAAAATGTAGGGGTGGTGCTGAAAAGTAGGGGTAGTGGGAGTATTGGAACTGGGCCCTGGGAAGATTACAAGTGCCCTAAAATCTGTGGCTTCTTTTTTAGGGGTAGTGGTAGTGAGGGACGGCTAGTGGTAGAAAGCACTTTAAAAAGTGGTGTAAATGTGGAACATTTATGTTTTTAATTATTTATAGACAAAGTTCAGTTTCATCAAATAAATCCTTCTGTTTCAGTTAAGTATGACTACATCGGCAAACTTCTGAAACCTGGAGAGGAGCCTTCGGAGTACACTGATGACGAGGATGGAAAGGATGGAAAGGACAAGAAGACGGACTAGGATGCAGAAAGTGACCAAAATGGAAGAACGAGAGATGCCTTAATGTTTGTAATCTGACACAATGACAGGCAACGCCTCCATGTCATACACACGTCCTTGTACCCTTCGACCAAACCTGGATACGACATTTCATCTTTATTTCCATATAACTTCTCTGAGGGCATTAACGGTTAATCATGCTGCAATGTAGAGCTGTATAGTTTAGAGCCGCTGCTGCAAACTTTTGATCCTCAGAAGAGTTTCAGCATTTTACCAAGCAGCTTATTCATTCATTTTGATCAGTTAGATTTGTGTAACATTATGCAGTTTCATCGTGGGGTGCGTGCAGGAATATCAGGAGGTAGTTTTCATGTAAATAACGGAAAATATATTGAGAGCCTGTAGCCAGAAGGCAGATTTCACTGAAAAGCATCATGTTTTTCTTACTTATTCTTATAATTGTTTAATCCCCCTAAAATATCCACTGTAAAGCAAGTCTTTTAAAGCTTGTCAAATGTGCCTGAATTTTTCAGAATTGGTTTTAAACACCATTCTAAGTGTTAGTATAAATAGGTACAAGCCTCTTTGAAAAGATTACACTTACTCTTTTTAATTTGTAGAGGAACATGCAGAATAATAAAAACCCTCCAAAACAGAGACTTCAAGAAGCCGCTTCCTTGGAGTCCCTTTTTTCTTAATTCTTAACTAGTGGAAGTAAGCAGCAATGTTGCTGGGCTTTCCTTTAACAAGATGAGTGTGATCATTGGAGGACGGCGTTCTCGGATATTAATGGCAAGCACTGTGACACATCAGTTATAAGCACTTTGTCCTGACAAATAAAGTTAATTGTAAGTCCTGTTCTGTTATACCAACTGTGCTGCAAAGCTTTATTGTCAATATGCTTAAGTATATAGCTGGATAGTGTGTGTGTGTGTATGTATGTATGTATAAGTGTGTGTATATACAGGACTGTCTCAGAAAATTAGAATATTGTGATGAAGTTCTTTATTTTCTGTAATGCAATTTAAAAAGAAAAAAAAAGTCATACATTCTGGATTCATTACAAATCAACTGAAATATTGCAAGCCTTTTATTATTTTAATATTGCTGATTATGGCTTACAGTTTAAGATTAAGATTCCCTGAATATTCTAATTTTTTTTTTAGATAGGATATTTGAGTTTTCTTAAGCTGTAAGCCATGATCAGCAATATTAAAATAATAAAAGGCTTGCAATATTTCAGTTGATTTGTAATGAATCCAGAATGTAAGACATTTTTGTAATAGCATTACAGAAAATCACAATATTCTAATTTTCTGAGACAGTCCTGTGTATATATGTACACACATATATTTAAGATGTTAAACAGTTACACCATCAGAAGATTCTAGTTTTCAAGGGTGTATTTTTGTCTAGTCTCCACAGGTCACAGGTTTTCTTCCATTTTTCGTGACTGTGATATTCACAGAGACAATCCCGATTGCTGTACTTGGTGACATTTAATTATCGCTCACTGGTCTGTCTCATGTTCAGATCTCACTCAGAAATCAGCGATTACTCCCTGAAATGTTGAGATTTGTTTTTGTTCCCTCTTTTCTCTTGTAAAGTGTAAGACGCAGTGGCGTTTTTTGTGTGTTTCGTGGTGTGGAGGAAGGTACCAGAGTAGAAAGAAAAGGCTTCTTTTCAAAGACCCGTGATGGGATAGTAATGGCAAACTGCTGTTTGTTTTTTAAGGAACGTTAGATATAACTTGATGTGTTATGCTTGTTTTCACCCTCTTTAACACTAAAACCATTACAGCAATGGTCTGAGCTTTGAATGTGTTTCCCCAAATTCAAACATCTAAATAACAGCCTGTCTCAGAATAAACAATGGACCTTATGACAGTAAAATCCTACAGAAATGAATTTTCATTGTCTTTGCCACCCTCATGACTAACTCTCCATCATGTGAGAGAAACTTTTTCAGTATAAATGTACATATTTCTCATCCTGTCATACAGCTGTAATTCTCAACATATGAGGTAATAAAGAAATCTATAAATGAAAACTTGAATGGCTTTATTTATTATATCCATCTACAGGACTGTCTCAGAAAATTTGAATATTGTGATTTTCTGTAGGCCTAATGCAATTTAAAAAAAAAAAAAAAAAATGTCATACATTATGGATTCATTACAAATCAACTGAAATATCGCAAGCCTTTTATTATATTAATATTGCTGATCATGGCTTACAGTTTAAGAAAACTCAAATATCCTATCTCAAAAAATTAGAATATTCTGGGAATCTTAATCTTAAACTGTAAGCCATAATCAGCAATATTAAAATAATAAAAGGCTTGGAATATTTCAGTTGATTTGTAATGAATCCAGAATGTATGACATGTTTGTGTTTTTAATTGCATTACAGAAAATAAAGAACTTTATCACAATATTCTAATTTTCTGAGACAGTCCTGTATATACTGCCAGGTATTACAATCAGTGTCAGTGAAATAATAAGGCCTTTATGTGCTACCAAGAGGTAATGCAAAGGCTTTTATGTACCTTTTTGATAAATAATGAATGTTAAATGCAGTTATACCAGATTTCTCTTCATTTTTTCACCAATTTATTTCTTGCCATTCTGTTGATTTTTACAGCAATAAAATAAGAAAAGTAAAAATATAAAATACCTTTTACAAATGATAAATGGCTTTTTGTCTTCCATAAAAAAGTGATGTTAAATGTCTACTATGAAATTGTTACTTTAGGTTACGTAGATAAATATTTTGTACTTTTCATTTCAGCATTATCAAAGAAGAGAAGAAGAAAAAACCGTGTAAAGATAAGATAAAATAATCCTTTATTACTCCCTCAATGGGGAAACTCCCGTGTTAGCAGCAGTACACTTAACATATACAGACACACGCATGCGGGGAAGGGGGTAAAAAGGTATAAAAGTAAAAAGATATATATAATTACAAAATATGGACAGTAGGCCTATATACACAATGTACACAATGCAGTGGAGATAAAAAGATTAAAAAAAGAATATTAAAATAATTTAAAGAATATTACATTTGGAAACAACCGTGTTCAAATAATTTCGCAAAATATGGTTCTAGTTTCTGTAATCTGCGTAGAATATGAAACTTGATTTGAGCACAAAAGTGATGTCAGAAGTGGGATTCGAACCCACGCCTCCATTCGGAGACCAGAAATCCCGTTTCTGCGGAAGGTTGAACCTTGAGTCTGGCGCCTTAGACCACTCGGCCATCCTGACACTGCGATTACAAGGTTCTTCAAGTGAGTACTTATCATGTATACCGAACAGCTGGTGTAGCTCGTGTTCATATTGACATTATTGAACATTTAATAACGACATCTATTATTTATTTTGTCTTATTTTACTTTTACAGTTTTTGCTCATTTTCAGCGTTTGCGTTAGCCTTTTTCTTTGCGCATGCTCGTATCGAAATTGAGCATGCGCAGAAAAAACGAATAAAATAAGATGAGGCTTTCAGGGAACATGAGCAGCGTGGGAATATAATTGAGCCATCTACCCGCGTCTCCCCTCATCAGTGTAACTGTTCTGTCTGCCATTCTTATCATTGTATTTTTTTATCATAGTAATTTCACGGCTGCGCCAAACATATATCTAGTGCTAGGTGTCTCCCATCAATGTACAGTCGTGCTTTTAGAACCATAGACATTATAGACGCCCCATCGAGTGGTTTTGTCCCATGTTTTGTCTGCTGCTGCTATACGCAAACGTCGCCGCCATATTGGATGTGGCAAGACTGCGCTGTAAACTAATACGAGTAAATGAACTTATTTTCATAAAGCGCCTTTCTACAAAGAAATGTACGTTTTACGTTTCATTTATTCATTCACACACGCACTAATATACTTGGGAAACAGTTAGGCACCAAATATAATATATTTATTTTTTTCAGATGGCAAAAATAAGAACTTTATTGATCCCACATAGGAGTAATTCATGTTATATCAGCTATAGAGAACAAAGTAGTGCCGAAAAACAATATATATCCCCCCTCAGAAAAATAATAAAAATAGAGAAACATATTTTCTCATCAACAAAACATATTTTAAATTTTTCAAGTAACAAAATAACATATTTGAACCATTTTTCAGACATTAAAATAACATTTGAACCATTTTTCAGACAATAAAATAACATTTGAACCATTTTTCATACAACAAATAACATTCTTATTTTTGTGAGGGGGGATATATATTGTTTTTCGGCACTACCTTGTTTTCTATAGCTGATATAACATGAATTACTCCTATGTGGGATCAATAAAGTTCTTATTTTTGCCATCTGAGAAAATTAAATATATTATATTTGGTGCCTAACTGTTTCCCCAGTATATTAGTGCATGTGTGAATGAATAAATGAGACGTAAAAGTAAATTTCTTTGTAGAAAGGCGCTTTATGAAAATAAGTCAATTTACTTGTATTAGTTTACAGCGCAGTCTTGCCACATCCAATATGGCGGCGACGTTGACGTACGGCTCAGCGCTCGATGTGGCGTTTACGTTTAGAACAGCTACCTTACATTGACTCCCATAATTCCCACTAAAATAGCGGACTTGAACGCCGCAGCGTCCAGCGTATGTACGTGCAGCGGCCATATTACATTTCCTGCTTCAAGGGTATCTGAAGACACTCAGCTCAACAACATGTACCGGTTTTCTAAGGTTGCAGCTAATCTCAGTGGTAAGAATATAGTTTGTTTTTTTGAGTTTTGTGATTTGGATGTACTTAGATCACGTATTCGCTTGTTATCTGTGGGCAGAAAGTCTCATAGCCTGTGTGGTCCATGACCACCTTCAACGTGCTGAGAGCTAACAGTAGCATGTCTGCAGCAATAGTCTTAATGTTTAAAATCAACCTTTTAAATGTCGTCAAGCCCTTCAAATCACCTAATGTGCAAAAACATATAACCTTCTCCCTGAAGTGGCCATGAAATTCCGAACTTACCCTTGTGGGTGAGTCTCAGTAGCATCTTTGAGTAAGAATAAAAAACCTTACTTGTAATATTTCCTTGTATGTTGAAGGGTCATAATAACCAACATCAGGTATTTTAGATGCAATGGTTACATTCATCTACATTACTGATTGAAGTATTGACTGGGACGCAGAGCAAGGACAAAATAAGGACGTGCTTTTAAAGTGGGCATATACAGGACTCTAGTTGTAAAAAAGAAATCAGGGGGGATGGTGGATTTTATCATATGGGGACAGATAATTTGTGCTGATTACAAATAATATAATATATTACAAATAATAGCAGTGACCAAAACACCTGCAGAAATACTGCAGGAATGACATAGCAGCAGTTAAATGCAGCCTTCTGTAAGCTTTAAATATCCACTGGGCTTACATCAAATACATCAAAACACAAAAATAAAAACAGTTTTCTGAACTTATCAATATGACTCTGTCCTTCACAGGATAAGTAAAATGGATCACTGCAAAAACTCAAAATAAGAATATTTGTCCTATTTCTAGTTAAAATGTCTAATTTTACTAAATAAATCTTATTACACTTAAAACAAGACTCATCACTGGAAAAAACAACAATTTTCACCTGTTTCAAGTAGATTTTCACTTGAAATAAGTAGAAAAATCTGCCAGTGGAACAAGATTTTTTTGCTTGTAATGAGAAGAAAAATCTTGTCCCACTGGCAGATTTGCCTACTTATTTCAAGTGAAAATTTACTAAAAAAAACAGGTGAAAATGGTCAAACAAGTTATTTTTCTGGTGATTACTTTAAATGTTGAAATAGCAGTAATACCACATTCATTGATGAAATGACATAAGGGATGTTTTACAGGGGGGATGATTTTGACCGTTTTTATTTCAGGGGGGATGCCACCCCCCCCTCATCCCCCCTCAACTCGAGTACTGGGCATATATGAAGATATCGCTCAGTTTAAAAGGGTCGGTTGAATTACAAGTAAATCGATATCGTTTTGAAATGTTGCGAAATACTTGAGGGTTGTAATTAACAGTCAGAGGTTTAACAACTGGAAATGTAAGAGAATTGAGATAATCTATGCTATTACATGTAAATACTCAAACATCAATAACCTTTTCCTGATATAGTTTACATCTTTAATTTTTTTCCTCTATTTTAGAGTTGGAGGGCCTGTGTTTAAGTAATAATTATTATTTAAATCCAATTTGTATTAATCACAATTCATTATCTCCATCTCACAACTAGTCACAGTAGACAAAATAATCCAGAACAAACCTTGAAGGCTCTAAATCAATGGTTTGCTTTATGTGTGATCAACTCATCATTGCAATAAATATTAAATAAACGTGCATTAAAAACAAAATAAGAACAAATTATTTGTGGACACAGATCTCAGTAGTTGCTGTCATAGGTTTTATCAAAAGTGACCGCTGTAAAGAAGTGTTTGTAGAGATGTTGACTTTTGTTTTACTAATATGAAAAGTGTTGTCACATTTTAATCTGAACAGATAATGTCTATCAGTAATAGTAACTGAAACAGAGTAAAAAAGTATTTAATTGGAAAATGTAGTTTTATAAAAATAGCTCAAACTGTCTGTGGTGGAGTGTTCATCACCTTTTTCTGCCCATAGAGATAAATAAAAACTTAATCACAAGTTGATTCTTTGAATTCAACACTGCATGCTGATCATTTCCTGTTCAATATTTATGGTTATGTGTTCTTCATACACATTTGTGATCCACAAATCTTTTTTTTGTGGAGGCAAAGTATTATTTATTACTGTTTATGTGAGATACCAGTCACTACATGACCATTGTGTTGTTGTTGTGCAGGCCAGGCCGTGCGGCAGGTGAGGCACGGATCCACGGTCCGTCAGGACTTCCACTCCAAGTATGGCTTGGGCATGATGGTCGGTGGAGCCGTCTTCTGCACCGCTGTGTGGTCATACGTAAGTCAGGACACTGCTTGAACTGACGAGAGAGCTCACTGGCATCACCATAAAGACTACCATTTTAACAAGGAGACATAAATGCTATGCTTTATCAAAGTGGAGGTCAAAATCAGTTTTCTTGACAATACATGAGAGGGATTTACCTTTTGACCACTGTAATAGGTTAAACTTTAAGTCGACGGGAATGTGGCATCATACGTGACATGGTAAATATAGCCTAACCTTTGATATTAACAGGGAGGCCATGTTTGAAGGCTCTTAGAAAGATACTGAAAAAAAGAATCTGTGGCACAAACATGTCCATGGCTCCCCAACCACACTGAAATCACTTTTCTTTTTTTTATTTAAATAAAAAAATCCCTCCAGTGATTTATGTAGATATTCATGAAAGCATAAACATGACTTGGCTTTTAATTTTTAATCTCTCTCAGCTGTTTACTGACTAAATATCTAAGAACAGTTGTCAACATCTGAACTGGATCATAAACACACAATATGCAAGAATTATTAACTTATTAACTATCAGTTCTTGTCAAATATGGTGACATGTTTTGATCCACTTCAAACTTCGTCATGTTGATCTGGCCACTTTTCTTTACTAAAAAAAGAATTAAAGTAGAAAGATGAGGATGAAGTGGTGTTTCTAGGTTATAAATGATCTCTGGTCTTTCTGCAGGTGCTCACCCAGACTGGCATCACCTGGAATCTGTCACCAGTTGGAAAGGTCACACCTAAACCCTGGAGGGAGGCCGACGAGTAAAGAGCCGGTATAACGGACCTGCATCCCAACTGAGAAACCTAATGGTTGTACAGATGAAAAAAAAACAATATTTCTGTGTTCACACATGGAATTCCTGTTTATTCCACCATGTTATTTTGTCCTAATAAATTAAATGTGATTCTACTGACTGCTTTTGTGGGAGTTTTGCATAAAGGTTGTCGCATACAAGATGATTTTGATGATTTGGGAGTGTGAATATGTGGCTTTATAATATAATTCTACAAGATAAATGATTACAAAATGAATTACCCTACCCCTGTAAAGGGGCAGGGCGGAAATATTTAGTAATGTACAGAAATGTGGTTGAGTGTGAACATAACCCTGTAACACTTGACATATGAAATGATGCACAGAAAATACTTTATTTTTTTAAAGTTAACACCTTGGTTTTGTTAAGTTTCTAAATTTGTGTGTGTGTGTATATATATATATGTTTATATTTTATATATTATTATATAATCTTTGTAATTTGATTATTGCGCTGGTGCCTAGGTCTCGGAAATGTAGGTATCTAAATATATGTCTGAAGTCACATGGTTAAGTATTGTATTACATTTAGAGGACTGAAACAATAAGTTACCAAATATTTAAGTTCTGTTGAACATAATTCAGTATATTTTATTGGACAGTATATTTTCAAATAAAAAAAGAAAATATATAATATAAAAATATAATAAAACATCTTCCATACAGTTTGACATACTGCAAAAATAAGTGATTCTGTTGTGTCACCTAAATTGGCACATATTTTAAAAAGTTCCTTTTAAAAAAATCTCCATCTTTGTAATTAAAAATCAAACCAAGTTACCATAAAATAAACGCAAAAGTATATGTTTCTTCTTTTAGGTATGACTATGTAGATTCTTAGCCATCCAGGTTGTAACGCTTAAAGAGTCAAGTGAAAGGAGATTGGACTGTTTCCTGGCTCTTGTTTCCTGGCTTCAAATGCTATCAGTCCACTGAATAGGAATTTATCATGTGTAATCAGAGCCTTGAATGGTGTGAGTAGATGGGATACGGTCTACTCGGTAGAATTTTGTCATTCTTTGGGTTGATAATGGCTTTCTCTATGTATTTTAACCCAGCTACTGCTAGTGAAAACAAAACTTAGGCTCAGTAGATGTTTTGTCACCATTCTACGCTCAACTACACATTTCAGAGTCATCATACCTAACTACACACATACACATTCTAACCTAACCCTCACCCTAAAACCTAATCCTAACCCTCACCCTAAACCTAACCTGAACCCGAAGAGAAAGCAGCAGTCTCTACAGACGTCTTCTGACTTTGATTTAAGCCACTGAGGATGTGCAGTAAAAGACTAAAAGTAAAAATATAATAATCTTTATTACGGACTCAGAAGGTCCACACACATCCAACATACACAAACACGCAACCATTACATACTTAAAAAAAAAAAATTTCATCACTGTACAGAAAAAAGGTGCAAGCTATCATGCCAGTGCTTTTGAAGCCTGTATGTGAACCGATAGCCCATCATAGGGCTGATTAAGGCCATAATGATGCTATTTTCTGTCATATCCAGTCAACACATAAAACTAAACATTAGCTTTCGTAACAGTGCCTGACATGTTGGTACATTAGAGGACACAAATAACTGGCTGGCACTGTGCCACCTAGGAACACGGAGCAGCAACCTCATGGCATCATTAGGCCTATATGCCACTCTAAGCTTCTGCATACTTTTCACTCTGTAAGAAGACCAGAGATGAGCTGTATATAACGGGGTGATATAAGCCCCAAACAGAGCACATTTAACATTTGTAGAACACATAAAAAATTTCCTCAACAAAGTATTGGCCTGTGCATATATTTTACAGTATTGACGGCGGATGTCACTGTCATCCATAAGATCATCTGAGAAGACATGTCCAAGATATTTAAATTCCTTAGTCATATCTAAAGAACCATCTGAAAGGTGGAAGGCAGGAAAAAACAACTTCTTGTCCTCTCTAGATCTCACGACCATGACCTTACTTTTTTTGGCGTTATAGTTAATATCAAATTTCCTGCCATACTGTGTGCATATATATAATATATAAATATAAATTGTATTTATAATAAAATAATTTTAAAACGTTATTAAAAAGGTTATTTTTAACCTTTTTAAAAAGGTTATTTTTAAAAATGAAATAAAATACATAAAAAAAATGTTTGAGTCTGACGCACCACCAAAAGACGCGGTCCAATCAGACGCGACGCTTTCTTGGCGCATCAGCCAATCAGAGCGGCCGGTGCGCATAAGCCCCGCCCCCCAGCTATGGCCCCGCCCCCAGCCCCCCCTCTCCCTGCATTAAGGTCACCTCCGTCATTGAGTCTCCAGCAGCTGGCGGAGCCGGACCTCTCTACCACACCCACCAAACTCAACCACCCAAACCAAGCAACATGTCTCTGTCTAACAAACTCACCCTGGATAAGGTGGAAGTCAAGGGGAAGAGGGTCATTATGAGGTGAGGCAATAGTGTCTTTATTAGTCCAACTATCGGCTGTGGGTGTTTGATGTTAGCTAGCTACTTGGCATCCCCAGATTTCATGAGCTCCTGCAGCTTCAGCGTCATTTTGTCATTTTGCCTGGAAGGCTCACATTCCATATCCAAAAGGATAGGGCTGGTTAATGGTGTTTTGAGTCACTTCACGCCAGTGGGGAGAGGCCAGGAAGTGCACTTGTTGGCTGTCACGTTTTCCGTCCATGTTACGTGCCTGCTGGGGTGATGCTGCATGGATGAGACGCCATCGAGCTGCAGCAGTAGCGTGATTTATGGTTCTGCGTTAAATCGACGCAGAGAACGGTGCGCGTCGCCGCGTAACCTCAGCCGTAGTCTCTGCGTTGGTGTAACGCGGAACCATAAATCAGCCTTTAAACACAGACCTTATAAAACAGCGCTTAATGCTTCATGTTGAAGATAACTGGTCATCTAGTTGTGCAAAATCATCTAACGTGTTTGTAAAACCATAAGCTCTTCCAACAAATATACAGTCTATTATCTCTATTAAGATTTTGTCAGATTATGTTTTGTGATTTTTAAAACCCTGTCTCTTCAATTTGACTGCAAAACAGAGATTTTCAGTAATCGTTTAATGTCAGGAAATCGACGACAAACGGAAGTACTGTACCTCGTGTCGTAATCAGGGCATAAACTAACAGTTATTGAGCTAAAACGCAACATTTTTTAAAACTTGTTTTTTCAAACAGTCCAACCCCAAAGAGATTTAGATTATAGTTTATTACATAAAAAAATAAACCAGGAAAACATCATCCAGACATTTCTGCTCCAGTTGTAATTTTGGACTGTTACAACAAGGACATTAATAATCCCGTTATTACACAAATTATTACGATTGAGTATTGGGCTTCCACTACTCATTCAATGTGCCTGAGTATTTGTTTTTTATTATTTCATTTAGTTTTTTTTTTTATAATTTTGGGGCTTTTGAATGCCAGCAAATGTGGCTAAACTGCAGTGAGTCATCAGTACTTCTTCTTCTACCAACTTTGCATCCAATAAGCCATTTACTAAAACTTTTAATTTCAGCAAAGGTTACTAAATGATGGTTGGTATTTTAGGATGAGAGTCCAGTCGCTGTTTTTGCAGAAAACAAAACAAAAAGTGCCAAAGTGTAACATGTCTATTTTACTTTTATATTCCCATTTATATTTCCCATTTTTTATATATTTTCCACCATATTTTGACATAGATGTTTAGGGTGTGCAAATAGTGAAAAACGACATAAAAGCATAACATCTTTGCCATCTTCATCTAACTTTTTTGTTTGGTGGAATGAAAATTATTGTAACATTTTTTGCAAAATGTTCACGATGTTGATCAGATTATTAAAATAATGATCAAGTTTTTAACATTATCTCCAGGTGAACTTTCATAGCAGGTGAAGCAAAAAAAAGGAAGAAAAGTAATCAAATAATGTACATTTTTAAGCTTTCCTGAACGGCAGATTTGAATCCATTCTTGTCAGATACAAGTCAATTTTCTTAAATGGACCCTGTGACTCCTTGAACATATTTTTATTAGTCTGATAAGCATTGCAGTTCATCTGTGAGTAAAGTTTGGTATTATTTTTCACTGGATTCTTAATGGTCCTTTACAGCCTGAGCCTCTCTGTGTCTGGAAGAGTACCGGTGCTTGAAACCAACACCCTGTGTGTAAATGTCAGAGGGCCATGTAGGCCGGCTCTGTCTGATGATGCAATGCCAGGCGGCTTAGGACAAGGTTCACCTGCAGCCAGCAGGGCTCGGTGCGAAAAGGTCAAAATTCACCTCATGTTAAGGCAGACTAAAGTAAATGTGGACCACTCCGAGTCCATCAGACCACAACTTGCCCCATATCATGCCCACACCCTGCTTGAACCTACTACACTTAGGCAGAGGTGTCAAAAGTATTCACATTCATTACTCAGGTAGAAGTATAGATACTAGAGTTTAAAAATACTCCTGCAGAAGTTGAAGTATCAACTCAAGTTTTTTACTCAAGTAAAAGTATAAAAGTACTGGTTTCAAAACTACTTAAAGTATAAAAGTAAAAGTAATGTAAGGGGGAAAAGCCATTAAGGACAAAAGCCATTGAAAATGAATCATCTTAGTATAATGCAAATATATTAAAGAACCATATATGTGTACTATTGAGCATTAACATGTGTTTCAGAGAGCAGGAGATATGATGACTAGTTGCCTATAAGTATTGTAATGGTGCAAAAAGTCAAACTTCAGAGGCATGTTATCATTTATCCTAACCTTTATTGGAATGTACATCCAAGTTTAGTTGCAGGAATCTGATGTAAGAACAAAACTGGACAAGAACATCTGAAACAACCACAACCAAATTCACTCTATCCGGATGGAGCAATTTAAGTGGATAGTTTTTTTTTAAAGGCCGAAATGAAATAGAGTAACGAGGCTGTTTTTAAAATGTAAGGAGTAAAAAGTACAGATAATTGCGTGAAAATGTAAGGAGTAAAAGTAAAAAGTCGTCTGAAAAATAATTACTCCAGTGAAGTATAGATAAACAAAATTTCTACTTAAGTGAGGTAACGAAGTATTTGTACTTTGTTACTTGACACCTCTGCATTTAGGTGCTTTATGAAGTTTAAGGTTTCCGAACAGGACGATGGTCTATATTGAAAAAGTGCAATGGCAAGTTGTGGCCTGCTGTTGCTA
The DNA here is from genome assembly GCF_033807715.1 of Cololabis saira. Classification (NCBI taxonomy): domain Eukaryota; kingdom Metazoa; phylum Chordata; class Actinopteri; order Beloniformes; family Belonidae; genus Cololabis; species Cololabis saira. Next base: position 36,546,079 of record NC_084600.1, read on the forward strand.
TGGAGACCTGTCGTGCTGGGCAAGAATTTCTTCAGGCGACAGAAGTGACTTCCTCTCTACAGCAACATCGATTTGCAACATTAAATACAGGATATATTCAGTGCATCTGACTTGTGAAGGTATTTGTCAGATAGTTGAAATAAACATAAAATAAAACACCTTTTTGGACGTTTAACTGGCCATTTCAGAGCTGTAGGTATCAGTCACCATTCTTGCCTTCAAGTAGAATGTAAATATGACTTTTATAATGTTTTGTCTTGTACAGTTCAATTTAATTCCTCCAGCAATCTCAATTTCATACCTTCAAAGTAGGGATGGGCGGTATGGACTAAAACATTTATCAAGATAATTTCTGGCATTTATCCCGATAACGATAAAAATGACGATTAAAAAAAAAAAAAATACCAATTCAACTCCACCTTTGTCACTATAAATCTATCACCACATTCAGTCTTTGGAGCCCCCAAAACACTGCTCTAAAAGAATGCTAATAAACTACACCAATTAAATTGAATTAATAAAAACCAATTAAATGAGTTACACCTGTACTGTAATGACTCAGATCCGCCATGTTTGTTACACAAACATGTCAACGGGAATTTATCTTTCTTTCTTTCAGGCTAATTTCTTTCTTTCTTTCTGGCTAATTTCTTTTTTGCTATTTTCTTTCTTTTTTTCTGGCTCATTTCCTTCCTTCACGTCATTTTAACACAGAACCATAAATCAGCTTTACACAAAAACGTCATTAACGGGAATTTATCATTTTTACCGCGAGATGACACATTTTTACCGCAGGGAATTTTTTTGACGGTCTATCGTGAACGGTAAAATATCACCCATTCCTACTTGAAAGCAGCTGTTTGTTTATGGACGTGTCATGGCCACTGAGTCCAGTGTGCTATGAGGTCTAAAAGTATGTTGGATGATTGTTGCTCGTGTTCAGGGTTTTGCTGCTAAGCTGAAGAATTGCTGACGTTTGGATTTCAGACTAAGACAGTGGATTGTCATGATAATAGGAGCAGGTGCCGAGTGTGTGCCGGTTATGTGTCTCGGAAGGACGGGGGGGGATAGTTATGTAACCGGCTGGAGTACAAGGGATGCAGAATGTTCTGTAACCCGTCAGTCTGCATCACTGCACGGATGGATTCATGCCAGAGAGACCCCTGGCTTTAACTGCTGCAAGAGGCATTTTTGCTTGATGCCTTTCAGTTGCACAGGCCTATATGTTTTAAACACCAACCTTTAAATCAGCTGTAACAATTTGATTCACACATGCTGCTCTTATGTTGCTGTTTGCAGCTTTAGAAACCTCAGCACACTTTTATCTTGGCATCACACTGCAGACAAACAGAGTAGGCATCCATGGTGTAGCATTTGGCATCTAAAAAGCTGGAAATTTCCATCAGAAGAAGCTGGTTTGAGGATAACAGCTTATTTGGTATTTTTCTACATGTCATTTTCATTCTAGGGGGGAATAAAGTTAATTCGAAATGAGTCTTCATTAAAACAAAAACCATATTATCTTTCAGAGTGGACTTCAATGTTCCCATGAAGGACCATCACATAACGAACAACCAGAGGTAAAGTACCTTTCTGTTCTCACCATAAAAGTGAATTATACGTTCTGGGTTGAGTCCATTTAAAATGTTACTACTACCACTATGATAAAGAATATCAAGGATAAATTGGTGTTTTTCTGAACTGTGTTGTCATTGATCAGGATTAAGGCAGCGGTTCCCAGCATCAAGCACTGTCTGGACCATGGAGCCAAGTCCGTGGTTCTGATGAGCCATCTGGGCCGTCCCGACGGGAACCCCATGCCCGACAAATACTCTCTGGAGCCGGTCGCTGCTGAGCTCAAGACCCTTCTGGGGAAGTGAGTTGGTGGACGTTAAAATGTTTGCAATAACCTGCTCATATAGAGGGAGCTTAAAGAAGAAAATGATCAAACATGTAAAGTGGAATGCTGGAACTTTAGTACAGAACAAAGTAAAGTTATCAGAATAATAATTTATTCTTTACATTTATAAAGCAACATTCATTTTAAATACATACCGTATTTTCTGGACTATAAGCCGCACCTGTATATAAGCCGCACCCACTCTATTTAAAAAAAAAAAAAAAAAAAGATATGCAAGATGCAGATATTTATGTTGTTAGATTAGATATTTACTACATGTACAGAACGATTTTGAACTGTAAATTATGTACATGTTTGTACTTAAATAGATCCTTTTAACACGGCAGCAACTTTGCTGATTAAAACGGGACAGAACCAAGAGAAAATAACCGGTATTTATCTATTTATCTGTTTATCTGTTTGAAATCTGCTTCTACCTCCTATCTGCTAAAGAAGCAGTAGCGTATTCTTCTGTGCTTTTATTTTGTCTTAGTTTTGATTCTAATTCCAGTTAGAGCGCCCCGAGCGGTGGAAGAAAAATCCACAGAATAGCCGCACCTTTGTATAAGCTGCATGGTTGAAAACCTATGAAAAAAGTAGCGGCTTATAGTCCAGAAAATACGGTAGATCCTTTTAACACGGCAGCAACTTTGCTGATTAAAACGGGACAGAACCAAGAGAAAATAACCGCTATTTATTTATCTATTTATCTGTTTGAAATCTGCTTCTACCTACTTCTATCTGCTAAAGAAGAAGTAGTGTATTCTTCTGTGCTTTTATTTTGTCTTAGTTTTGCGCTGCATGGTTGAAAACTTATGAAAAAAGTAGCGGCTTATAGTCCAGAAAATACGGTACATTGTTTCTATGAGTTTTAATTAACCTGCGTCATGAGAAGATGAAACTGGCTCTGATCATCTTCTTTGTGGCCGTGCAGGGACATCCACTTCCTGAAGGACTGTGTTGGTAAAGATGTGGAAGCTGCCTGCGCCAACCCCGCTGCCGGATCCGTCATCCTGCTGGAGAACCTCCGCTTCCACGTGGCAGAGGAGGGAAAAGGCAAGGATGCATCTGGAAACAAGGTCAGTATCCCGGCAGGGACGGGTCCTGCCAATGTTGAAGTTTAAGATGATCCTTATAAACGACTACAGTTCTGAATACTTTTTTTGGTTTAGTGAACGTCTGTTTTTTCATAGTTTGAATTTTGTCTAACAACACAAGCTCTGACAGGTGAAGGAAACTGTTCAGAAGTGTTGTGTGTTAGCAAGGAAGGTGATGATTAATATGGGCACAGAACTGGCTACTTGCGTCTGTCCAGTGTTCTTAGAAGGACACCTGAAGGAAAACGCTGAGTCACTGCTGCAGCCGCTGCAGCAATAAGCTGCGTCACTGGATGATGACAATGTCATGGCCCACGTAGGGCTGGTGCAGAGACCTTTTTTCCTGCTGTGTACTCTATTTACTCAACTTCATTGTTTTTAAATGTGCAGACTCTTCAACAGACTGTTCTAAAATGAAAATGATCACGAGTAGGAATGGGCGGTATGGACTAAAAAATGTATCACGATAATTTCTGGCATTTATAATGATAAAAATGACAATAAAAAAAAATACCAATTCAACTCCACCTTTGTAACTATAAATCTATCACCACATTCAGTCTTTGGAGCCCCCAAAACACTGCTCTAAAAGATACTAAATACTACTAAACTACACCAATTAAATTGAATTAATAAAAACCAATTAAATGAGTCCACCTGTACTGAAAAACTGGAATGACTCAGATCCGCCATGTTTGTTACACAAACACGTATCAACGGGAATCTTTCTTTCTTTCTTTCTTTCTTTCTTTCTTGCTCATTTCTTTCTTGCTCATTTCTTTCTTTCTTTCTTTCTTGCTCATTTCTTTCTTTCTTTCTTGCTCATTTCTTTCTGGCTCATTTCTTTCTTTCTTTCTGGCTCATTTCTTTCTTTCTTTCTTGCTCATTTCTTTCTTTCTGGCTCATTTCTTTCTGGCTCATTTCTTTCTTTCTTTCTGGCTCATTTCTTTCTTTCTTTCTGGCTCATTTCTTTCTGGCTCATTTCTTTCTTTCTTTCTGGCTCATTTCTTTCTTTCTTTCTCATTTCTTTCTTTCTTTCTTTCTTTCTGGCTCATTTCTTTCTTTCTTTCTCATTTCTTTCTGGCTCATTTCTTTCTTTCTTTCTCATTTCTTTCTGGCTCCTTTCTTTCTTTCTTTCTTTCTCATTTCTTTCTGGCTCCTTTCTTTCTTTCTTTCTTTCTGGCTCATTTCTTTCTTTCTCATTTCTTTCTTTCTTTCTTTCCTTCTGGCTCATTTCTTTCTTTCTTTCTTTCCTTCTGGCTCATTTCTTTCTTTCTGGCTCATTTCTTTCTTTCTGGCTCATTTCTTTCTTTCTTTCTTTCTGTACGTTGTGCGTGGATTTAACGCAGAACAATAAATCAGCTTTACACAAAAACTTCATCAACGGGAATTTATCGGTTTTACCGCGAGATGACAAATTAATTTTTTTTGACTGTATATCGTGAACGGTAAAATACCGCCCATTCCTAATCACGAGGCATCCATGTCCTGTCCATACGTAACGGTTTCAGAACATCACACATGTAATGTGAAGCAGGGCGGTACAGTAAGACGGGGCTGCTGTGTTTTCAAGGTGGTACAGTATGATGCTGCTACTTAAATATGTCATCTTATGATGAATATTATGAACGTTTGATGAAAAACATCTTAGTAAGTGCCGGAGCAGATGTGGGTGTAAGCAGCAGAGCTCCTTTGGAGTCTGAATTACCTTTGCTGCGTTATTTAACTGAGTTGTTGCGGGCAAAGTGAATTGATCTGGTTCAATTCACTAATAGTATGAACTCGTCGTACTGAGAGGCAGGAGATCTCAGAAACTGTGGACTCATCTGAACAGGACCAGCAGTCTTGACCTGCTGACATTTATTCTGAAGGTCAGTGGGCTTTTCTCGTCTGAGGAGGCCTGGCTGGTATGCCGGTTTGTACTGTACTGCTGTACTGTATCAGACGGGGATCTGTTTATTTTTAGCACATTTATACACACACATCAGTAAAAGAGATATATTGTGGGAAATGTAAGATCCATTTTTGGAGTTTCTCTTGCTGTAGGAAACAGAATCCAGGATATCCTGATTGTCAAACTGAACTTTATCTCCAACTATACGATCCATTCAAGTATTTCAAACATAAAACCAGCATAAGTCTGGTGAGGAGGATATTTCCTGTGTATCTGTGGCAGATCAAAACGAAGAAGTCAGCATGTTACAAGTTATTTAATTCCATAATCTTTCATGTTGACTGAAGGGGGAAATGCAGGCCATGGTAACCGGACTGCAGTCTTACCGTCTGACATTTGGTCGACACCAAAGAACTATCCTGAACCTTCTCTGCCCTCCGGTCCAACAGTCACGACCTTTGGCTGTTAAAGTGCAGCAGAAACCTGATACGCAGTGCGATGCCTGCATCATCAGGGATTCGTCCACACGCACCTCAGACAGATGATATCTGGTTGTGTTTGCCGTCAAAGCAGCTGGAATTTTACTAAACTGTCTGTGTTTGTTGTGCAGTGGAAGCTAAGCTAGTTGCAACAGCGATCACAATATGGTTAAGAGGAGAAAACCGCTCTAACTTGTCGCGAGGGCTACAGCCACTCATTTAGATGGGTGGATTAGTGGTGGGGGAAAAAATCGATATTGCAATATATTGTTGCGCTCTCTCTCGCAATAAATAATTGATAAACTGATGGCAAATATCGATATTTTATTACAATACCCAGTAGTGTGGCGACACTTTTTTATACTTTGGTCTTGATGTTTTATATGTTCATATGTAGGGCTGGGGATCAATTCAAATATCAAGAATCGATTCGATTCCGATTCTTAAGATTCAGAATCGATTATCACGATCCGATATTGATTTGGGTTACTGTTAATAAAACTGTTTTTTGAGATATTGCATGAATTATATGACTATGTAGTTATGCAACATATTAATACTAGTATTATATTGAGATTCAACAGCAAGCATTGCAGCTAATGATGCTGTAAGGACCAATCACCTCCCAGAATGCTGATAGAACTGCTTTCAGAAACATCATGTGGGTCAGAATTATCAAACAGATCCAGGGCAGCAAACAGAGGACAAAAGAAATCGCTTTTATTTTTTCCCCATTTATGAGAATTTGGTTTTTAACTTTTATGCAAATGTAACCCCAAGACAGTATATAAAGCAAATAAATATAGACAATTTATGCAATTATAACTGAAAACTTTAATGTTTTCATACCTTTAAACATATTTAAAGGCAAAAACATGGCACCAGTTATTCTCGTGTCCAACAAAATATTCCTTTTTTTGGGCATAAACAAAAAAGTACCAAAAGTTGTAATGTAATGATGAATTTTTTTTTTTTTTAATCGATCTTTAGACATATGAATCGATTTTTAGGAATTATTATGAGAATCGATTTAAAATCGGAGAATCAATCTTTTCAACACAGGCCTATTCATATGTTTTATTCTTGTTTTATTATGCTGATTGTATGTTTATTATGTAACGCACTTTGGTCCACCTGTAGGTTGATGTAAGGTGCTATATAAATTAATTACATTTACATAATGGATTTACGCAGTTGTCACCGCACTATTGTTTACGCACTTTAATTTGTCCTGCAGTGTTTACATTTACAAGCCCTAGGAGGCAGTGAGGAAATATTCAAATTCACTTTCTTTGTACATTGTATGAGGTTTTGGCATTGAATAAATGCATAACTACAGACGTTTTGCTTTTTTTGGGTATTTTTTCTTTTTCAGTCACATATTGTTGATGAAATTTCTTACAATATATTGGATATCGTGATATTATCGTTATCGTGGGCCACATATCGCCACAGTATTGAATCGTGAGTTACCCTTCTAGCCCCACCCCTAGGGTGGATATCCTTGTCGAGGGTCAAAATAAAATAAAATAAACACTGTGTCAAATTAATAAGAAATAAATGCTTTGAAGAAGGAAGGAAAGCAGGGAAATTATCTCAACAGGTTGCATCAGCTGATACGGGTTGTTTAATATCTTTTGTGTGCAGATTCTTACTCCCTCTTGTGTTTTGTCCTTCAGACCAAGGCCACCCAGGAGCAGATCGACTCCTTCAGGGCGTCTCTGTCCAAACTGGGAGATGTTTACATCAACGACGCCTTTGGCACCGCTCACAGGGCTCACAGGTGAGCAGGATGCTAGGTGGCTGAACGTAGGAAAATTGTACCCTTTTATTTGTCTCAGCAGAGCATCTTTGAACCATCTCCGCATGAATGAATGAATGAGTGAGTGCAGCAGAAATCTGCAGAGGGAGAGAGTCTTGCAAAACGCTGGCTTTGTTTTCTTTACTCTCGCTCAGAACCAGGTTTATAACCAGGTTTAACATCTTGTTTTTACATTTAGACCATGGTGTAATCAAACCCTTGTACATATGAGAGAGCTAAGCTGACCGTACAGCTTTAATACAGGTCTGAAGTCCTCAGATTCATCCACAATATCATCTTTAAATGAGAACAGCTGATTCTGTAATATTCTGTAAGCAACTCCACAGCATCGGTTTAACGTAACTGTGTTAATCCCAGAAGTTGAGGGAAAACTCGTCCTACTGAAAACTGGGTCTCAATATTATATCAACATGTTGTGTTGTCCCAGCAACACGTTTTTGTTCTTATTTGTTGTGATTATTGAAAATGTTGCTGTCTGAAGTAGCTTGGTGTTTTCCCAACATGCTCTGAGATGCAGCATCCACAAATTTGAGATGAATTAAATTCAGAAAATCTGATATGGTACACAGCTGTTGGTGTTACGGCCCTCAGTAGGCTGTGACTGCATCATTTATACAGATGTGTGTGTAGTTATTAAAACAAAACCTTGTAGTAACAATGATGATGTGTTTTCTGTTTTTAATAAGCGGCACATGTTGCAGAGATGGGTAGAGTAGCCAAAAATTGTACTCAAGTAAAAGTACTGTTACTTCAGAATAATATGACTCAAGTAAAAGTAAAAAGTAGTCATCCAAATAATTACTTGAGTAAAAGTAAAAAAGTACTTGGTGAAAAAACTACTCAAGTACTGAGTAACTGTTGAGTAACGTCTGATTTATTTTTTTAACACAACCATTCAAACAGACAAAAGTACAAAATAATCATCTTCAGGGAAGTTAAATCAATAAAATTAATAAAAAATAAAAAATAGCTTAAATTAAAATAAGCTCAAAGTAAATTCAAGTACTTTAATAAAATAACAGAATAAAAAAATAAATTAAGCACAAGTAGCACAAAATTTCAAGCCTTTGTACTTTTCTTTTTTAACCAGGCAGAACTAGAACAAACATGAACTCATAGAAACTCTGTGTGTGTTTGAGTCTGTGTAAATGTGACAAAACATGCAAAAACAAACATTTTCCCCAAAGAATCACTCAGTGATGTCATGAGATTGACACGTACGTGGATAAAAGGGATAAAAGAAAAGTAACAGCTCAACGTAGCCTAATGTAGCGGAGTAAGAGTAACAGTTTCTTCTTCACAAATCTACTCAAGTAAAAAGTACAGTGATTCAAAACTACTCCTAAAAGTACAAAATTTCCCAAAACTTACTCAAGTAAATGTAACGGAGTAAATGTAACTCGTTACTACCACCTCTGCATGTTGGATTTGTGTCCTCTGCAGTATAGACTATCTGCTACTACATGATTTAACTTAAGTAACTTTCCTTTGTGAATAATAGTGTTATTAAATTGAACGTCTTATCCTCTTTCTCTCGCGCAGCTCCATGGTCGGAGTGCACTTGCCTCAGAAAGCGGCTGGTTTCCTCATGAAGAAGGAGCTCGACTACTTCGCCATGGCTCTGGAGAAACCTAAGAGTCCCTTCCTGGCCATCCTCGGAGGGTGAGAGACATTAATTTCAGAGTGTAAACATGTCAAACGTGGTTTGACTGTAATCAGGCCTTTAAAAGAAGTTGCTGCACTCCAGCTAGCAATGAGACATGAAACGCAAGGTCTGCTGCATGTAATGCAATGAAGACGAGGCCTGATCAGACAGTTGAACACTGCATGCTTAGACATTGTAATTTTTGAGGGTTAAAGTTGGCCACGTTGCTTATTTTCTCATTTTAATTAAAAAAATGAACATCTTTCTGGCAGGTTCATTCAGCTGTTATGCTATGAAAGGAGTTTGTGTTGTAGAAACCACAGCCAAGTTTATTAATTTGTCTTAATTAGTTTGTTCCACATGCTAACTTTGTTTTTTAGTTTTATATAAGCCATTTGATAATGCATTTAACTGTTTTTGACAGTATTAAACCATCTATTTTGGGCCAAGTGGCCAGTTTAATGTTAAACTTTAGCACAGTTAACTCTACAAGTCTCTAGTTAACCCGTCCACACTTGGTGCAATTTTTAAATCAAACATCAAGTTTATTTAATGACTGAGAAATAAAAGTTGGTCTGTTTTCCAAAAAAACATTCAGGATTTAGAAGGATCTCTTTAATAGATTACATAAACGCGAAGAGGGAGACGATGAATGAATCAATGAAGTAACAATTATGATCTGTGAATTAAAGATTAAATTAATTCCACCCTCTGCGTAAAAGGCTTCTGTCAGTGGCCTTTTCCTCTCCTGGGGTTTGGGTATCTTTGCTCAGCAGCCTGTTCTTAGAATAGCCGAGGGATCCGTCCAGGAATAGAGTTTAAGCTCATTATGTTATCTGCAGTGAGCCTGTGCTGCTGTGTGAGCAGGCAGAGATGATTGCTCGTGTCCACTTATATCAGCTGAAATTTGTGCTGCAACTTCTCAGCCAGAGGACACTGACAGATATTTCTTATCTTCGTATATTTTCAAGCAACAACATTTAGAAGTTGAGAGATACTATGAAACAGTACTACAGTATGTAGGGCTGCACTATAAATAGTTAAAAAATTATGATCTCGATTAACACCTACACGCAATCTCATTTCCAATTGGCAACAATTCTTTTGCATTTTATTTCATTACAAACAAACGTCCCTATTTTCCTTCACGTTTCCTCTGAGTTTCTCAAACGCTCCTCATTGCACCCAAGGGCTGCGTTGTCGTTGCCTTCTCCCTCAACCGAAGAGAAAGCGTCTTTCCGTCACGTGATTCATTGGCGGAGCACGGCCTGCAGCAGTGATGCCAACGTGGCGACTTTGACACTAATATTCAGCACGTTTTCAGATCTCAAGTGAAAAATTGAGCCAGTTTTTGAGGTCTTGGTGGAGACGCTAATGTGAAAGCTTGTACCATTTTCACTCGTCTTGTTTGTTCGTTGGTTCATTCAAATTTAGCCTCATTGAGACACATTTTCAAGAGAAACCTGTTTTAACACATTAAAAAAAATGGCAAATAAATATTCAGTTCCTTAATATCAAGAGTCACGGACATCATCACTACGATAGTAAATACAAGCAGAAATGTATTTAGAACTGGATATTATTAATATATCATTCTAGTTAATGTAATTATTATAATATATATATATATATATATACACACATTTATTTCTCTGCACTGGCCTTTAGTCACGATAAATGGGTTGGAATTGTGACATTATTTTTTTGATACTACAGTAAACATTTCAACATGTGGAAAAAAGAAAATGCACCAGAGAATTGTAATTTAAATTCTACATCTACAAAAAATGGATTCTAATTTTTCCAGAATCGTGCATCCCAGCTACCATGTCTCTTACAATTTTGTATGAAAGCCTCTTATAAAAGCATGAATTAAAATAAGACTCAGTACTCCGAGTAAACCGAGGAACCTCCTCAAACACAAGAACCATGAAAAGGTTCCTCCTACTGAGGTGCTGCAGGTGCTTCTACAAGGCGGTTTGGTGAAAAGTCTCCTGTTTTTCTCTGACTGACCACATTGCTGGACATGTAAAGTAAAGCTGCTGTGACCGATGTAACGTTTACCAGAGCTGCCGTTGACCTCATGCAAGATTTGGTTTCATGTCAAAGTCCGTTTTCATGCGAGTACATCGTGCAGACGTATGTTGCATTCGGCATCAAGCCGTGCAGTCGCTCTCCTTCCTCCAGCTCATAAATGGAAGAAACTGACATCAGTTGTAATGATCAATCAGTGAACATCTGTGAGAGAGATTAATGTGCTACTATGGTGAATGGATTTATTTTTTATTCCCTAAATTTGATCTGTTTTATTGAACATGTTTATTCAGTTGAGTCATCTGTGCAAACCATTGATCCCAAGACGTCACTAAGAAGACCTTTACATTTACATCCCCGTAGAGAAATCGGAGCACCAGTATCGATTTCTATCTTTTTGTTTTGATGTTGAGGATGAAGTAAGAGCTGCAGATCAAGTTTATGGATCATTTAGATCAGGGGTCGGCAATCCAAAATGTTGAAAGAGCCATATTGGACCAAAAACACAAAAAAGCAAATATGTCTGGAGATGAAGTCTTGTATAAGCCTTAGAATGAAGGCAACACATGCTGTATGTAGCTATATTAGTTATAACTGGGGGAAGATTTATTTTTTTCATTATGCACTTCGGAAACAAATGTCAATGTCGAGAAAAAAGTCGATGTCGAGAAAAAAGGAAAGGAAAAAAAGAAGAAAAAAGAATTAAAAAAAAGAAAGAAAGGGGGGAAAAAAAAGAGAAATTAAGTAAAAATGTAAATGTTGAGAAAAAAGTCAAAATGTCGAGATTAAAAAGGAAAGGGGAAAAAAGAATAAAAAAAGAAAGAAAGGAAAAAAAAGAGAAATCAAGTAAAAAAAGAAAAGGAGAAGAAAAAAAAAGATCAAACATTTTTGAAAAAGCTCCAGGAGCCACTAGGGCGGCGCTAAAGAGCCGCATGCGGCTCTAGAGCCGCGGGTTGCCGACCCCCGATTTAGATGATTCCATCGTCTGTTTTAACTTTCTACAAAATCACTGCTTTTGTTCAGAATGACAAATTAAGTTGTTTGGGATTCCTCATCTACGACTTTGAGAAAATGAAATTTCTCACAATTTGACATTTAAAATGTTACATTACATTCTCTCTGTTTTAGGGGTTGCCACATAGAATCATTGTGCTCTGCATATTGATTTTTAAACAGGTTTTACCATCGGTAACCCCATGACTCAACCTCCTCATGTAAAGGGGCTCAGTGTCTGTTGCATCACGGTTTCAGTTGTTCACATCTGGCTCTGATGGTTTTTTTTTTTTACTGAGACCATGAAGCAATCCTAGCACATTGCTATCTGTACTGATCCGTTCTACCTCTCGCTGGCCGTTTCAGAGCGAAGGTGAAAGATAAGATCCAGCTGATCAACAACATGCTGGATAAGGTCAACGAGATGATCATCGGAGGCGGCATGGCGTTCACCTTCCTCAAGGTGCTCAACAACATGGAGGTGAGGAAGACACACGTGTGCCGGGAGCGCCTCCAAAATACACACAGCCAATGACGGAAGTTCCTGTCAGTTTGCACAGCTTGAAAGGTGTTATCTTATTAATGTGGTGGATTTTTAATTAAAGTAGGCAGCAGCTGGCAAATGCAGAGACTGTAATGAGCTGCAGAGCTGTGACATCCCACCTCGCTTATCTGTACTGGTGATGTTTAAGTAGAAGGATGAAACGGATTTGAATTCTCCTAAAATCTTCCTGGTTTTTGCCCAAAAAAGACTAATTTTTCATTTGACTGCCAGCTGGATATAAAGTCTGAAACATATACAGGACTGTCTCAGAAAATTAGAATATTGTGATTTTCTGTAATGCAATTACAAAAACAAAAATGTCATACAATCTGGATTCATTACAAATCAACTGAAATATTGCAAGCCTTTTATTATTTTAATATTGCTGATCATGGCTTACAGCTTAAGAAAACTCAAATATCCTATCTCAAAAAATTTGAATATTCTGGGAATCTTAATCTTAAACTGTAAGCCATAATCAGCAATATTAAAATAATAAAATGCTTGCAATATTTCAGTTGATTTGTAATGAATCCAGAATGTATGACATTTTTGTTTTTTTTAATTGCATTACAGAAAATAAAGAACTTTATCACAATATTCCAATTTTCTGAGACAGTCCTGTATTGCATATAAGACGTTATAGATGATGATTAGAATGTGTTCTTTTGGTCCTGGTTCAGTGAGATAAGTGTTGCGTTTTATATTTAACCAGCTTGAGGTTTTATCGCAGGGGTTTCTCAAGCTCCGGGGTTTCATCACACTGCGTGACGTTGTGTTTAATATCAGTGGCGTTCAAACATGCTTGTGAAACTCCTTTTGTGTTTTACGTTCAACGCAACGATTCAATCTCAACCTCAGTTTCACCTCATGACACTACGATTTAGAAAGATCTGCTGTTGTGTAATGTTTGAAAACTGTATTTACCTCAGTCCCAGTACAATGAGGCCAGCATTGGATAAATGCATTTAAAGTCCAACCTGCAGGTAAATAAGCCCAGTTACTAAGACTGCAGAAACCTTTCAAAAGAGGGGAGAAAAGGTCTAAATGTGCACTACAGTGACGTTAGAGCTGTTGTCAGACTAAGTTTTTCTGCAACGTGTCCCACTGAACATTGAACAGCGATCCATATGCATCATTTGCTACCAATGCTGAAGTAAAGTTATTTTCATAAATTCGTACGCATGATAGGGCTGGGCGATATATCGAGATTTTACTATATATCGATTAGGGCTGTTCGATTAATCGATTTTAAATCGTAATCGCGATTATGTAATTAGAACGATGTTAAAACGTGAAACTCGTAAAATCGATTTTTCACTTTTTTTTAATTGGAAATATAACTTACTGTATCTTTGCAAGTGCTGATTTGCTGTTTTTTTTTTTCAGAGATAAAACTTTATATTTTATTATATTTTTTAAAACTTTTTTTCAACTTATTTTACAGAGTTTTGCACTTTATTCATTCATTTTGGGGCAAATGTTCAATAAAAAAACAGCATATTTGAAATCATTTCTTTGCCTGTTGTCAATTCACAAAATAATCGTAATCGGATTTTGAGAGAAAAAAATCGAGATTTTATTTTTGGGCAAAATCGAACAGCCCTAATATCGATATATTTTCAAACGCGATATGGTACGAGACAATATCGTTTATATCGAGGGAAATGTTTTTTTTTTTTTTTATGATTTTGGTATAGCTTATTTTGTGACAAATTGACTTGAATGTTTTATTTGAGATTTGCACAAATGTTTTGTTAGTTGCACAACTGTCAACCTCAGTGGAAAAGTCTGCCTGTTACTGTCTACATTGTATTAATTGCACAGTGTATTTTAATTTAATTGTTATGCAGGAAAGGGATATTTGTTTTTTTTTATTCAAGAAGCATTTTTATTCTATATATGCAGGCAGTCTGTTAATAAAGGTACCTGTGTGACATTTGGCACGAGGCTTTGTATTAAAACTGACTGTTTTTTTTTTAAGGGTTTGCCTCAGAAAAAATGAAGCTAACAGAGATGCTATGCTATAATGCTTCGGGGGAAACCCCAATTATGGCACAGAAAAAATATCAATATATATCGAGTATCGCCATTCAGCTAGAAAATATCGAGATATGACTTTTGGTCCATATCGCCCAGCCCTAACGCATGACAACATAATGTCTCATTGACCTTTCTCTCCTCGTCCAGATCGGTACCTCGCTGTACGACGAGGAGGGTGCCGGCATCGTCAAGGACCTGATGGCCAAGGCCGAGAAGAACAAGGTCAAGATCACTCTGCCCGTCGACTTTGTCACCGCCGACAAGTTTGACGAGAAAGCCGCCACCGGCACCGCTACCGTTGCTGCTGGCATTCCAGCCGGCTGGATGGTGAGATCATTCAACCCAGAGGACTGAGCCGCAGACGGCGGCGTCTCCCCCCCTCGTTCTCATCCTCTCTTCCTCCCCTCCTCCGTAGGGCCTGGACTGTGGACCAGAAAGCTCCAAGCACTTCGCCGAGGCGGTGGGCAGGGCCAAGACGATTGTGTGGAACGGTCCCGTCGGTGTGTTTGAGTGGGACCACTTTGCCAAAGGGACGAAGAACCTGATGGATAAAGTGGTGGAGGTGACGAAGTCGGGCTGCATCACAATCATCGGTAAGACAGACATGTAGCGGGACAAATCTCAGTTTTTCTTTCACGTGACGGTTACACTGTGCAATATACACCGTCGACCTTTCTTCTGTTTTTTTTTTTTTATAAGGAAATATGTAGTCTGAGTTTTACTTAACGGGGACCTATTATGAAAAACAGATTTTCCTCTTGCTTTAACATGTATAAAGTGGTCTCCCCTCAGCCTGCCAACTCAGAGAAGGAGGAAAGCAACCAAATTCTGCAGTGTCTGTACAGCCGCCCGTACAGACACTCCAGTCTGATGTGGCTTCTACGAGCCGTTCAGATTCTGCTCCCGTCGTTACGTTACGACGGGCGCGATTTACATCGGTGGCCTCCGATGCGTGAAACCGCGCCCACAACAACTCCGCAGGCAGGAGCTTCCGCCATTTTTTCGTAGCGGTGTATCGCGTCATTCAGGCAGCCAATCAGCACAGTGTCTCATTATCATAGCCCCGCCCACTCAGAATCCTGCATAGATAATGAGGTTAGAGACTTGGAAGTTAAAGACATGGTTTAGAGGCTGAATTTCTAATTTATTTAGCAAAAACAACAAAAGCTTGTTTTTAAGACATTCAAGGCCTGTTTAAAATAAGTATTAGATGCCATAATAGGTCCCCTTTAATGATTTCTAAATGTCTTTATCAAGTTTGGAAAGGAAAAACATTTCCGAAGCATTTGCTCTGTTTATATTTAAATCAGTCAAGTTTTTTTTTTTTTTTTTTTAATAAACATTGTATTTGTTGAAGTTCAACTTTATGTGCTCCTCTCCTGCCTTCTATACAAGATTATATGTTTACAAAGCAGCATATGTGTTAAACTTTTCTTCATGTCATACACCTCACTTCACTTTTACTAAAAATGATTTAAAAAACAAAAACAAAATAGTGATGTACTAAATACTGATGTAAAGGCAAAGCACTGACGTTGTGGGAATGTTCTCATGTGTCCAGGTGGGGGCGACACCGCCACCTGCTGCGCCAAGTGGAACACGGAGGACAAAGTCAGCCATGTCAGCACAGGAGGTGGAGCCAGTCTGGAGCTGCTGGAGGGTGAGTGACGAACCGGAGAGGTGTCAAAAGTATTCACATTCATTACTCAAGTAGAAGTATACATACTAGAGTTTAAAAATACTCCTGTTGAAGTATCAACTCAAATAAAAGTACTGGTTTCAAAACTACTTAAAGTGTAAAAGTAATGTAAGGGGGAAAAAAGCCATTAAGGACAAAAGCCATTGAAAATGAATGCATCTTAGTATAATGCAAATATATTAAAGAACCATATATGTGTACTATTGAGCATTAACATGTGTTTCAGAGAGCAGGAGATATGATGACTAGTTGCCTATAAGTATTGTAATGGTGCAAAAAGTCAAACTTCAGAGGCATGTTATCATTTATCCTAACCTTTATTGGAATGTACATCCAAGTTTAGTTGCAGGAATCTGAGGGAACGGATGTAAGAACAAAACTGGACAAGAACATCTGAAACAACCACAACCAAATTCATTCTATCTGGATGGAGCAATTTAACTGGATAGTTTTTATTTAAAGGCCGAAATGAAATAGAGTAACGAGGCTGTTTTTAAAATGTAAGGAGTAAAAAGTAAAGATAATTGCGTGAAAATGTAAGGAGTAAAAGTAAAGTCGTCTGAAAAATAATTACTCCAGCGAAGTATAGATAACCAAAATTTCTACTTAAGTAAGGTAACGGAGTATTTGTACTTTGTTACTTGACACCTCTGCGGATCAGGAGATGTTGGATCTCATGATGATGAAGAACAAGTAAAAACTCTGAGCATTTGTTGTTTTTGTGTCTGCAGGTAAAGTCCTTCCAGGTGTCGACGCCATCAGCAGCGTCTAACTGTCCCTTCAGCTGGAGTGTGTGCGTGAGTGTGTACGTGTGAGTGAGAGGGCTGTGTGTAGCTGCTCCAACATACTACTGTATACCCCTGAAACATCCCCAAGGTAACATGAACAGGCCTCATCTTAACACTTCCTCTCCAATCTGCTGTCATCAACAGAAGAGAAACGAGCACTCTGCCTTACGTCTATGTGCTTCTTACAGTAGGAGGCTTGGTGGCTTCATTTTTCTTTTTTTTTAATCTTTTTTTTCTTTTTTAAAAGACAAAAAGCGGTTTTGGGGCTGAAACAAACTCACACCATAGGTGGAGTTTAAACGGCAGGCGCACAAGAACACAAGGGGCTTTCTGCATTCACCAGTGACAAATCTAGCACAGGCTGTAGTGTGTATGAATGTGTGTGTGTTTCGTAGTGACCCTGGGATCCTCACTGCACCATCATGAGTGTGTGTGCACATGCATCATGTATGTAGAAGTTGTTTGTGCGTGCCCTGATGTTACATGTAGTCTCTCTGCACTAATGTCTGCTCCGGTCATCTGTCTCTTCTGTTGTTTCTGAGCAGTTCCAGCTGACCTGGTCTGACTAATAAAACCATCTCTGTGTAAAACTCTCTCTTCTTGGTTAATGTTTCCTTCGTGCAGACGTCAAACCGGTCAGGGCTCAGAAAATGAGTCACAAATTAACTTGTGATAAAGCAGTGGCATTTGCAGTTTGTTGAATTTGTAACGTTTCCATCTTTAAAACACATAAGCACACTTAAAAAAAAAAAAAATCTCGTTATTGGAGGTTATTTATTTATTTATTTAAAGGTTTAGATAACAGGGACAATGCACATTAATAACACATTTAAACAAATGTAAAATGTGCCGGAATTAGCCAAAAAGGCTATTTTGCATTCGCTGTCCCTGGACTGGTGTAAAAATAATCAACCTAAAAGAAAAAATTATTAGATACAATCAATAAAACATTTCCGAATAAAAAGGCTATATCAGAATAGAGATTAAGAGGTAAAAAATTAATCCATCTTTCATATGCCGGTTCAGGATGTCTTCTGTTCAGCCATAATTAAAGTATTTATTCAAAAGCTCAGGAACACTTTACTTTGCAATGCTTTATCTTTTAGTTCTTGATGTTATTTAAATATTTGCTGCATTAATTAAACTTAAAATAAATCCTTCATAAGTACCACAATAGGGACATTTTACTATTTTACTTTACTTTACTACAAGTTTTTCAATTTGCAGCATTTATGATAATCACATTCTGGGGGGAAAATGTTGATAAATTAAAAGGGGAAAAAGAACAAAAAAAAACTGGACATTACCCATAAGTTAGACTAGTTATAGGTTCATATTTCCCACGTCTACGGTGAGCAGATTTATGGAAGTAAATGCTGTTGTAATTTGTGGCTCTTTTTTTAGGGAAGTGAGGTGGCGAGGAAAGGTCAGTGTTTCACATTTGTTTTACACGATGAGCAGTTTTTGTCAACGGTCACAACTCATGTTTTGAATGATTACAAGTGTGTCAGATGTCACACACCAACAAAAGAATTCACGGTCTATTTGTTAAATGTTTCTAAAGGTAAATGTGTTGGAAGGCACATTCATGAGGTTAGTTCAGTGTTCTTAGTCACGTGGTTCTTTCCACTCAGTGGAATCTGTCAGGACAAATGGAAAAGTTGATTGTCGTTACGATAAGCATGTCTTGTACAGGAAACATGTAAATAGCATCATCTAATCCACCATCAAAAAGATAAATATTCAGACTAACACTTCAAAAAAATCAAAGCCAACAATAATCCAAACTCTTAAATAAAATATTTAAAAAATGAATCCAGTGTATGTGAAGCTGAAATGATTTCACCGCTAGATGGCAGTGTCAGTTTTCACAGCAGACGCACGTGAACATTTATTAACATTTATTTACAGCTTTTCACTTGATGTATCATACAGCGAACAGAAAATAAATGATTTAAAGTTTCACACAAAAGTCGGAGAGTTTCAGGCAAAATAATTGTAATAATGGGTGATGTGTTCATGAGCGGTCCGGGTCCTCATCTCCGTTCTCATAGTCGTGTTCGTCTGCTAATTAAAATAAGAAAAAAAAAAACGTCATTGGAGAAACATTGTTACCTGTTGGTAACTGTATTTATATTTATACTGATGTCCTGCTGATCATTTTGATTTTTAGCTGAACGTCACAGCTGTGCTCAGTTCAATTTGACAATTCCCACTTCCACTCATCAAAGTCTTAAAGACACCCTATCTAGTTCTACTGTATCTGATCACATGGCTGCAAAATATCAGAAGAAAGTTCCTGTGTTAGCTCCTGCCATATTACACAACAAAGGGCCTGATTTACTAAAGGTTTGCGTGTGTAAAAACGTGTGCAAACTTGACATCACCTGCAAACCAATGTGCAAGCTGATCTACTAACAGCGTGCAAAGAGGACTGCTCCTCTCAAATGAGCAAAATAGCACACGCTGTTCATTTAGTACTTTTGCCCTGATGAATAATCAATATGAGGCGTACCTGCCAGAAAGCGCTAAATACTAGGAGGGGAAAATGCAAAAAGGTTCATTTACCACACGCAATGAGATTTACCAAGCCTAAAAGTTATTGCGGGGATTGTGATTGCGTCTGTATTTAATACATTCGAAAGGAAGGTGCTAATCTGCCCAGCATTACGCACTGATGGCTGCTGTTATTGTGGCAAGGAGGCGACATCGCCAAAATCAAAGAATACGCAGAGAGAGAGTCTTTATTCTGCTGCATGCTATTTTAAAAATGGTTGCACAAGTTTTATTAAAGGCCACTTTTTCTTTAGTTCTTCGCCTTAAATCTTGCCACCTTCTTTTAACCTGATCTGCCGTTCTTTTTGTCTTACCAACTGCATTTATTCTATCACAGATTTTCTCCCATATAGCGTTTCTTTTGGTAATGTTTACATTTCTTTGCTGTAGTTCATGAATGTGTTTATTTGCCTCTTCCACTAATATCTCTAACTCCAACTCGTCAAATTTCATTTTGCGCTTGCGACTATCCTGCTTTCCATCCAGACTCTCCATGGCGCAAACCGTAAGATGCGCAACACCTCATTTAAATACTGCGGTTTGCACCTGTTATCAATTGCGCAAGCATTCTTAGTTGATCACCCGCAAAACACGCAACAACAGCACGTGCAAACTTTTTCAGTGCACACGCAATTTAGTACTCTTTATTTAGGATCTTAGTAAATCAGGCCCAAAGTGTGCCCCTAGTGGGACAAAACGGTGTAACAAGACATGCTGACACAGCTGAGCTACTGTTTATGCCCCATGAGCTCACAAGAGGTATTGCTAGAGTCGCTTTAAGTTAAACAATCTTATTCTCCAGTCAGAATTAAAAAAATAATAAATAAAATATACTCACTGCAAATGTGTTTAAAAGAAAAAAAAATGTAGACTTACTTTGTTCCAGGAAATCAGCGTTCACATATTCGTCATCTGTTTGGTGAAAGAACAGTTTCAATAAGTTGAGCCTTTACATACGTGTGACTTTAAAATGTTTTCTCGTCTTACTCGGAGAGCACAAATGAAAATCCTCCACGTACCATCTGATATTGACAGGGAAGGGAAAACATTTCCATAAATGCCTGGAGCCACATCAGCATCTGAAATAAATACAAGTTGTGCAACGTGAAGATTGTCAACCAGCCAGGTCATGATTAACGCACAAATAAAAATACTCACCAGGAGTCTGATTGTTGTTATTTGGGTACACTTCCACTGGGATCGGTGCTCTGTAAAATAAAGCAGATCATTTTTAACTCTCTATTCTGTAAATACGTTAAAGAGCACCTGTATATTAGTCAAATGTTTTTTTGGAAGAGGTTTATTGTATTTCTTTATTTTGTAGAATTAGGTTAAAAAAAAATTGTTTGCTTAATTAAAAAAAAAAAAAAAACCTACTTCATGAGCAAATACTCATGGTGACTCACCAATTTAAATATGAGCTCTGTTATACTTAAAAACATTTTATAGGTGTTTTACTTAACTTAAATGTATTTTTATGCTTCAGTTGTGTGCTCTAATTTGATTTAGAGCAATTAGATACCATTTGTTGTTGCAAACCTTAAAACGTAGCTGAAATAACCCCCAAAAAACTGGGTTTGTATGTGTATATATATTAAATATAGTAACAATGCACATATATATGCCTTAGGTTCTTACCAGCATGGGATTAACCATTAATATGTGTGCAGACAAGGTAAAAAAAATAAAGAAATAAAAAAAACATAACTGATAAAGGCGATTTTTTTTTTCCCCCTCTAATCAACACTCAGCGATTAAACAATATGCAAACTTGTTATAAGCCAAGAAGTGATCATTCTGACCTACCAAGGTATCAAAACATTTAAAAAAGGGTCATTTGAAGTTGAGAGTCTGCTTCAGAGCCTCTCACATCGGAGTACTGTTGAATTTGAGCAGTAATCCTTCTGAAAAAGTGTCCTATCAAGTGTTTTCAGATTAGATGGGATTTTTATCTGCAGGTTTCACCTCAGATGACTAGTTGGGTTTAAGACTGGAGTTTGGGTAAGAAGCTCACGTGCAGCAAAGACTTGCTTGAACCTGCCCAGTTGTGTCTGGTCTCTGTGTGTTGAGTTATTCTGTGTGAAAGGTGCATAGCACCCCCTTTTCTAACTGTAGTCGTTCAACTGCACCTTTTGTCCCTGCTGCTGTGACGCCGGCTGTTATCATGATTCTGACACCAGCATGCTTCATCGTAGAGATGATAGTGGAGACTTGTGTTGTGGTGTTCACCGGGCAAATGTCTTATGTACAGTATCCCTCTTGGGAGGTTTAAAAGCAGTTTGATTAGCGCTATGAGGCTGTCACACGGCTCTGTGGCCTCCGTCTGGGTCGTCAAACGCAGAAGACCCAACTGAAGGAGTTCCAGTACAGGACTTCCCAAGAGCTATTGGAGAACTGTTTGGTTCTCAGCTGTGTCTCTTTTCAGGACAATCTTACTGAGTGATGTAGAAAACCATGACAATCAGCTTCTTCAAAGAGTCCTGGTGGTTCCGTGTTTCTTGAACAATTACAGATGTCAAACTAAAAGCTTTAGGTTTCATGCATTTGCAGAGGTTACATTTACGTTACATTTACTCCGTTACATTTACTTGAGTACGTTTTGGGAAATTTTGTACTTTTAGGAGTAGTTTTGAATCACTATACTTTTTACTTTTACTTGAGTAGATTTGTGAAGAAGAAACTGTTACTCTTACTCTGCTACATTAGGCTACGTTGAGCTGTTACTTTTCTTTTATCCCTTTTATCCGCGTACGCGTCAATCTCATGACATCACTGAGTGATTCTTTGGGAAAAACTTTTATCTTTGCATGTTTTGTCACATATACACAGACTCAAACACACACAGAGTTTCTATGAGTTCATGGGCTTGTTCTAGTTCTGCCTGGTTAAAAAAGAAAAGTACAAAGGCTTGAAATTTTGTGCTACTTGTGCTTAATTTATTTTTTTATTCTGTTATTATTTTATTTATTTCATTATGTATTAAAGTACTTGAATTTACTTTAAGATTATTTTAATTGAAGCTATTTTTTATTTTTTATTAATTTTAATTAATTTTATTATTTTATTGATTTAATTTGCCTGAAGGTGATTATTTTGTACTTTTGTCTGTTTGAATGGTTGGGTTAAAAAAATAAATCAGACGTTACTCAACAGTTACTCAGTACTTGAGTAGTTTTTTCCACCAAGTACTTTTTTACTTTTACTCAAGTAATTATTTGGATGACTACTTTTTCCTTCTACTTGAGTCATATTATTCTGAAGTAACAGTACTGTTACTTGAGTATTATTTTTAGCTACTCTACCCAGCTCTGTGCATTTGCCCCGATCCATGCCTCGCTACACTTTTATCACAGACTTCTTCAAATTCTGCAGCTTTTTCAATTGCCCCAACACACTTGACAAATAGGTTTCTCAAAGCTTGCCTCCGATCATGTTAAGGATAAATAGTAAAGAGTATGCATCAGATCACAATGATATATGTATGTATTTTCTAAATGAGAGATTTCAGTTTTGATTTGACTGATGCCGTTGTTTTCAGGGGTTCTTTACAGTACACTGACTGGAACTGAAGGGGTCTGAATCTGAGATGAGAGAGCCAGAGAGAGCCTTTCTTCCTCTGAGAAAGTAAAAAGGTTTTCTACTGCTTGTGATTTCCACATGAAAGCCGCACAGACTCATACGGGCAGTTTCTGACAAAACAGGTGCATTCAAAGTAAGAGAGTTTGAGTGGCGTGTGTGCTGAAATTTCAGATGAAGAAAGTTCTCACTTACACGTAGTCAGGATCTGTATGAACTTCAGCAGCAGAGCACGAAATGGTTATGTATGAAAAACAAAAGCATAACAATATACAGTTATATAAAGAAAAGTGCATTAAAAGATTGGAAACAAAATCATTTTCTGTGACATGTATTGATCAAATTAATACATTTCACTTACTTTGTGTGATATTTTGATATACATGCTGTCCATCAGTCGGCGCTGGAAGACATTGTGATTAGATATATTGTATAAATGATAAACGTCACGTCTTTACTGAAACAGAAGCTTACCTGGTGGACTTTCAGATTCCACAAAATGTTTACTGTAAGACAAATGGAATCTGTTAAATTAAATAAATGAAACACACACAAAAAAATATTATGTGTAGGAATAAAAATAATTAAATACTTGCAGAAAAAGTAAACAAAATAGGTTTGTAAACCGACTATCGAGCATCTTGCAACAGTGATTAATAATGTGTGAGCTTTCTCCAAAATTGTAAGATAATCTTTACTTCACTTTTTGGTAATTTTAAACCATAACACCTTTTATAGCTCCTGAAACTGACACCCGTCCAGTCATGTCATCAGGTGTGATGACAGAGTGCAGTTTTAATATGAATATTTGTCACAAAGTTGGGAGTAAATAACATTGATGTGATGCCGTTAAAAAAGGCAGATAAATTTACACTTTACTTACGCTGTGGGGGAAGACGTCTGACTGGCTCTGATGACTGAAAATCACAACAGTAAAACAACAACGCCTCAGAGTTAGATAAATGTTCCAATTTAAAAGGCACTGGTGAACAGAAAAACAGGTGAAAAGAGATCATTCGTGGTGTCATCTACAACAGTGTCTGCGCTGTTGCAGAAGGCTGGTTTACCTTACCTGTTTTTGATCGCATCACCTTGAATTTACTTCCCCCGCGCTGGCTGCCAACAAAGAATTTTAATGTCAAATTTTTTAGAAAGCAACTGATAATAAATATAATTTAGAAAGGGAAAAAAAAAGCATGCAGCACAACAATTTATTAACAGTTCATGGATGTGCAACAGACAGGAAGCAGTAATATTCAAGATTTGATATCACAACTAATTTAATTTGCTGAGATCTGTTACAATAGATTTATGAAATAAAAAAAGCAGTAGACTTTTTTAATGCATTTTTTTTGTACTTTTCTTCACAGTCAATGCTAACAGATCTCAATAAATTTTGTATAATGTGGCTATTTTAATATATGCCTGTGATAGATGAAGCGACTGTGAATCGCAGGTTTTATTGAAATGGTAATTATGATGTGATTTTCACTGGTCTATCATCCACTGGCTGTTACGTTACTTCAGCTTTCCTATCTGTGTTGAAATGCAACCAGAGAAAAAGCCCATCAAATATGTTGTCCTTCTATTTTCTGTTTCAGAAATGTTTGTTACCTGGAGAATTTGTTTGCAAGATACAAACAAAGATCAGAACTGTGTATCTTCCAACACAACTTTTGTATGTGAAACAAATACAAATACTCACAATGTCTGTGGGTCATATATTTGATTTGATGTCTCTTGGATGATCTCTGAAAAAGACAGAAACCAGACTGTTGAGTTGGAAAATAAATAAACCAAAAACCACAAAGTATTTATTAGTATCCAGCATGCCAAAGAATAACATCACTAGATGGCTGAGTCATTGGACAACCTTGCAATCTTACAACAGTACTGGTTGAAAACCTGATTTTAGGTTTTATTTTCAGATTTTCCTGGAGTTGAACAATCAAATTGAGTCTGAAAATGTTCACCCTGTAATCTTTATGATTTTTGTCAGTGAGTCACAATATCCAACAAATTTTGGTATTTTTCTGAGTTGACAATCACTGATACATAAAGGTTTCAGGTAGACGTGATGTAGTACAGAACACTAAAGAGTATTTAATGGAAAAGCCAATTACCTGCCTAATTCAGCCTAATTAAGCATAGTAGTACAAGTACAAATGTTTACATAATATATCACA
This sequence comes from Cololabis saira, assembly GCF_033807715.1. Classification (NCBI taxonomy): domain Eukaryota; kingdom Metazoa; phylum Chordata; class Actinopteri; order Beloniformes; family Belonidae; genus Cololabis; species Cololabis saira. The sequence continues at coordinate 36,571,335 of NC_084600.1, forward strand.
AACAGCTAAGAAATTGGTGCTTATGCAATAAGCTCTGAGCCAAAAGGGTAGTTTAATGTACGAGAATAAAAAAAGCATAAAATAAATGAAGAAATAAAAAATAAAGTACTTTAATGTCTACAATAAAGTACCACAGGCGTGACAACAGGGAGGAAGCCGGAGATGAAATTATTAAACTTACTGTTTGTACTACTGGCAGTACTCGAGTTGTAAAATGTCTCATTTTAGTAAAAGAAATCTCATTACACTTAAAACAAGACTCATCACTGGAAAAAACAACAATTTTCACCTGTTTGAAGTAGATTTTCACTTGAAATAAGTAGAAAAATCTGCCAGTGGAACAATATTTTTTTGCTTGTAATAAGAAGATAAATCTTGTCCCACTGGCAGATTTTTCTACTTATTTCAAGTGAAGATTTATTTGAAACAGGTGAAAATTGTCAAATAAGTTATTTTTCTGGTGATGACTCTAAATGTTGAAATAGCAGTAAAACCACATTCATTGATGAAATGACATAATGGATGGAAAGGGGGGATGGCAGTTTTACTGGGGGGATGATTTTGACCGTTTTTATTTCAGGGGGGATGCCATCCCTCATCCCCCCTCAACTCCAGTCCTGACTACTGGCATTTGTAAAAGTGTATCAGGGCTCATTTGAGATATAGTTTATATAAGAGGCCATTTGAGTAATTAACTCATTGTCAAGAAATCAGTCTGAGATGATTTGTGCTTCATGGCATGGCGCATTATCCTGCTGGAAGTAGCATCAGAAGAGGACTCATCAGACCAGGCAATGTTTTTTTAATCTTCTGTTGTCCAATTTTGCTGAGCCTGTGTGACTTGTAGCCTCAGTTTCCTGTTCATAGCTGACAGGAGTTCCACCCGATGTGGTTTTCTGCTGCTGTAGCCCGTCCGCCTCAAGGTTAGACATGTTGTGCGTTCAGGGATGCTCTTCTGCAGACCTCGGTTGTAACAAGTGGTTATTTGAGTTACTGTTGCTTTTCTATCAGCTCCAACCAGTCTGGCTATTCTCTCTGAACTCTGGCATCAACAAGGCATTTGCCCCCACAGAACTGCCGCTCACTGGATATTTTCTCTTTTTCGGACCGTTCTCTGTAAACCCTAGAGATGGATGTGAAAATCCCAGTAGATCAGCAGATTCTGAAATACTCGGACCAGGCCGTCTGGGACCAACAACCAACCCACGTTCAAAGTCACTTAAAGGGGACCTATTATGAAGAACATGTTTTTTCTTGCTTTAACATAAATAAAGTGGTCTCCCCTCAGCCTGCTAAACTCAGAGAAGGAGGAAAACAACCAAATTCTGCAGTGTCTGTACAGCCGCCCGGATGAGCCGTCCAGTGTGATGTGGATCTACGCGCCAATAAGATTCTGCCCCCGTCGTTACGTAACGAGGGGAGCGATTCCTGCCCACAACTAACTCCGTCGGCAGGAGCTTTCGCCATCATTCGTAGCGGTGTATCGCGTCATTCAGGCAACCAATCAGCACAGAGCCTCATTATCATAGCCCCGCCCACTCAGAATCCTGCATAGATAATGAGGTTAGAGCAGCGGTCGGCAACCCAAAATGTTGAAAGAGCCATATTGGACCAAAAACACAAAAAACAAATATGTCTGGAGCCGCAAAAAATGAAGTCTTGTATAAGCCTTAGAATGAAGGCAACGCATGCTGCATGTATCTATATTAGTTATAACTGGGGGAAGATTTTTTTTTCATTATGCACTTCAAGAAAAAAGTCGAAATGTCAAGATTAATGTTAAAGTACAATCTTGAGAAAAAAGTTGAAATGTCAAAAAAAAAGTCAAAATGTCGAGAAAAAAGTCGAAATGTCGAGATTAAAAAGGAAAGGAAAAAGGAAGAAAAAAGAGAAAAAAAGGAAAAAAGAAGAAAAAAGGAAAAAAAAGAAATAATAGAAGAAAAAAAGGAAAAAAAGAAAAAAAGAAGAAAAAAAGGAAAAAAAAAAGTTCAAACATTTTTGAAAAAGCTCCAGGGAGCCACTAGGGCGGCGCTAAAGAGCTCTAGAGCCTCGGATTGCCGACCCCTGGGTTAGAGAATGGGAAGATAAATACATGGCTCAGAGGCTGAATTTCTAATTTATTTAGCAAAAACAATCAAAAGCTTGTTTTTAAGACAAGCTGTTTAAAATAGCTATTAGATGCCATAATAGGTCCCCTTTAAACCGCCTTTCTTCCCCGTTCTGATGCTCGGTTTGAACTGCAGCAGATCATCTTGACCATGTCTACATGCATTGAGTTGCTGCCATCTTTGCATTTACGAGCAGTTGGACAGGTGTACCTAATGAAGTGGCCGGTGAGTACTCTGTCTCACGCCAGGGGATGTCACATGAACGTTCTTGTGATATTGCCCCCCCATGTAGTCAGAAGTCCTCTATAGAGCAGCTACACAGAGAGGCTTTTTACCCTGTCCTTTGGGTCTAGTTCTTCAAAAACCCACGACTGCAGCATCAAGGAATATAGGTAAGGTAAGAGCTGCCGATGAGTCTTTGTAACCTATTTTAAAATAGCAGAACTGTTCCTGAGCTATGTGTGTTATTATTATGTGGAAACATTATTCTGTTGCTCTTAATTATTCTTCATTAAGTAATTATTTTATTGCAACTGAGGACTGTATGTGGTGCTAGAATGATGGGAACAGACCCGCTGCCACACCACCCCGAGGTCCAGAGTGGGAACAGTCCAGGGTGACCCACATACGGCCGTGTGGCCTCTTCTGCTGCTTTATTTTTTGCAGCATATTGCAGAGAACCTACTTACTTGACCCGGAAAATGGAGAAGTAAGTAGAACAAAAAGTTTTTTTGCTAAGAACTGAAACAGAATAATAAAAAAGAAAGAAGAAGTCCACCTGAGCTTATATCTGCACCTGCAGCTCTCCCTGACCGAATCACGCACTGGACCACCCAGTACTCGAGTTGGAAAAAAAAGTCAGGGGGGGTGGTGGATTTTATCATATGGGGACAGATAATTTGTGCTGATTACAAATAATATAATATATTACAAATAATAGTACTGACCAAAACACCTGCAGAAATACTGCAGGAATGACATAGCAGCAGTTAAATGCAGCCTTCTGTAAGCTTTAAATATACACTGGGCTTACATCAAATACATCAAAACACAACAATAAAAAACAGTTTTCTGAACTTATCAATATGACTCTGTCCTTCACAGGATAAGTAAAATGGATCACTGCAAAAACTCAAAATCTTAACAAGAATATTTGTCTTATTTCTAGTTAAAATGTCTCATTTTAGTAAAGAAATCTCATTACACTTAAAACAAGACTCATCACTGGAAAAAACAACAATTTTCACCTGTTTCAAGTAGATTTTCACTTGAAATAAGTAGAAAAATCTGCCAGTGGAACAAGATTGTTTTGCTTGTAATGAGAAGATAAATCTTGTCCCACTGGCAGATTTTCCTACTTATTTCAAGTGAAAATTTACTTGAAACAGGTGAAAATTGTCAAACAAGTTATTTTTCTGGTGATGACTCTAAATGTTGAAATAGCAGTAAAACCACATTCATTGATGAAATGACATAAGGGATGGAAAGGAGGGATGGCAGTTTTACAGGGGGGATTATTTTGACCGTTTTTATTTCAGGGGGGATGCCATCCCCCCTCATCCCCCCTCAACTCCAGTACTGGGCATATATGAAGATATCGCTCAGTTTAAAAGGGTCGGTTGATTTACAAGTAAATCGATATCATTTTGAAATGTTGTGAAAGACTTGAGGGTTATAATTAACAGTCAGGTTTAACAACTGGAAATGAAAGGGGATTGAGATAATTTATGCTATTACACGTAAATACTCAAACATCAATAACCTTTTCCTGATATATTTTACATCTTTAATTTTTTTCAAGTAAAAATTTACTTGAAACAGGTGAAAATTGTCAAATAAGTTATTTTTCTGGTGTTATTTTTCTGGTGATGACTCTAAATGTTGAAATAGCAGTAAAACCACATTCATTGATGAAATGACATAAGGGATGGAAAGGGGGGATGGCAGTTTTACAGGGAGGATGATTTTGACCGTTTTTATTTCAGGGAGGATGCCGTCCCCCCTCATCCCCCCTCAACTCCAGTACTGGGACCACCTGACAAATGCACTTACTTGATTTCCTCTTGCATCGCAGACACAGAAGCGACAGTATACTCAGTGACACCACTGACACAACAGTCAGGACTGCAGCCAGCAGACTGGAGTTTCCTGTCATACCTAAGAGACACACAAATTAGTAACATTACACATTAAAACACATCTTGGATCTGTCGCAAGTGCTGATTAGATAACTGTATAACAGTAGACATTATCGGACAGCAGTCGTTCTAACTGAAGGTGCTCGTTTCCTGTTCAGAATATCACAGGATGTGGTTGGCCAAGACAAAACCGAAACATACATCGCCATTCGCGTAGGTTTAACAACTAAACGTTTGTCCTTTCCACACAAGTAGCAAGAATATGGTCATGTTTGATTCCTACGAGCAACATCACATCAGTGGAATCCATCTAAACCTGCAGTGTCAGACCAGCCGACGTCCAGCAGCTGCAGATTCAAACACAAGTTAAAGACCCAAGAGCTGCTTCTGAAGCTACACTGACCTTGACCCAAATAGCTCTCATCTCTTCAACATAATTTCTTTTGGGTTCTTTATTTTAAGAACTTGTGTGGCCAAAATCTTTGTGAAAACCCAACTTACCCCATATAATCAAAGTAATGACTTTTTTTAAGACAGCGAAGAAAACTATTTCACCTAAAGTAAATGTCTCACTAGAAAAGTACTGTTGTTTAAATACACTTAAACTGATACTGAAAGAAAGATGCATTAGCAAGAAAGATGCATTAGCATATGTGAAAGATGCATAATTAAAATTATTAATTGTTAAGTCTGGATTTAATCATTTAAACCTGGAAAATGTGTTGATAATGTGTTGAAAACACCGTTTATGAATTACTGTTTAAGGGTCCCTGATTTTATAAAGAAGCATTGTCATGCTAAAAGTATAAAATCGCAATTTCATCTATTCAAACTGATGCAGAAGTTAAACGATGCACTGGTTTGGTGAGGTAAGACTATCCTGCTGCTTATGTACAAACACAGAGATAAAAATATTAAAAAAGTCAAATTAAAAATAGATGAAAAACAACATGTGCTCGCTGAATTATTAAATCTTTCCTGGAAATGAATAATCTTTGAAGAAATTACATCTCTAAACAGTGGTAAGTGGCAAAATCCAAACATCTACTAAAGATTGACCACAAAATCTACATAATTTCATATACCCTGGCAAATATTTGTTCCAAAACATACATTCAGGCCTGCTTTTGACACCCCTGAACAATTGTAGAGACCACGTCACGACACCTACGGGAAGGTAAAGCTTTCCAGTGTGTAAAGTTTTCCATCGCGCTCAGACTGTCGTATACTAAGATTAAACTTTTGCTCTTGTTTTTGTGTAACTCCTCACTAATGTAGAGACACGTAACAAAAAAACCGTATTAATTTTTGCATTCACTGATAAACCAAACACTGTTGTCTCCATGTGAGTTCCATTATGGCGAAGAATGTCTGATAGCGATTCTGTGATGTCTAAAAACAGCAATTGTTATGGTAAACAATTATAATGATATCAAGTTTTTGATATAACAGAAATATGAACATAACCTGTAGAACAACGCGTTTCTCATCATGGTAGCCTTACTCTCAAAAATAATGGTGAAATTCAAATATAAAACTACCCAGTAAACTTTTCGAACTTCACCTGAACGATCCACCTCATGGTTTACTGTACAAACTCTTAAAAAATAAATAAACAGCTATGCAGGATCAATATCCTCAAAGTATCATTTTAAGACTAATTTTTTAAGTTTGCCTTGTATATTTTTTTCTAACTCTTACTTTCACTGTTTCACAACAATACCAGAAACACAAACAAACTGCTTTTTTTTTCTTTTCTTGCCTTTGAAAATTAACATCCCCTATTTTAAGAAAAAACTTAAAGCACAATTAAATAACATTTCTTTATCTCGGCTCTTCATGCAAGCCATTATTCTAAATTGCTAAAGTGTTTGCATGATGGTCGCCAAACCTTTGTCACCATCCTACAAGGACTGTTCAATGTGTTACAAAATAAAATGCTAATAACTGTAATTTCTTGAAATCTTAATATTTTACACTTTACAATTATTAACTCTGTTACTTCTCTAACATAAGCAGAGGGAAACATTGCACAATGTTATTACCACATATATAAAAGTGTTAATCATTTTTTATTATACCACTATTGTTATTATTTTACGCAGTGCAGAACATTTTATTGTTGAGTAGGTGGATGTATAACAATTTATCTTTGCAAAGATTTGGCCATTTTGTTTGTAAAACCAGAATATGGAATGCATTTTCCATCAAAATCCATGACGTCAACCTAGTAACACTGAGTATGATTAAATCCACTTACCTGCACTCACTTTTGACTGGTTTATGTTGGCAATTTTGCATAATTTTTCAATAATCAGAAATGTATGGATCCAATCTAAAGCCTTAACAAGAAGTGTTATCTGATGTGTTGCTGCATTACCGTCAGTTGTCCAGCGCCTTCATTCTTCAGCTCTTTAAAAGCAGCAGCAGCAGCAGCAGCAGTTCGACTGTGAGAAGATGAGCTTCCTCTTTGAAAACCTCCCACATCCGCCAAGCCCTCGCCTGCAAGACCACTGTGGTTTCAAAAGGGCCGTGAAATATCATTAATTGTTCTGCTTGTTCTTTTGCCTGCCCTAACTACTATGGTGATTAACAGGGTTTGTCATGTTTCTAGTTTTAGCGTTGACTTGTGATTTTTGGTTCTTTGCTTTAGTGTATCAGAATGATCGTGTGATTAACAATGCAGCTTCACAGAAAAACAGTCCATCTATTGTAACCCAAGTGATTACACTGAATCTTCCCTTCGGTGCAGTCCTCCATCCTGACCAAACATGCAGTGACCTCTGATGTGACCTTTCACATTTAGAGCTTGCATATTTATTCTTGCACTCCAGCCTTCTTCTATAGAGGAGTTTGTGGAACAAAACCTGCTCTCAACCGTGCAGGTTATGTTCACATCTTAAGTTACCGTGGTAACAAACTAGCTCACCGTTTCAGTTTTCTGAAAAAGAGCCCGAGGTAACCATCTAATTTTGGTTTAAGTTACCTCGCTTTTTCAAATGAGCATACTAAAAGGTTGCACGAAAACCGGTTTGTGAAATAGGCCACAGATACTTAATGTAATTTCTGTGTGTCTCCCATGCTTCAAATATTACCTCCTGTTTTAATTATGTTTTGACTGTTTCGCTTATCTCTGAGTCTTTTCCATAAATCTGCATTTGGATGTTTCAAATTATTCTACCTGCAGGGGGACTGCCAGAGAATTTGGACCCCTATACAAAATCATATTTAAGCTTATAAAAGGATTTACCCACACAGCTTTGAAATTTCAGTTTTTTGCATGACAGAGGGAGATTTAAAAACACAAATAAATATACACACTGCATTATGGAGTAGTAGTAAAGATTTTTTCTTGACTACCGCTTTTGGCTTCCATCAGTTTGCAGAATTCCCCACCCATATAAAGGGACACACCTTGGACTTCAAGGCACCCTTTCCTGTATTTAACAGCATCATCCACGCCCCTGACTCCCTACCTGCCCACCTTTACTCTTCAGACACCTGCAATTCTCTCCTTCAGTTTTTTTAATTAAAATGTTAGTAAAATCTACCAGCACCTTGGCTCCACTGCTTCACCTCTCCCCTCCTCTGATCCTCTTCCACATTGTCAACCATTCTCCTCCTTTGAACGTCCTTGTCCCTCAGCCATCTTTGATATCAATACCAAGTCCAAGCCATCTACCTGCCAACTGGATCCCCTTCTTCCCACAGTCCTGGTTAAATCCTGCCTCCCATCTCTGCTTCCCCTCACATCAGCCATCATACACTCCTCACTGTCCTCTGAAATTGATCCAGCTCATTTTAAAACTGCTGCCATCAGCGCCATACTGAAAAAACCTGTTTCAGACCCAAATTATTTCAATAACCTCCACTGGTTCCGCTCCTACCTCACTGCCCACACTCAGTTCATCCAGCTGAAATCCTTCACCTCACAGCCCTCCCCCGTCACTACATGTGTGTGCCCCAGGGCTCTGTCCCGGAGCCTCTCCTCTACATAATATACCCAGTACTGGAGTTGAGGGGGGATGAGGGGGGATGGCATCCCCTCCTGAAATAAAAACGGTCAAAATCATCCCCCCTGTAAAACTGCCATCACTCCTTTCCATCCCTTATGTCATTTCATCAATGAATGTGGTTTTACTGCTATTTCAACATTTAGAGTCATCACCAGAAAAATAACTTATTTGACAATTTTCACCCGTTTCAAGTAAATTTTCACTTGAAATAAGTAGAAAAATCTGACAGTGGGACAAGATTTATCTTATCATTACACGCAAAACAATCTTGTTCCACTGGCAGATTTTTCTACTTATTTCAAGTGAAAATCTACTTGAAACAGGTGAAAATTGTTGTTTTTTCCAGTGATGAGTCTTGTTTTAAGTGTAATGACATTTTCTTACTAAAATGAGACATTTTAACTAGAAATAAGACAAATATTCTTGTTAAAATTTTGAGTTTTTGCAGTGATCCATTTTACTTATCCTGTGAAGGACAGAGTCATATTGATAAGTTCATAAAACTGTTTTTTATTGTTGTGTTTTGATGTATTTGATGTAAGCCCAGTGGATATTTAGAGCGAAAGCTGCATTTAACTGCTGCTATGTCATTCCTGCAGTATTTCTGCAGGTGTTTTGGTCAGTGCTATTATTTATAATATATTATATTATTTGTAATCAGCACAAATTATCTGTCCCCATATGATAAAATCCACCATCCCCCCTGATTTCTTTTTACAACTCAAGTACTGAATATACCTCCTACCCCTTGGCAATAAATTCCGTAAATATGGTATCCAATTCCACTGTTTCGCTGATGACACCCAGCTCTACCTTTCCACTAAACCTAACCCCACTCTCCCACCCTCCTTCCTCACCCACTGTCTCACTAAAATCAAATCCTGGTTTACTTCAAACTTCCTCAAACTTAATGGTAATAAAACTGAACTCCTCTTTGTGGGAACCAAAGCTTCCCTCTCCAAAGCTAGCAGTTTTTCCCTCACCATCAACGGCGCCACAGTTTCCCTCTCCCCTCGGGTTAACCCTTGTGCTGTCTTTAGGTCAAGGGAGGGTGAAGGGAGAAGAGAAGGAATGAAGGAAGGGAGAAAAGATGGAAGGGAGGAAAGATGGAAGGAAGGGAGAAATGAGGAAAGAAGGAAGGAAGTAGGAAAGGGAGTAAGGAAGGAAGGAAGGGAGAAAGGAGAAAAGAAGGAAAGAAGGAAGGAAGTAGGGAAGGGAGTAAGGAAGGAAGGAAGGGAGAAAGGAGAAAAGAAGGAAAGAAGGAAGGAAGTAGGGAAGGGAGTAAGGAAGGGAGAAAAGATGGAAGGAAGGGAGAAAGGAGAAAAGAGGGAAAGAAGGAAGGAAGTAGGGAAGGGAGTAAGGAAGGGAGAAAAGATGGAAGGAAGGGAGAAAGGAGAAAAGAACGAAAGAAGGAAGGAAGTAGGAAAGGGATTAAGGAAGGAAGGGAGAAGGGAGGAAAGAAGGAAGGAAGTAGGAAAGGGAGTAAGGAAGGGAGAAAAGATGGAATGAAGGGAGAAAGGAAGGAAAGAAAGAATGGAGAAAAGGAAAGAAAGAAGGGAGGGAAGAAGGAAGGAATGGAGAAAATAAGGAAAGAAGGAAGGAAAAGCAAATAAGGTAATAAAGGAACGAATGACGAAAGGGAGGTAGGAAGAAAAAGGAGCAAAGGAGGAGAAGAGGAAAGGAAGAAGGAAGGAGAGAGCAGGAGGAAAGAAGGATAGAAGAATTGGGTCATTTTGACCCAAAGACAGCACAAGGGTTAAGAGTGTGGGTGTCATCCTTGAGAGCTCACTTTCTTTCAAAGCTCACATAAATAACATAACCCGGTTGCATATTTCCATTTACACAACATTAATCGCCTCCATCCCTTTCTCACCCCTCAGAATCACCTTCAAAATTATCTTCTATACTATCAAAGCCACCCACAACAACACCCCCCCACCCCCATTTGTCTGATCTAATTTGTATTTACACCTCCTCTCGCTCTCCTGGGTCCTCCTCCTCCCTCCGGCTCTCTATGCCTTCCTCCCATCCCAGCACCGTGGGGACCAGCGCTTTCAGTCGCTCTGCTCCTCTGAAACTCCCACCTGACATCCGTAATACTGACTCTTTACCTCCGTTCAAATCCAGACTAAAACACATCTGTTTCAAATTGCATACGATTTATAATTTCTCCTTTATTTTATTTCTATATTGTTCTTTGTCTATTTTTATTTATTTTATTATGTTCTCATTTCGTGTAAAGTGTCCTTGAGTACCTTAAAATGTGCTGGTAAATAAAATGTATTATTATTATTGTTTTAGAGTGCAATATATTTATATATATATATATATATATATATATATATATATATATATATATATATATATATATATATATATATATAGAGTGTAAATAAGTATATTTATATAAATATCTATATGGGCATATGTGTACAAATATATAGAAATATTCAACTATGCCTATGTATGTATGTATGCATGTATGCAAGTATGTGTGTGAGTATAATTACAGTATATAATAATACTACTACTACTACTACTAATAATAATAATAATAATAATAATAATAATACTGTTACTAAGCAGTGTGAGTACAGTGTGTGAATATTATAAAACAGGTTAAATGATCAGTGAATGGGGGTAGGACTAAATAAGTTTACACTTCTTCCTACTCCTTTTTTGACACATGTAAATCAAGATAGCAAGTTTTAAAGGATGAAATTCTTTGTTTTGTTTCGTTGTTGTTTTCTTAAACTTCTCATGAAGTGTTGTTTCTTTTTTTTTTACATGTAAAAAAATAAAATAAATCAAATCAAATCAATATATACCCAGAAATGTAGTCTTTGCATAAATCAGTCAGCTGCCAAAAGTCAAATGCCTGGCCTTATTAATGTCAAAACCCTTAAAGTCCTTAAAAGGATAGTATGGTGAAGCTGTTCAGTCTCTCCTGGGACATTATTGATCTCAAGTGACTAAGAATTTAAACATAATAAAAACCCTTTCTCCATTGGCAACAGTGACAGAAAGAGGGGGAAAAAAACTCAAGGCAATGGACACAGGTCCAGAAGTACTCTGTAGTTGCATTTATAAATAACATTTCGGAGAGCAAAAGAGGAAGTCAGAGGGGAAAGTAGCAGAAAAACATTGGGCTGAGCCCGATTTCACTTTCAAGCTGAGTCGATGAAAGACCGCTGCAATATCTCTGTGAATGAATGACCTCATTTTAATTATGGCCACAAATTCCTCCATAACATCTTCAGGTGTTCAGAACCGTGTGTCCAGATGGGTTAATGTGGTCCACGGCAGTGGAAAAAACTAGTGTCATTACTCAAATTTCCCTCTGTATATTCATGTCATCACTGATTTAGCTTTGACCCACGTGTGTCCTGTCAAAGAAAGTTAGCGTGCATGCATGGGCCAAAATGAGTTATCATATAATAGAACAATAATATAGTCTTTGCTTAATGACAAGCATTGGTAGTAGTAATAAAACAATGCATAGCAATGTATACAATTTTCAATGATGATGAAGTAGTTTATTTTGTCGATCAGTTTCCATTGATAAATACTTAGCATTTCATTTCCTTTTGTAGGAAATAAATAACAAAAGGAAGTAAGGAATAAACCGACCAAAAGGTGTAGGCTGAAGCCTAAGCTTATTGTGCCTACCCTTTTCAACTTTGTTTGCTTCATAGTACTACTACTGTACTAATACAACAAGGATAAACAATCTACAACAACAAAAAAAACACAAAAAACAGCAAAGTAAACACACGTGCAAAACAAGAAGGAAGACATATTTAAATATGACAGAAAAAACTAGTTAAAAAAAAAAAAAAAAAAAAAAAACCAAACATCAAACATGATAATAAAGGATTGAATGAAATAAAGCCAAAGAGTATCAGCAATGCAGAATTCAGTCTTTGCATCTGGTCCAGAGAGGCTGATGCTCAAGAAAAAATCAGTTTTTAAGAAACACTGAGATACTTTGATCTTGCTTTGGAGGAAGAGAGACCCTGACGAAACTTCTGTGGGAAGAGGCGGACATAAACAAGATTAAAGGGGAGCCGGATATTGACCAGAATGACCAGAGAGACCTGCTCTGATTATTGAGAGGAGGAACTGTATCCAGTGGGAGATGGGCAAGATGGATGAAGGAAGAAAAGCTCTCCCGGAGAGAGAGCGAGGAGAGAGGAAGGAAGAAAAAAATGCTGCCTTTGATGGGAGGAAACCTTTCAAGAAAACAGAGAGAAGACCATAAAGTAATTATTAAGATGCACATTAGTGGTGAGGCTTTTGAGCTGGGAAATGAAAACATGAAAATAAAGATGGATTAACTAAGATGTCGGAGCACAAAAGTGAAAAGCAAGACGGTTGTGGTTATAAAGTTGAGGACAAACAGCCCCTTAAGAAGAAAAAGCCAAGAAAAAGGTTCAAGAAAAGCCAGGAAGAGTCTCACGTAGGGAGGCTACAAGTGATGGGGTAAACAAGATTATGCAGGTTTAGCATTTAAAGCACAGATATTTGTGTGGCTCTTCAGCAGTGCCTGCACGGAGAAATGTGAAAATAAAAATGGATGATAATTCCTGAGAAATGAGCCCATCACAGACAGCTAAACATGTTTAAATATGTAAAACGTTGAATGTTAACATTACTTGCATGTGAAGTACATATACAATAAAGAAGCATCTACAGGTCAAATTATCTGGCTGGCTGGGTTTTTCAGCACGAGCCTGCGTGTTGTCTCTGTGTCTGAGCAGATTATTTCCAGCTGCTCTCATTCCACAGCACAAAGATATGCATGTCAGTCTGATTTACTTTTTATTGGTAGGTACGAGCTAGAGTGTGTGTGATTGTGCCTCTCTGCGTTATCCTCATATAAACTGCAGCCTGCCCAGGATTTAGTGTTGCTTTTGCCCCAATGTCAACCTGGATGGGACCTGTTTCCCTTTTGAGTTTCAAAAGGATAAAGATGAAATAGAAAATATAGAAAAGAAAATGTTTCGATGGGACAGTTTACTTGGCCCAATTCATTTATTTTAGTATTTCTGTAATGATACCATCAATGTTCTCAGGAATCCAGTGACCATTTTTCTTCTTTTAACATCTTTATTCATCAAATACATTTATTTAAACTATGCCTGAGCTTTCAATTTGAGCTTCTTAAATTCAGCTAAGCATTTTGGTGAACCAACTGTTTAAAACATTAATGACAACTTAGCATATTGACATTTGATCCGGTTCATCTGGCCTGCCCACCCATTGAATTTTATTTAAGCAACATTCTGTGGTTTGATAGCACTTTGGCAATCCTCTTCTTTTTTTTTTTTTATCCAGGAAAGTCGCATTGAGATACAATATCTCTTCTGCCAGGGAGTCCTGGTCAAGATGGCAGCAGAAAAATAAATTCAGTTTCATATAAAAGAAAATACATACAAGGACAAGTAACTTTACAAAAAAAATAAAAACATATCAAAACAAGAAACAAACAAACATAAAACATACAAGGATCAGAAAGCTAAAAAGAATTCATGACAAAGAATGACACTTGATTAAAAACAATGACATTGTTCTGTGAAAAATTATTTTAACATATGTTTGAACATGTTAAGAGAGGGTAAATATTTCAAGTTGAGTATGTGTTGTAGCTCATTCCAAGCTTGCGGTGCATAAAAGGAAAAGGCCGATTTACCCAACTCTGTTCCAGTGCTTGGGACCATGAGGAGAATTTTCTCTGATGATCTGGTGTTATAGCTACTAGAGTAATATTTTAATAAATTGGATATGTACAGCGGTAGTTTACCCAGTAATGCTTTTGCAATAAATATTAACATATGTGATTTTCTCCTTAGACTCAGTGAAGTCCATTCAATCATTTGATACAAATTACAATGATGTGTACGTGCACTTGAACCAGTTACAAACCGCAAGGCAGCATGATAGACTACATCCAAGAAATGAAGATGCATGCATGTAAATTACATCACCATAGTCTAATACTGACAAAAAGGTACTTTTGGATAGATCCGAGCAACAAGCAAGCCACAGCAATGGCACAAGACACCCAGTAAACCAGAGCTGACCCGATTCTGAGCACAGTACATGTATACGCTGAAACCCGGTACCCGAGGCCCAGTTATATCATGAGTATAATCACAGTAGCCAAATATGTACTTCACGCTTACTGCACATCTTGGCATTTGTTGGAATGTCATGTTTGTCTTTCACCATTAGATTTGTCCAAATCAAAGACGGATTTTGAAGCTTGTTTTCCTTTGTACGGAGCACGGCCATGAATATGGCTGACTATACGGCTATGGCACAAGCCCCCTGCATGTCAATCAAAGGCAGCTTTGCTACCAGCTCCTTCAGCCGAATTTTGCTGAAATATCTGCAGAGCTGCTGTCAGAAATTTACAGACAGGTTTGCCACCCGTCCCTTAAAATACGGAATTGTTACGTAATTGGGAATTAAAAGTTGCGTTCCGTATTGAACCAATACGGACATATATTATGCTCTTATTTATTGATGTCATAATATATAAGTGAAGGTCGAAAAATTTGAATATATTGCAAAACTTGATTGTTAGTAAATTCAACTAAAGGTGAAACAAATATATTGTTTCCCACTACATGCAAAGTGAGATATTTCAAGCCTTTATTTATTATAATTTTGGTGATTATGGCTCACAGTTTATGAAACCCCAAATGAAAAAACATCTATATTATGAAATCAATAAACAATTCAATCATCAAAATTATAACAAATAAAGGTTTAACACATCTTGCTTTGCCTGTAATGAGACTATGTAATATATTAGTTTTACCTTTTAAGTTGAATTATTGAAATAAATTCACTTTTACACCATATTCTTCACCTGTAGCTATATTCTACATCTGGGCTGATGTGGACATACATAGCGCAGGGTTGGCTGTCTGTACAGTCATGCAAGTTCAATGCTATTAAAGCACTTTAAACTTTAAATCAAAGCATTTTGATTTTTCATATAAAATAAATAGTTTCTATGCAGTTTAGAAGTTTTGCAGATGTCCCTTTTTTTGGCGCCTGCACTGCTGAAATCGAGGTGTCCCTTATTTCTATTTCTGAAAGGTGGCAACCCTATTTACAGATGGTTTTACATGTTGACTTGACGGCAAAATCAAAAATGGCCATTGCGTTTAACCGGCGCTGGTTTAGTAAAAGCGGCTGTTTGCTCCGCTAAGTGCAATAGCATGACGAGGAAGTGATAACGACTAGCCGTTGGCTGAGCCGACTGTCAATCAATCATATTAGAAATAAATGTTATGCTTTATATAAACTCTACTGGCATGTTAGAAAAAAAAATCTCCCTCATCAGAGTTGTCATGGATGTGAAATCAAACAATTGCGAAAAGAAACTGTTTTTCTGAACCAGGCTGTAAATATGTTTATTTTTGGACAAGTTGGACATTTTAACATATAAGTCAGTGGAGACTGACTCACTTTTGGACTCAACCTCTGTGGGTCAGTCGAGGAAGTGCAACAAAACTTAGTTCCACATGATTTTCAATGCGGGCAGCGCGGTGGCTTGGTGGTTAGCACTGCTGCCTCACAGCAAGAAGGTTCCTGGGCGCGGGTCTTTCTGTGTTGAGGTCGCATGTTCTCCCCATGCTTGCGTGGGTTTCCTGAAGTACTCCGGCTTCCTCCCACAGTCCAAAAACATGCATGCTAGGTGAACTGACCAACCTACCAGTGAAACTACTGATGGAAATTAGCCTGGTGCTTCCACAGCGTGGCATGGCGCAGGGTCTGTACCTACTTTTAGTAGCAAGCTAAAGACTCAGCGCTTTAAAGATCTAGTTATGTTCTCTGCTCATCAGGATGATTTATCTAGCTCTTTGCATGACTCAGCACTGAGAAAACTGCATGCACTTATGCAAAAATGATATTATGACGGTGAATTTTAAGATCTAGTTTTTCTGTAAAAAAAAGGGACTGTTGTGTTGGGTGGGAAGGGAAAATAAAGCACCTGGGTCCCACTGGACTCTCAGCAGTCTGACCAGCACTGATCCAGCTGGACCCTCCTATGGGATTTCTTGCTTGTGTTGTTCTCGATGTAAGCAATGTAAGTCGCTTTGGATAAAAGTGTCTGCTAAATGACAGTAGTAGTAGTAGTAGTAGTAGTAGTAGTAGTAGTAGTAGTAGTAGTAGTAGTAGTACTACTAGTAGTAGTACTACTACTACTACTAGTAGTAGTAATACTACTACTACTAGTAGTAGTAGTAGTAGTAGTAGTAGTAGTAGCCACTTGGCTGCTGTCTCATTTACATGTCAATACCTATCGATATATGTTGTCCAATTCTCAAAAATAAATAAATAATACCACACATACCAGAAGTGATCAGTTGTGTTTTATCTTGGCTACAGCAATGATGCAATGGACAGCCTAGACAAAAGTACTGCAATAGTGTTGATAAAGTGAATTCAGATCTCTTTAGTGGCTGTGGACCTCTGGACTAGTGACTAGGGGTGCTTTTGCTCACAGCCACAAACTATGGTAACCTGGTCTTGGACCAAAATACATGCTTGATCTGTTAGTTCCCTATGAAGCTCCCTGAGGTCGGTTTGTTGTGAGGCAGCGTTCAGTTATTCTGCTCCTCACCGGTGGAACAAACTTCCTGTAGACCTGAGGTCTGCTCCAACTGTAGATCCTTTAAATCAGGCCTAAAAACATTACTGTTTACTGAAGCTTTTCATTATTTTACCTCTTTTCTTATCCTTTTATTTCATTTGTCTTGTCACTTTTAATGTTGATATAAAGCACTTTGAATTATCTCGTGTTGAATTTGCTATACAAATAAACTTGCCTTGCCTTAAATTAAATACTTACCTGCTGTACTCTACTGGCCTTACTTTTTAACAACTTGTGCTTTTCATTATTTTGAATGAATGAATGAATGAATGAATGAATGAATGAATGAATGAATGAATGAATGAATGAATACCTTTATTGTCCCCGTAGGGAGATTCGGTTTGTCAGCCAGCAAGTAGATTAGTTGGTAATAAAAACAGTTTAAGAGAATAAAAGTCCAGTACATGTGCAAGAGCAAGTACAAGTAGTGTGCAAAAAGTGCAAGTGTGCAAAAACACAAGTCCTCAGATCCCACTCTGTTTTACCTCTTTTCTTATCCTTGTATTTCATTTTATTTGTTATTTACTGTTTAATTGTGTCTTGGCGCTTTTAATGTTGATGCACTTTGAATTACCTTGTGCTGAATTGTGCCTTAGAAATAAACCTGCCTCGCTTCTCTTTAAATGATCCCCTCCACGTGATGACGCACCGCCGTCTACGTGGGAGCACGCACGCTCCAAAAACCTTATGGCTCGGTCCATCCTCTTAATGTTGGGATTACACATCTGCCATTTATTAGCGATGGCGCTTTTACCCGGGGAGGCGGCATCTTTCCTGCAGAGCCCGGCAGGCCGAGCGGCCGCGGCTTGAGCCCCATCCCTCCCCTCCTCCTGCAGCAGCAGCGCTCCCGCCGGGGGCTGGCCGTGGCCGGCCGCCGCATGCAGGATGCTGCGGCTCCGAACGGCTCTGACGGCCGCAGGTCCCCGTCCCTCAGCCCGTCCCTCAGCCCTTCCCTCGGTGCGTCCCTCAGCCCGTCCCTCGGTGCGTCCCTCAGCCCTCGCCCCGCCGCCGCCACCGCCCGGGTCCGCCGCTTCATCCAGGAGCGGCGGGCGCTGCCGCTGCCCCGGGTGATGGTGGTGTTCTCGGCTGCGGGGGACGCGGACGGCCCGGGGGACGGCGGCTCTGGCTCCGACCTGCGGGAGGCGTCCCCGACCCCTCCCCGAGCCCTGGCACACCCCTTCAGCACACCCCCCCTGAACGCCCAGAAACAAGAGGTAGGTGCTTTATGGTTTATTATGGTTTATTTCTCCTCACACTCCCCAGCAAACGCAATGAGGCGACTCCTGCTTGGGCACCTCCCATTCACAATGCCTTCGCTGATTTATGGTCCCGCGTTACATCGACGCAGACCCTACATATTCTAGTTGAATTATTGAAATAAGTTAACTTTTACACCATATTCTAGTTGAATTATTGAAATAAATTAACTTTTACACCATATTCTAGTTGAATTATTTAAATAAATTAACTTTTACACCATATTCTTCACCTGTAGGCTATATTACATCTGGGCTGATATGGACATACGTATACCACATGAAAAATGTAAATTACACTATAGCAGCATATGCCGAACAATACTTGTATACGACTGATTTAGTGTGACCAAAACTAGAAAGAAGTGCTACGAATTTTTACAGAGCTCTCTTCTACTGTTTACAACCGGGGCAGCCATCTCGGAATGTGAACTCGGGGGTGGTGAAGACTCTCCCACTTTCCCAGTGGGAAATCCCACTTCGAGGGGCGTTCCAGTTGAAAATTCCGAATGGGAACTGGGAAATCCCCATTTCCGAGGACAAATGGAACGCGGCATAATCCTCACGGGATGAATGGTTTTAATCTGTATTTGAGGAAACTACATGGTGTAGTAGGTGTGGTCCTGCTCAAGGTTTCTTCCCTCTTAAAGGGGAGTTTTTCCTTGCCCCAGTTTGGTTTAGGGCTTTTTATTTTTTATTTAACCTTTTATTTAACCAGGAAAACCCCATTGATATTAAAAACCTCTTTTCCAAGGTAGACCTGGCCAAGATAGGCAGCAGCAATTACAACACATAGTTATAAATGACACAAAACACACCAACAGATAAAATACAATTAAAATAAAATTAAAAAGCAAGCAAATCACAAAAAACAGGTACATGTAATGGAGTCGGCCTCAAGTATTTTCAATTTAGATTTAACATTTCTCAGAGAAATTAACTCTGTTAGCCTCCAGTCATTTTGTAATATGTTCTTTTCTCCCACTAGGGGAGTTTTTACCTGCCATTTATGTAATAATTGCTCGGGGGTTTATGTTCTGGGTCTCTGGAAAGCGTCTAGAGACAACACATCTGTTGTATTAGACGCTATACAAATAAAATTGAATTGAATTGTAGTAGTAAAGCCTGAATGATGGTTCTGCGTTAAATCGACGCAGAACTTACGCCGTAGGGTACGGCGTAGGCTCTGCGTTGTTGTAACGCGGGACCATAAATCAGGCTTAATAGTACACGCCTTGGTTGGTTGAGCTGCTGAGCCCTGCAGAGATTGGCTGACAGCTGTCACGTGACTTGTAGGTAATCTTATTTACACAGCCTGGTCCTGCAAAAACTCCTTAGGGGTGTAAAAACGTCAGGTTTTAGTATTCAAAGAAATGTTACCGCCTGCCTGGGGTCACGAGAGTTGCAGAGATCCAACATAAAAGTTGAAATTTCTTTAGTATTTGTCTTTTAAATAGTCACAGATGTCCTTAGAATCAGAATCAGAATCAGAAAGGGGGTTTATTGCCAAGTTTGTTAACACACACAAGGAATTTGTTGTGGTGATTGGTGCAATACAGTAAAAATAAAAATAAAAATAAAAATATAAAAGCAAACCAATATATGGAGATAAATGTTGAATCAACCAATATACAAAACTGTGGACTGAGTATTAAGCCAGTGATCTATAAATACAGTTATTATCAATATTTAGTGTTAAAAAATCCAGAAAATGGGAAAAATAAATATGGTTAATTTCTAATTTATCAAATGAACAAATAAAAATACACCAAGACTGGTGAGCCTGGGGCAGTTTTAGACGAAAAGACAATACAGCTGTACAATTGTTGCCTGGTAAATTTCTGTCGCTATCTTAATTAATTATTCAACTAATCTTTTAAATTATTCAGTTTTTTCTTGTTTCTGAATGCTTAAATGTTTTTATTTGTTTGTTTTTATTTTGAGGATATATATATATATATAACATTTAATTCAGTGATTGCAATAAGAAAACACAGCACAACCAGAAACCAACTATTATTATTTAACAGCATCAACTAAAACTAAACATGTACCATAAATAGCAGAATTTGATAAAAATGCAGTCATTTACATCTAAAGTTCACTCATCAAAAGAATCAGCCATACCAACATTATTCAAAATAATTAAATTTACTAAACAGTTGCCATTCTCTGGTCAGAGCAAGAGGTCATCAGTGAAGCTTACTGGTTATGCTGGGGTTGTTGATTTCACACTTTCTATGTTTCGTAACTTTTATTACTTGTGCTCAAATTCAAACTTGTCACTTAGCTGTTTTATATTTGTCATTGGAAAGTTTCCAGAGGTCATCTCCCTGAACGTTGGGGGCACGTACTTCACCACTCGCCTGTCCACTTTGCAGCGATACGAGGACACCATGCTGGCTGCCATGTTCAGCGGCCGTCATCACATCCCGCGGGATGCTGAGGGCCGTTATTTCATCGATCGAGATGGAACGTATTTTGGGTGAGCGGCACTCTGCATGAGGCTCTTAAATATGAGCATTGTACCTTGACAGGTATCCATGAATTTCTTATTCAGTGAAACTAATCGAATTCTTCTTTCAACACTGATTTATACATCTGTTTATATGCTGCTGCTTCTTTTTATTTGCTGATTATTGGCTGACAGACATGCTGATTTATCAGAGGTAGGATCAATATCAGAGCCTTTCTCGCTACAATGACACCATGGCCATTAGTTTCATACTGTGTCATTCTGCCTCATGGAAGAGCAAAGATTTGTGACTGCAAAAGTAGGCCTGTGTTGAAAAAATCGATTTTCCGATTCTAAATCGATTCTCATATTAATTCCTAAAAATCGATTCTTATGTCTAAAGATCGATTTTTTTTTTTATTTTTTATTTTTCCCCCCCATCATTTTTGCCAGGTGAACTTTAATCCCAGTAGTCGGACACACAGTTTGTCATGACACTTCTGAAAAATGCCAGGTGTTTCATGACAATATGTGTGCGTGGTGACAGAATAAATTAGATAAGCTAAAATGATTTGTTTACTGCATGAACTGTTGCAATTTCTTTCTTTTTTGCACTTTAAATGGATATTGAAAGGCCTGTTTGAGTTATTTATTTCTTAGTTATTTCACAATAATTATTGTGAAATTATTATTTCACTAGTTATTTTACAGTCATATAATTCAGGCAACAGCTCAAAAAACATTTTAAATAACACTAAGCCAAATCAATATCGAATCGAATCATGATAATCGATTCTGAATAGTAAGAATCGGAATCGAATGGATTCTTAACATTTGAATCGATACCCAGCCCTATGCAAAAGTGCACCTTATGAAGATGCTCACGAAAGTAAGGCCTTGAATTATCAGTTTCTAATCGAGGAATGCAGACACAAAGATTGGCAGGCGTGGATGGAGAAGCTTTCCTGCCAAATCAGTATGGGAGCTGCTGTCAGCTTTAGGTCTGAAAGGAGCAAAAAAGCTGCTGCTCGGAGAACGGGTTAGGAGGCAGTAAGCGCTTTATGTTGGACATGGCGCAAGAGAGAGGAGGAAAGCTGGAGGACAGGAACAGATGGGCAGTGAATTAGCCGACCCACCAACCAGACAGTGAAGTGCTTAACAGTGAAAACACCAAAGGAAGGTTTGGCACCTCAACACTTCTACTTCGGGCCAAAAGCTACGCTTAGCCGAAGAAAGCGCCGAACTGGACTATTTCTCAATATGATGGTGATCAGTTTTGTTAATTGTTGTGAACTTGATGTTCGCCATCAAGATCCATCTCTCTCCAGGTAAAATAAATCATATTTAGATAAGAAGATATGTTTTAAATTTACATAGAACTGTAGGACAATAAAAAGAGATGGTGTGTCTGTAAATGTAGATCATTATCTCAGTTTTTAAAGAAAACTCATCTTTATTGCAGCTTGATTTTTTGCTACTGTGCAACATATATTAAGGACTAGGTAGTAAATACCACATTCTGCCCCCGAGATGGCAACAACTCAAGAGAAGGTAGAAATGATCCTCATTATCACATGGAGAAGTTTTTAGTAACACAGTGGCATCTTCAGCAGCTCAACATGGACGCGGATGTAATTTCATGTTGTTTAAATGGTATTCACACTTGTCCAAAACGATGAGGAATTAAATGTTTCACTTTGCAAAATGCTGCATTATAAGTTAAGAAGCAGTGGTCTTCTCAGATATTATGCTGTATGTACCTGTCAATTACTGCCACAACTAAGGTTGATGGGAATGCTGGTAGTTGTGAAGCTCTGCAGGGGTGCCATTAGGGCTGGGCGATATGGACCAAAAGTCATATCTCGATATTTTCTAGCTAAATGGCGATACTCGATATATATATCGATATTTTTTCTGTGCCATAATTGGGGTTTCCCCCAAAGCATTAAAGCATAGCATCTCTGTTAGCTTCATTTTTTTCAGAGGCAAACCCTTAAAAAAACAGTCAGTTTTAATACAAAGCCTCGTGCCAAATGTCACACAGGTACCTTTATTAACAGAGCTCTGCACAATATCTAAATGTATAAAACAAATAAAATAAAAATAAACTGCCTGCATATATAGAATAAAAATGCTTCTTGAATAAAATAAAACAAATATCCCTTTCCTGCATAACAATTAAATTAAAATACACTATGCAATTAATACAATGTAGACAGTAACAGGCAGACTTTTCCACTGAGGTTGACAGTTAGCAAATAACAAAACATTCGTGCAAATCTCAAATAAAACATTCAAGTCAATTTGTCACAAAATAAGCTATATCAAAATCATAAAAAAAGATAAAATTTAAATCGATATAAACGATATTGTCTCGTACCATATCGCGTTTGAAAATATATCGGCGCCCCAGGCCAACCGGGGCGCCAGATGGGGTGGGGAGGATCCGGCTGGAATAACGTGATCCTTCCACGCGCTACGTCCGGCCGGAGAAATCCCACCCTGTCTGGTGAAAAGATGCGGCCTGCTCACTCCTCAGGTTAAGGAGGAGACCTGAGCTCAGTGCAGGGCCCTCCCGGGGTTGGTAGAGGGGAGAAATGCCCAGGACTGGAGCTTAGGTAGGAGCACTGGGTGATAAAATGGGGAAAAAACTGGGATAAAAATATTTAAAAAAAATAAAGATGACACAAGTATTTATTAAAGGCTGCAGTCACAGTTTATCCCAAAGGACAAAACCCATAAGTTTTGAGTTTTGCTTAATTTTATTAACAGAAACAAACCAAGCCAGAAGCTTTAGTCTCACGATGGCGCTAGTTGGCAAGTGAATGGATTTGCAAAGCCATTAGGTTTCATCCGCTGGGGATGAGGAATGCACAAAAATACATTTCACTATGGGCCAAAGTGTACCAGGAGTGCTATCCCCAAAGCTACTCGAGCAGATTGTCTACACAGGAAGTTTCTTTAAATATGGATGTGATAACAAGCAGAATAGATGTGTGACTTATGCAAGAGGAAGGTTAGTTCCTGGTTGTGCCTGTATTAGGGGGTATAATTAAAGATTTAAAAACGGGTAGCTTGAAGAATAAGAGATGGGACATAAAGTGCGTAGTCGTATAAAGTAATAAAATTCAGTATTTCTGGCTTTCCACATGTGCAGATGCAGAGAGCCACCCTTTTCATTTGGGATGGTTTTATCTAACCAGGCATGATTCAGGGCCCGGCGTTCTGCTCAAACACAAATCATCTTGCTTGTTGGGGTTGTTTTGTGCAATGCAGCAAGATTTTCTTCAAGATCTTTGTGTGTTTTTATCATAGTAGTATCCCGTTATCTTCACAAGTTTTTCGGCCTCTTCTGCAGAGAAGCAATAGCTGCGTGGAAAAAAAAAAAACGATTTTTGAGCCACTAGCTCTCCCTGAACAACAATCCAGAAATATGCAGAGTCTGATTTACAGCTCTGTAAAGATAATGGATATAAAAACACGCCGCGTATGTGCAGTGAGAGGGGAGGAAAATGCTACTCAAGCACCTCCAGGGACACGGAAGGGATGACCGTACAGAAAGTGGATGATCCAGGCACAAAAATAATCCAAAGTAATCATTTCTGGTGACTTAAAAAAAACTGTTTCTGCTCAAAATGCTCATCCCTACAGTAACTCTCCATATAATCAGTGACAGCACCTGTCTGTTTTAGTTCAGGTGTCTGGGACTGGGTGCATTTGTTCCCCGGCCACATTTGGTGAGATTATATAAAGAGATTAAATGAGACAGTTTAAGAACTTGCAGCTTTATTGAACTTTTATCTTCATCAACCTTTTCCCACCAATATTCAGACATTCTGAAAGGTAATGTACGGCCTCTCTTAAGTGTGTTTAGCAGTGTAAGTCATGCTGGATGCCTTCATAAATCACTTTGTTAAATGTTGTGTTGTGATACAGATTTGGTGATGTTTGTATTTATCTTTTAGAGTGAAAGGATATTTGTTTTGGGACAGATGGGTAATGGAGTCTCCTGATGCTGAATATGCTTTATAGACTGAGGGAAAAACAACATCACATTTCAAAAATGCTATTAAGAGATCATTTCAGTGTTTTTATTCTGGACAGAGCTGGGTAGAGTAGCCAAAAATTGTACTCAAGTAAAAGTACTGTTACTTCAGAATAATATGACTCAAGTAGAAGTAAAAAGTAGTCATCCAAATAATTACTTGAGTAAAAGTAAAAAAGTACTTGGTGAAAAAACTACTCAAGTACTGAGTAACTGTTGAGTAACGTCTGATTTATTTTTTTAACACAACCATTCAAACAGACAAAAGTACAAAATAATCATCTTTAGGCAAATTAAATCAATAAAATAAATTAAAATTAATAAAAAAATAAAAATAGCTTAAATTAAAATAATCTTAAAGTAAATTCAAATACTTTAATAATAAAATAACAGAATAAAAAAATAAATTAAGCACAAGTAGCATGAAATATCAAGCCTTTGTACTTTTCTTTTTTAACCAGACAGGACTAGAACAAGCCCATAGAAACTCTGTGTGTGTTTGAGTCTGTGTAAATGTGACAAAACATGCAAAAACAAACATTTCCCCAAAGAATCACCCAGTGATGTCATGAGATTGACGCGTACGCGGATAAAAGGGATAAAAGAAAAGTAACAGCTCAACGTAGCCTAATGTAGCGGAGTAAGAGTAACAGTTTCTTCTTCACAAATCTACTCAAGTAAAAGTAAAAAGTATAGTGATTCAAAACTACTCCTAAAAGTACAACATTTCCCAAAACTTACTCAAGTAAATGTAATGGAGTAAATGTAACTCGTTACTACCCACCTCTGCTTCTGGAAGTAAGTGAAAATGTTTAAAATGACGTCCGACATGACAGTGTTTATCATAATCTAGTTGTTTTAGGGAAGTGGACCCAGATTCAGGATATAAGCCACAACACTATTTACACTTGTTGAAATGTTCAGTGGGACCTAAAACAAGGTTAAAATGTTCCATATGAAAAGGTTATTTCACTTTCCAAGCCGATGTAATGCACTGAGGGGCATGGAGGACATGCATTCCTCTGTTTCTAAGCAAGCTGCATGATGTCTGTACAGGAAACCACAGACAGACATCCTGTTAGATTGGATCTACTTACATGAATTATTTCTGAATGAATATATCCAGTACTCGAGTTGAGGGGGGATGGTATCCCCTCTGAAATAAAAACTGTCAAAATCACCCCCCCTGTAAAACTGCCATCCCCCCTTTCCATCCCTTATGTCATTTCATCAATGAATGTGGTTTTACTGCTTTTTCAACATTTAGAGTCATCACCAGAAAAATAACTTATTTGACAATTTTCACCTGTTTCAAGTAAATTTTCACTTGAAATAAGTAGAAAAATCTGCCAGTGGGACAAGATTTATTTTCTTATTACAAGCAAAAAAATCTTGTTCCACTGGCAGATTTTTCTACTTATTTCAAGTGAAAATCTACTTGAAACAGGTGAAAATTGTTGTTTTTTTCCAGTGATGAGTTTTTTTTTACTAAAATGAGACATTTTAACTAGAAATAAGACAAATATTCTTGTTAAAATTTTGAGTTTTAATTTTAATTTTGAGTGATCCATTTTACTTATCCTGTGAAGGACAGAGTCATATTGATAAGTTCAGAAAAGTGTTTTTATTGTTGTGTTTTGATGTATTTGATGTAAGCCCAGTGGATATTTAAAGCTTACAGAAGGCTGCATTTAACTGCTGCTATGTCATTCCTGCAGTATTTCTGCAGGTGTTTTGGTCAGTGCTCTTATTAATATATTATATTATTTGTAATCAGCACAAATTATCTGTCCCCATATGATAAAATCCACCATCCCCCCTGATTTCTTTTTTTTTTTACAACTCGAGTACTGAATATATCTAATCATACACTCTCAAGTTGTTTTTATGTATACAAGATGCAGGGCTCATCACTCCATACAATACCATAATACCATACAAAATCTTTCCATCCAAAGGGACATCCTGAACTTCTTGCGAGAGGGTGAGCTCCCTCACCGGGACCGGGTGAGAGCGGTGCACAGAGAGGCTCAGTACTACTCCATCGGCCCGCTGCTCGACCGGCTGGAGGACATCCAGCCGCTCACAGGGGAGAAGGTCCGGCAAGCCTTCCTCGACCTCATGCCCTACTACAGAGGTAAAACACAGCAGGACACATCTGCAAAGGAAAGGAAGTGGTTTGTTTTGATCATGTGAAAAAATATATTGGTTAGGTTTTGACTGGATACAAAAGATGACAGGAAGTGAAGAGGAAGTACTGTGTTTCCAGGCAAAGAGGGAACTTTACTTTAAATGTTTCTGCAGGTCTGTTTGAAGATGGGGAACAAACACAGCCTAGATACAACAATTACTTCAACAGATTTCCCCATGAATAATTAAGGCACGAATGTGCGTAAGTGCTACAAAACATGTGCCACGTTCACTTATTTATAGAGCACATATGTTTTTAAATGTGCTACATGAAAATGAATGAAAACATACTTTATGGACCATTGACTAAGGATTAAAATCCAGTCCCACGTGTTAACCAAGAGAACAATGTGATGAGTATAAATAGTTAAATTCCATTGTATGAATCTTTTGGTAAAAGTAGATGATTAGTTAAATTAATTAATGAAAACACAGAGAGGGAGTGGACCATAGTAAGAATTGTTAGACTTTATTAATGCAGCTGAGAAAATGTGATCGCAACTTAAGTAAATAGCATGATATAGCATAATCAAGTTAACATGGAAACAACACATTGAATACATTAAAGGGAAAATTTCAAAATCACTCGCAATCTTGTATAAATCCATAAATGTACTGAATTCCAAGGCCTTGCATTTGATCTACTACTCATTGATTGTTCCCTATTTATCTTACTGTGTGGAATTGTGGGGATCCACCTTTAAAACCACCTTAAATTCAATAATAACATTTCAAAAACGATACGTATCATTAATAAGGCTGATTACTACGCTCACACAGATCCACTTTTTCTAAATTCTCATGTTATTAAATGTTGTGATTTGTTTTATTATAAAATCATGCAAATTATGTTCAGAGCAAAATCAAAAATGCTCCCTGACTCAATACAGAGGTTATTTTCAATTCAGGAAACTCCCTATAATCTTAGAGGTATCTGCAATTTTACTGTCCAAAAGCTAAAAAAGGTATGAAAAGGAGATGTGTCTCCATTACTGGAGTTAAATTCTGGAATGATGCCAACATACATTTAAAAACATGTCATTCTCTTTTGGTTTTTAAGAAAATGGTTTGTAAAGCTATTTTTGAAGCTTATAAGTGCAATTGACTATCTGTAAATGTTTCTTTGCGTTTCTATTGTTTCTTTGCCTTTTGTTGTTTCTTTGCTTTTCTGTTGTTTCTTTGCTTTTCTATTCTCTTTTTGGTTTTCTGGAGGTCGGTAGCCACAAAAAGAAAGTTGATAATAAAACATAGGCTTTTATAAGCAGTTTGCTTCAATCAATGCCTTTTCCGTCATTGTTCAACACATGATTATTGGTTTTGTATGAAATGTTAATGCTGTGCACAATGTTTTTTTTTTTTGGTGTTGCGTTTTGTGTTGTCATGACTGAATAAACTTCATTCATTCATTCATATTAGGGCTGGGCGATATGGACCAAAAGTCATATCTCGATATTTTTTTCTAGCTGAATGGCGATACTCGATATATATCAATATTTTTTCTGTGCCATAATTGCGGTTTCCCCCAAAGCATTATAGCATAGCATCTCTGTTAGCTTCATTTTTTCTGAGGCAAACCCTTAAAAAAAACAGTCAGTTTTAATACAAAGCCTCGTGCCAAATGTCACACAGGTTCCTTTATTAACAGAGGTCTGCACAATATCAAAATGTATAAAACAAATGAAACAAAAATAAACTGCCTGCATATATAGAATAAAAATGCTTCTTGAATAAAATAAAACAAATATCCCTTTCCTGCATAACAATTCAATTAAAATACACTGTGCAATTAATACAATGTAGACAGTAACAGGCAGACTTTTCCACTGAGGTTGACAGTTGTGCAAATAACAAAACATTTGTGCAAATTTCAAATAAAACATTCAAGTCAATTTTTTTTTTTTTTTAAATCGATATAAACGATATTGTCTCGTACCATATCGCATTTGAAAATATATCGATATATATTAAAATCTCGATATATCGCCCAGACCTAATTCATATCTGCATAAATATATAAGAATAAATAAATAAATAAATAAATAAATGTATCTGCTCTCATTTCAGAAAATCTGGAACGCATTATGGAGATTGCCAAACTGAGGGCCATGCAAAAAAAGGCCCGATTTGCAAAGCTGAAGATCTGTGTCTATAAGGAGGAGATGCCCATCACTCCATATGAGCGTCCTCTTTTTAACTCTCTGCGCTTCGAGCGGTCGGACAGCGAGGCCAAGCTGTTTGAGCACCACTGCGAGGTGGACGTTTCTTTTGGGCCGTGGGAGGCGGTGGCGGACGTTTACGACCTGCTGCACTGCATCGTCAGCGACCTGGCGGAGCGAGGCATCGCTGCCGAGCAACAGTGCATTGGCGTCTGCGACAAGCACCTCATCAACCATTACTACTGCAAGAGGCCCATCTACGAGTTCAAGATCACATGGTGGTAAGATTCCAAGGAGAGACGTTCGAGCTGATCGGACCAAAACGCAAATGGAAGGATGTTTTACTAAAACTCTGTCGATATTGTTTTTTTGTATTGAAGTTGCCAATGTTTTATGCTGATGTCTTAAAAATGTGACCCTTTAAATCATTTTGGAAGTATTTTATTTCCTCTAAATGTCTTTTCTGTCTTACCAAAATGAAGCAAAAAATCAGACATTTTTCTGATCCTGTTTCCACTGGCCTCACCGTGATGCCGTCGTGATACCTCATGACTTCCCCGGTGGTTCTGGCCACAGCCATATGTCACGATGAGCAGGTGAAACTTTTAATTTAGAGAAATCCAATCAAGTTGTAACGTTTGTACGCAGGTCCGCCAAGTTACAGGTGGTTTTTTTTTCAGTCTTGTCTCCATGTGTCTGGTTGTGTTCTGCTTCAGCCCACAGAGCCTTTTGTGCATTTGATCAACAGATTCAATTCACTTTGAATCAAAGCATCCATCTTTTGACCATTTAAGATGCCAAGAAACATAGTTTTTCAGTCTCGCTGTTCATCTTTAGCCACAGTACTGCAGATGGCTGTACTACATAAGCTCAACTACTTTTTTTTTTTTCCCCCTCCTCCCCAAGTCCCAGCTATGCAAATACAGCATGAATGAAAAGCAGCTTTTGCAGTTGTGTAATCAAAAATGAAGCTTACCTGTTGTGGCAAACACATAAAATGCACAGCTTTAACGTAGGAGTAAATGGAGATGGACACGCCATGTTTCTATCTGCCCATCACTTCACTTGATCAATATTTCCATCTACGACTGCAGCGTAAGGAGTCTGTTATACAAACCGTATTAATTATTTTCTGCTATTTAAAAACCAACATTACCGCAACTCTTACTACAGTGACGTTGTGTTTGTCTGGGAACCCTGCAGCAGTTTGGTTGAAGACAAGAGACTGCAACTGCTGCTGATTGGGTTATCGTAAGTGGATGACATGACCCAGTATCAAATTGAAATTCCCATCAAGCTAATTTTCCTGTAATATCCCAGGTGTGTTGTTATTCGTTCATTAATATCAGGTTTCTCAGCCTAACCAGTTTCATGTCTTATTACGATTCCAGAGACGGCATAGGAAGTAAATATTTTAAAATGAATTAATATAATATGTAAGTAAACAAAAGTGTATATTTTATCCTAAACTTTTTGTTCAAGATTAACTTTGGCAGAATATATTTTCATGATGCAGCTTCATTAGGAGCGTGTGACTGAAGATTTGATCGTAGTTGGGTGGTATAAATATAATATATATTGTAAGACACTGAATGTCACCAGGAGGAAATGGACAGACTTGTTGAATATGTGCAGAATTGTAATTATTTAGAGTCTTAAATATAACAATGTCACTTTCTGAATGACTGTTGAATCTACAGTGAGATGTTTTTTTTTAATTATTATAATTATTATTGTCATTCAACATTTTGTTATTGGTATCCCTACTGTACTTGACAAAAAATGTCTGAGCACCTTGTGATTGTAACAAAAGATGTTTTAATTATGTCAAGTGGAAGTACCAGATAAGCACCTCAACAGTTCAATCTTCACTGAGACAACCAACATCTTTTAATGTGTTTTTGTTCTTTTACCGCATAATGCAAGAGAGATGTTCCGTTCTTCCTCTGGAGCACTTACAATTTAATTATTTGTAATATTATGTTTGCAGTGTTTATGTTTTTGTATTGTTATTTATGAGTTTGTGTTGGCTTCTAGGAAGCTATACTAATGTAGCTTTTTTTTTTTTGTTTCCAGTAAAAAATGAATGTCATTTTTAATCTTGGTAAAAATTAAATCTGTAAAATGTAACCACAGTGTTTTCTTCCCTAAATGATGAAGGTGTGGTGACATTTTAAGTATCTTAGATGATTTATATTGATAAGTCAATGATTCATAAGGGGAGCTCCAATAGGTATACACATTTATGTCTGTTTTCAGGGGTTTCATTTTTATGTATTTTTATTTTTTACAAATATGTACTGGGATTTTAAGGGAACTTGGTTCCATAATTTACTGCAGTGCCCTCATGTTCAGTTTCAAGGAAATGTGTGATCTTAGTAAAGGCTCGACTTTACTCGACAATTTGTAACTTGATCTGTGCTCTATGAATCCTAAATCAAGTTACATTGATGGCACCTGCGATGTAAATGTTCTTTAGTAAAGAATAAACATGTACAAAAAGGGAATAACAGAATTTTAAATAGTTAAATTATGCCATTGTTGGATTAAATTGAAGCCATCATAAAGTATTATCTGGCTATTAATGGTTCACAAACAGTATGGGAGTGCTTCATTGCACAAGTGAGCAAATTATAAGTGAAAGGTTGCTCAGGTTCGTGTTTAAAAGAAGTGGCCTGACATTAAACTATAAGAAAAACCAGAGAAGCTATATAGTAATTAAATCATTTGGTTGAAAATTTCTCTCACAATTCTCTTCACTTGTGCAAAACTGAATTAAAATGGATTATAAATGTGTTTATAAATGTGGCCCTGTGTTTGCTGCATATGTGCTTGTTGAATAAACAATGTCTTACAATGGATTTGAGGTGAAGACTGCATATTTTTCAGTAATAAAGTTTGCAGGGGTTGAAATAAATGTAGAGCAACTAATTTATAAAGCCTAGTTACTGGAGGCAAAAGCAAGTGTGTGTGTGTGTGTGTGTGTGTGTGTGTGTGTGTGTGTGTGTGTGTGTGTGTGTGTATATATATGTATGTGTGTATATATATATATATATATATATATATATATATACACACACACACACACAGTGTATATCAAGTTGTGTCAGAGGGGAACTATTGTTTTGAAAACCTCATGTCTGCCACTGAGGAAAGAAGTTTCAGCACCATGGAGAGCACCGAGGATCATTGCTGCTTTGCAGAAATAAACATGACTAAAGATTTATAAAGAAAGTTTTCTCAACCAATGTATATCCAGGTTATATGTAGTTATTGGTGGGTATTGGCTGATATTTTTGCCTTTGACAGTATTTGAAAGGAATTAAAATCATCCATTGTCATTTGTAATTATACTTTTTTTTGTCAGTGATTGACATTTCACCCAG
This sequence comes from Cololabis saira, assembly GCF_033807715.1. Classification (NCBI taxonomy): domain Eukaryota; kingdom Metazoa; phylum Chordata; class Actinopteri; order Beloniformes; family Belonidae; genus Cololabis; species Cololabis saira. The sequence goes on from NC_084600.1 coordinate 36,603,756, forward strand.
TTTGTGTTTTCTGTTTTGCCCCGCCTGTCTTCCATCTGCCCTGATTGTTCACACCTGTGTCTCGTTACCCCCTTGTGTATATCTGGTCTTGTCAGTCCCTTGCTCCTTGTCGGTCCGTACTGTTTCCTTCCTCCATGTGTCCTGCCAAGTTTTCGGTTTTTCTCCAGTGTTTTTTGTTAATCCTGCTCTGCAGCGTTTTTGGTTCTTGCTTTTTTTTAAATAAACCCTGTTTTTGCTGAACTCCTGCCTCTCACTCTCCTGCATCTGGGTCCTAAACAACTACACCAGCCTGACATTTAAAAAAAAATATGTGTCAGACAGTCAAACTTTACCAACTTTCTTTTGCCAATTTAGAAATTTCAAATGCCATACATTTTGATTTTATAGAGCACCAGTTAATAAAGATGAAAATGCTGTGGTTTTTGTTTTTTGTTAAAGTTTATAACATTTGCAATTCTATTCTTTTTATTTTATTCCCCAGCTAGCTAGCTAATCTTATTTTTTAAATAAAACTTACATTTGAAGTTGAAATTCAGAAAATTTAATTTATATTCTATTTTTGTACATTAAAAAAAAAATAAAAACAATGCATCTCCTTTGTCCTGCAATTTCACAAACACAGACCACCCCTTACTTGCATTGGACCCCTTAAAAAGCTAGAAACGGCCCTGCTGATCACCTATGTCTTTAACAATCACTAGTATACGGAAGAGTATTAGGGCCAGGCAGTAAAAAGAAATTGAGAGTGGAAGATTTTTTTTATTGTGCACTTCGAGAAAAAAGACGAAATGTCATGAAAAAAGTTGAAATGTCGAGATTAATGTTGAAATACAATTTCGAGAAAAAAATAAAGTCGAAATTTTGCCTTTTTTCTCAACATTTTAACTTTTTTCTCGAAATTGTACTTCAACATTAATCTCGACTTTTCGACTTTTCTCTCGACATTTGGACTTTTTTCTTAAAATTTCGACTTTATTCTCAACATTCCGACTTTATTCACGAAATTTTGACTTTTTTCTTAACATTTCGACTTTTTTCTCGAAATTCTACTTCAACATTAATCTTGACTTTTCGACTTTTTTCTCGACATTTCGATTTTTTTCTCGACATTTCGACTTTTTTCTCGAAGTGCACAATGAAAAAAAAATCTTCCTCCTCTAAAATATTATTTTTTATTTTTCTCCTGCTTGGCCCCAATACTACGGAAGAGTATTAGGGCCATGCAGGAGAAAAAATATTTTAGAGGGGAAGATTTTTTTTATTGTGCACTTCGAGAAAAAAGTCGAAATGTCGAGAAAAAGTTGAAATGTCGAGCAAAAAGTCGAAATGTCGAGATTAATGTTGAAGTACAATTTCAAGAATAAAGTCAAAATTTCGCCTTTTTTCCTCAACATTTCGACTTTTTTCTCGAAATTGTACTTCAACATTAATCTCGACATTTCGACTTTTTTCTCGACATTTCGACTTTTTTCTCAAAGTGCATAATGAAAAAAAAATCTTCCTCCTCTAAAATATTATTTTTATTTTTCTCCTGCCTGGCCCTAATACTCTTCCGTACAACATTAATCTCGACATTTCGACTTTTTTCTCGACATTTCAACTTTATTCTCGAAATTCCGACTTTATTCACGAAGTTTAGACTTTATTCACGAAATTTAGACTTTTTTTCTCGAAGTGCACAATAAAAAAAATCTTCCCCTCTCAAATATTTTTTTTCCTGCCTGGCCCTAATACTCTTCCGTACAATACTCTTCCGTACTACTAATATGTTAGTATTTTGTTGCAATAAACGGTACAGCACGCATTTCTCCGCCTCTCCCTCTCTCTCCCCAGTCTTCCTCTTCCTCTCTCTCTCTCTCTCTCTGAGGGGTGGAGGCTGACGGCCGTGCTTTTCTGTGGATGGATGGAGGAAAAGGGGAACCAGTGGCTGTCCGCATCAGCTGCTTCTCACGGAGCCTTTTCCTTACAAGAAACCTCGCCGCCGGCCGAGGCTTTTCATGGGAATCAGACTAGTTAACATGCCCGCTGGAGTGATCGCTGGTCTGCAGCAGCAGGTAAGCGCCGTCCGCGCGTCTGCCGGCGCTCGTCATCGCTCCTCAAGCCGGATTTATGGTCCTGCGTTACATCGACGCAGAGCCTACGCCGTAGGGTGCGGCGTAGCCTACGCCGTACGCTCTGCGTTGGTGTAACGCGGAACCATAAATCAGCCTTCACATCCACAATAGCAGGGACAGTACAGTGGGGGTGGATAGTTACATAACAGTGCAAGACGAGCCACAGATCAATTAAGAAGGCAATCAGCACGCAACAAGAAAGAAAAAAGAAAAATAAAAGAGGAATATCTAGTTGTGAGGATGAGCATTTTGTTTAATTGAATAAGAAGTGATCAAGCGGCAGATTTTCTCTGAGGCACGGTGAAGGAAAAGCAGCTGGAGAGATGGAAGAAACAAGAAGATGTTGAAGAAAATGTTCCAGGCTGTGTGATTGTGCAGGCCCACGGCCTCACATCACTACAGGACTCAGGCGAGGCTCATAAACGAGTCACAATGCTACAGTGAGGTTGGAAATAAACCAGCATGAAAAGGCTTTTATTATTATCTGACCACCTTCATATCCATGACAACGGGAAATCTCCAGTCTGGCAGTTTGCTCTCCTGTCCTGCGTTTGCACCTGATGAAACAAAATAACTGAGAGTAGCCTGCTCCACAATAAAACACTGCTATTAGAATGAGGAACACCTTTGCTTTAACCTGTACTACAGGTGATTATCCATTAAATACAAAACGTGCAGCAAATCACCCTCAAAGATGTTTACTCGAAGTTAAATCCCTTAAAATAAGATCAAATAAAATGAATGAACAGGTCAAAGGTGTAATTAAGTCAAATCTGAATTATGCTCATGTGTAAAACTACAATAGAAAATCCAGACTTAGTTGTCAGAAATCACTGCCTCCTTAGATAATTAATTCAACTTAATTCCTTTTTTTGTAAGTAACATTTATGATGATAAACAACCACATCAATAAAAAAAGCCTACGCCAATGTCAAGCTTCGTGCCCTCATCAATCAGACTCATACACAGCTGATCTTACCTATTCATTTTTGTACCCGCTTCTATACATATTTTTTAAAAATCATTGTATTTATCACGCACTTAACGGGGGACTTATATTTTTTATCTCTTTTTCTCTCGTATTTTATCTATGCTATGGTTTTACAGCATCTAAGTCCAGCAGTATTTGTGATTGCCCAATGTATGTTGCTTTATATTGATTGTTTGGTTTGTTTCTGTACTGTCCTGTTGCATATGTTATCTGTACACGCACTGATGCTGATGCTTTTCCACAAATGAAGTTCCTAACGGGTAAATAAAGTTATTTATTATTATTATTATTATTATTATTATTAAAAAGACAATGACAGAATTAAAAACACAAGTCAAGTTTGTATCTTTTTTGATTTGGACAGAAACATTGCAGATGTTAAGCCGTTGTAAACTGGACTTGCTCACGTGACAGTGTCAGTTTTTGGACATAAGAGTTAGCCAAGTGAACCGTTAAAGGAATGCAAAAGTGCAAACATTCATAAGTCTTGCTTGGTTTTCCAGCTCTTCAGGATAATTCTGTTGATGGACATTTTCAATTTAATCACAGGACTCTAAAATATTAAGAGGTGAGTGCAACCAACAAGCAAAAACAATATAATCAATAGAAAAAGGCCACCCAAAAGGACATAATGTGTTTTAGTCAACACAGTTAAACTCAGGGTGTCAAAAGACAAATAGTGGGTAAATTGAATGGTATATTGTAGATAGACGAGAGGAGCAGTCGAACTCTTTGGAAAGCTTTGAAAGAATAGTTCCTATAAATTCACTTTGTTTTTGTTGAATGTACCAATTTACGTGAATGGGATTCATTGTCTTTCTTTGGGATTACAAATTGTTTGTATCATCCGAATCAGTGAATTTGTGGGCTGTAATGTCATGCAGACATAGTTAATCCCTAATGGAGCCAGTAATTGTAATTAAATGGGCTTTTTAGATTAAAAACATTTTTTTTTTTTAGTTCTCTGCATTGCAAATAGAAAAAGAAGAAAATTCTTGACGGATCTTTTTTTTTCTTCATGTTTAATTAAAGAAAGTCAAACTTTTGGACGTCGGTATCCCTCCAAAGGACCCACACCATCTGTAATTTGTTCTGCTGACCAGTGAAGTGTGTTACCTGACGCTGTAGTTCATGGCGATCGCTGCTCGTAGCGTTTCTAAGAGAGCTGCTTCTCGGAGGTGACTCAGTATTTAGCCTGGTAACATGATTCCACATTAGTCGACCTGTGTCAGTTTTATTGCGCTTCTCCTAATCACAGACTAATGGCGGTGGTTTGGAGTTAAACTGTTGATAACAAGCATCTGTTGATAACAGCAGAGAGCATTTGTTTGGGGGAAAACTGAGTGTCACGGCTTTGAGGGTGTAATTTCCACTGGAAGTGGGAAGTGCTATTTCTGTCTTCCTCAGTTTCACGGCTCCAGGCAAAATTTTTCTCACCAGTCACTATTTCTTTTAATAAGTGTGGAAACCCTGAGTTCACCTTCCAGGTGATGAACCCCATTTCTTTTCGTACCTCTGAAGATTGACTCCAAGGATGTGACAGTTGTTTCCTGTGTGATGTCTGTCCTCTCTGTGCTCAGCTGTTTAGACGCCTTAAAATAGCACACGTTCCCATGCGGCCTCCGCTCAATTTACTGCACATCTGTATCGAGCTACATGGTTATCGCTCTCTTCCGTGCAACAGAGATAAAAGCAAAGTGAGCAACAGATAAAATGATCGTGCCCTGACGTGTTCACACATGTCTTCAGAGTTTCCTTTGAACTCGGGTTGATCTTACATGTCGGGTGTGTATGTAACACATCCTGCTGCAGGCCTCAATGCGTTTTCACACAGTTGCGCTCGTGCAGCCATATGCTGTCTCTGATTGTGATAGCTACTGAATGACGTAAAGGTCCACTTCGTTTTATCCACACAGCCACATTTAGTGTTGCTTTATTAACTGATGGTGGACTTCTGCAGCTTACATGAACATAAAGCTTCACAGGCTCAGTCGTTCGTGTGAAAGTTAAAGAAAATATGTTGAAAATTTGGAAAGTAAAAGCTCATCCAGCGAATGGACGTTAAAGATAATAATGCTGAGAAACTGAAAACACTTCATTTGTACCGCTTTGGTTAACTATTGGTGTATTTTGCAGCTATGAAAAAGAAGAAGATACACATTTTACATTAGGATTAGGACAGTTTAAGTTAGGATTAGTTACTGTAGCAGTGTAAGCGTGTCTCATGTGTTGTTTAAGATTCATTAAAATTGGAGGCTGCTGTCCGTGTTAAATCTCCATCTCGTATATCACCAAGGCAACAGAATGAAGTCATATGGTGTGATGTAGGGATGGGTGGTATGGACTAAAAAATTTATCAGAATAATTTCTGGCATTTATCCCGATAACGATAAAAATGACGATAAAAAAAATACCAATTCAGCTCCACCTTTTTAACTATAAATCTATCACCACATTCAGTCTTTGGAGCCCCTAAAACACTGCTCTAAAAGAATACTAAATACTTCTAAACGTCATCAATGGGAATTTATCTTTCTTTCTTTCTTTCTTTCTTTCTTTCTTTCTTTCTTTCTTTCTTTCTTTCTTTCTTTCTTTCTTTCTTTCTTTCTTTCTTTCTTTCTTTCTTTCTTTCTTTCTTTCTTGCTCATTTCTTTCTTTCTTTCTTTCTTTCTGGCTCATTTCTTTCTTTCTTTCTGGCTCATTTCTTTCTTTCTTTCTTTCTTTCTTTCTTTCTTTCTTTCTGGCTCATTTCTTTCTTTCTTTCTGGCTAATTTCTTTCTTTTTTTTCTTTCTGGCTCATTTCCTTCCTTCCTTCCTTCCTTCCTTCCTTCCTTCCCGTACGTTGTGCGTCGATTTAACGCAGAACCCTAAATCCGACTTTACACAAAAACGTCATCAACGGGAATTTATCGTTTTTACTGCGAGATGACAAATTCTTACCGTGGGGTACATCGTGAACGGTAAAATATCGCCCATTCCTAGTGTGATGTTAACATTGTGCTTAAGTTTTTCATTATGATTCACTATTTCCAAAAGCATGACCAGAAGCAGGGAATCTAGCTAAGGACCGGTGTTGGAATAATCAGATGACCTTTTTCTTGTATCTAGTAATGTATTAAGTAATTAGTTACTTGTCATTTTCTTAAATGAATCAATTACTGGTGGCATTTTTTTTTAAATGAGTGGGGGAAAAGCACAGGAACCTGGCCAGCCATATTAATTCACTTTATGAAAACTGTAAGCGGAGGCGGGCTTTAATGATGATTCATCCAGAGCCACCATTCAAAACGGTAGTTTCTCTGATTGCTTGCCTTTTGTTGGTGGCGTCCAGACAGAGTTTTTTTCTCCATCTGTTGGTTTCTGGAAATTAAAGTCAAATCCACAGGAACCAGACCAATTCTCCGAGTCAAAGAGAAAAAGCATTGGGAGGTCTGGACGGGCTACTACATCACTGGGAAAGCATATTGTACCTGGCTGAGACTAAGTGGATGCACGTGGGATTTGAAGAATCACCTGCAGGATAATGCTTCCTTCCTCAGAAGTCAGCGAAACGTGAAGAACTGAGTTGGATGGAATGATTTACCACATCACGACAAAGTCCAGAAATAACAAGATGGAAAACAATGAAAAACAAGTCCAGGACTCTGGTATTACAGGCTTCATCAGATAACCGCACAACGGCAGAATGCTAGAAGCAGCAGTAAGACAGGATTGTGTTTTTGGTTTACTCATTTTGAGAAAAAAAAGATAAAAGGACTAAAACATTATTTACAGCTTTTACTTACAGTCAACGCTCTTAACCATGTACTGAGTGAGTGGATAAGTAAGAAATATAAGGTAAACTGCTTTCCTGAAGCTGGATAAGCTTCCCAAAGGCGTTTTAACCTATACAGTAAGTGCAGGCCAAGTGCCAGTTAGTATTTTTCACAGTAGCGACGGTTCATCTGAGATTTAGAAAGGTTGATCTATGACTTGATTTATGACTTTGCAATTGAGAAAAGTAGGTAAACTGGGATGTGACTGCATTCTGAGTCCCAACTGAGGCTGTAAATTAAATGCACCATCAATTTGTATAAGTTGACGTGTTTAAATTCTGGCGTCGGGGACTGTTTCACTTTTCAGTTCCAGCTTCGGGAACAAAGTTCAACGTGTAAATGTGAAGCACATGCATAAGCTTTCAACTGTACTGCAGCTGCCTCACCTGTTTCACCTGGGAAATGGTTAGGCAATAGATGCAGCATCAATTATAGAGTCATTATCTTTCTTTAAGGTGATCAATAGAACTCCTGCAGGTTCTCAGGGTACATCGATCGAGATCCACATGCTTGATTTAATGTTTATGGATCACAGAATAAGTTATTCTTTACTCTTTACTTTTACCCAAAGTGCATGAGAATAAAAGTAAAGGCTTTTTAAACTGCATTCGGTAGCACAAAAGTAATTTTTTTCTGATAGTAATGTAACCATTAACGTTTTGCGGACATTAATCTTGTTATCTATTACATTCAAGCCGATTCTATGTAGCAGTTCCACTTCTGACCACGTGGGGGCAGCATCTCGAAATAATACTCAATTGTTGAGCCCCATGTGGTCAGACGTGGTATTGCTACATATAGTGGCTTTAAAAGTAATGCTTCCTAGAACTGCTACTGGCATTTTATTGCCTTTTTGATATTGAGATTTCAGAAAATAAACAACTCAAGTGAAATAAGTCCTGCAAAAGTTCGTGGCATCAGCAACAGTTTAAATTATTTATGCTTTTATTGTGTCTTCACTCTTCACTATCCTTCTGTAAACATCACCTGAACAGGCCTGCATTATTTTGATTTGCACTTGTCTTGTGTGACAAAAAAAGCAGATGTGGGCTGAATGGCAGGTCCGTGCATAAAGCAGATCCAGCACATTGTTATTCTCAGGCCCCGGTGAAAAAAGATGAAACAGACAAATGTTATCCAACACCGACCGTGGCCTCATCCAGTACATTCCTGCTATATTGTGAGCACTTGGTAGAATGAGCTGTGCGTTGTCATGGAAACCGGCGCTGCTCAAGCTCATAATATTCCCCCGTGGATGGAGAGCAGAACGGCTTCAGCACATTCATTTGTTCCAGTGGTGGAAACACTGATGGTGGCTTATAGGCCGGGATGCGAAGATGGTCCGTCCTAATCTCAGGTCACTTCTCGGGGGTGGTGGGGGGGAGTGTGTGTCTGCTAATAAAACAGCCACATAGGGTTTCACACTTTCTTTCTCCACACACGCTGTGGACGTGGAGCGGCACCACATAATGCTGCCATATCACCTCTTGACAGCGATCTAGGCTTCAGCACGCTGTGTGAAAATTTGAGGGCTGTCAGTTTGCGACGTTACACAAATGCAGTATCTGAGCTAGGGATGGGCGATATTTAACCGTTCACGATATACCGTCCAAAAAATTCCCCACAGTAAGAATTTGTTCATCTCACGGTAAAAACGATAAATCCCGTTGGTGACGTTTTTGTGTAATACTGAAGGAAGGAAGGAAGGAAGGAAATGAGCCAGAAAGAAAGAAAGAAAGAAAGAAAGAAAGAAAGAAAGAAAGAAAGAAAGAAAGAAAGAAATGAGCCAGAAAGAAAGAAAGAAAGAAAGAAAGAAAGAAAGAAAGAAAGAAATGAGCCAGAAAGAAAGAAAGAAAGAAATGAGCCAGAAAGAAAGAAAGAAAGAAAGAAAGAATGAAAGAAAGAAAGAAAGAAAGAAAGAAAGAAAGAAAGAAAGAAATGAGCCAGAAGAAAGAAAGAAAGAAAGAAAGAAAGAAAGAAAGAAAGAAAGAAAGAAAGAAAGAAAGAAAGAAAGAAGAAAGAAAGAAAGAAAGAAAGAAAGAAAGAAAGAAGAAAGAAAGAAAGAAAGAAAGAAAGAAAGATAAATTCCCATTAATGACATTTAGTAGCATTTACTATTCTTTTAGAGCAGTGTTTTGGCTCCAAAGACTGAATGTGGTGATAGATTTATAGTTAAAAAGATGGAGTTGAATTGTTTTTTTTTTTTTTATCGTCATTTTTATCGTTATCGGGATAAATGCCAGAAATTATTGTGATAATTTTTAGTCCATACCGCCCATTCCTAATCTGAGCTGACCAAAAGGGAGGAGTTTTCAAAGCTCTCACAATCATTTTCCTTGTCTATGCGTACAGCATGTTGTTTATTTCTTTTTACCACTTATCCTTCACTGGTTTTAATTGATAGGTTTATTTTGTTTATTGGGGGTTATTAGTTTTATTTTCCTCCAGGTTGCTATTGATTGCTGTTCTTTTAACCACATTAGCCTGCAGTTCTACACTGGCATCATTGTCGGTTGAACTAAAGGTGAATCAGAGCAAAGGGAGAATGGGGGACATTCTGAGACACTTTTTTTAGGAAACAAAACCATCAAATTTAGAGAAATATGATTTAATATAATACTCTGAAATAGTGGTAATTATAATAAGACTCTCCAGTGCATCATATGAAGAATAAAACAACGTATAATTGTTTGTTTGCTAATGTGAAAAGAGAACAGCATCCTTAAACTCTTAACAGTTATGCATGAGGACAAACCTACTGATGTATTTTTAAAGGTCCTTATATTCCCAGCGTACAAGTGGATGTTGGGAACGTAGGGCACCTGCCCTCATTATATACCTCATCTGAAAGCATTAAACCTCATCATTTGACAAGTGGAAACCCTTTTAACATATCAATACCACAGCAGCCGTATTCAGCACTAATAAAGGCTACAGATACAAGCGTGGGTTCTTTCCTTTTCCAGGCGACCGCGTATGTTGGACTATGTAGTCCATCCCAACGTTTTGTTTTGGAGGTGCTTAAGACGTTGACTTTTTTAAACTGTCTTCGTTCAGTGGATCAGCGCAGGCAAGATACAACCATAGAAAACTCAAAATTAAAGGGGACCTATTATGGCATCTAATACCTGTTTTAAACAGGCCTTGAATGTATTAAAAACAAGCTTTTGATTGTTTTTGCTAAATAAATGAGAAATTCAGCCTCTAAACCATGTCTTTAACTTCCCATTCTCTAACCTCATTATCTATGCGGGATTCTGAGTGGGTGGGGCTATGATAATGAGGCACTGTGCTGATTGGCTGCCTGAATGACGCGATACACCGCTACAAAAAAAATGGCGGATGCTCCGGCCGGCGGAGTTACACCGTGTCATAACTGCATGCGATGCGAGCGAGCGTCAGCGACAAAATCAATTCCATCCATCCATTTGCTTTATTTTCTATTGGACTTTTATCTATTTTCTATTTTCTATTGGACATCTGATGGCATTTGGATTTTCTGATTTATTTATCTTGACCCAATTAGGTTCAATTATTCTAATCTATGTTATTTTAATCAGTCTGTATTTTGTACTTCCAGTAAGTGCTTTAAGTCTTAAAACCTTTTATTGTGGTTTCCGGATATTGTACATTAGTCTGTTTCTTGTATTTGGATTTGAATACTGTCATTGTAAACCCTAATGTGTAGTATTTATGTTTGTCAAGGACTACAGATGGAAATTAGCTGTGGCTAACTCTGGTGCAGCCATCTTTTTAATGTACCTGCACATTGTCCTTTAAATAAATAAATAAATAAATATATAAATACATAAATAAATAAATAAATAAATAAATAAATAAATAAATTAATAAATAAATAAATAAATAAATAAATAAATAAATAAATAAATAAATAAATAAATAAATAAATAAATAAATAAATAAATAAATAAACTGTCCTAACTGGCCGCGAGCGACGGAGCACTGCGCAGCGCTGCAGCGCGCCGTTTTGAGCTGAACATTTGTCGGACGCCCTGCTTCTATTTTCTTCCTGCCGCTTGCGTTGAAAGCAGGTTGAAAGCGCTGTAGGAAACAGTCATGGATGAGGAACGGCTGATCCAGTTAGTTGAAATGAGAAGTTATCTCTATGATACCTCCCTCATTTCACTACAAAAAACCTCAATTAAAGTGGCACGCAGTGCGACGCGATAGTCGGAACGCTCGCATGCAGTTAGGACATGGTGTTTAGTTGTGGGCGTGGTTTGCATTTTGGTTACGTAACGAAAATGTGCAGAATCTGAACGGCTCGTAGATCCACATCACACTGGACGGCTCTTCCAGGCGGCTGTACAGACACTGCAGAATTTGATTGCCTTCCTCCTTCTCTGAGTTGGCAGCTGAGGGGAGACCACTTTATATATGTTAAAGCAAGAAAAAACATGTTTTTCATAATAGGTCCCCTTTAAGTGGGAAACCTTAAAAAAGCATTCAAAGCATTCAAAACCAAAAGCATTCAAAACCAGTGATGGCCAAGGTGATGCAGAGAAAAATGAACTGATAGTCTTAGAGGCTTTAAGTTTGCACTGACCTCTGCCTTTACACGAAACCTGAGATCAAATGCACTTCTATTTTTGAGTAGTACTCGTTACGCTATATGACACCTACAATTGTCTGTAATGATATTGATTGAGTTAAATAAGAAAATGACCAGGTCCCAGGACATTATTTTTTCTTCAAGCTTCGGCGGATCACCTCACATAAAGGCAGGGAAACGCTGTTTAAAAAGCGTATTTTGAGTTTGGGAGCGTGGGTGACGACATGTTTCCCAGGCAGCCGCACAGTCTCATGCTTCGACTATTATGTGAATCTGCATGCTGGACTTTCAACAAAAGTGGAGTGGGAAGCCTTTTGTTCATGATATTATCTGCATGCATGTCTTGTTTGTGCAGCCG